>NC_133653.1:50216841-50583018 GCF_009905375.1 Apium graveolens
TGACATTAGCCATACAACTAGAAATGAAATCCAATTTCTCCAATTTTTAAATATCCATGTCTTTTATTATTATGAGAATACCCTAAATTCTAAATATAAACAAGCGATTAAACCTCGACAAATTAAATAAACCATGATCATGATCTAGCACTCTAGCAACCTATAAGACTTAGTGAAATACAAGTGTCTCTAGCATGCAAATCAATCCAATAAGACTCAACATCACTAAATACGAGATCACTACACTAGCATCAATATCGCAAGTCAATCAGAAAAATTATCTAAGGGATCATGTTATAATGCAAATGCATGAAACTACATGAACAAAATATCATAAAAACTACCAAAAAAAACTATATGGAAAAATTTGCAAACTATATGAACTAAACTATCATGAACATGCAAACTATACGAACTAAACTATCATGAACATGCAAACTATATGAGACTCACACAAACATATTCCTTCAACTACTACCCCCAAACTTAAAATATTCACTGTCCTCAGTGAAGGTAATAGTAAGGAATCAGGCATACCTACTCTGAATCAGAATCCTCACCCTCAAGGGGTGGAGTGTCAGGTGTGTCAAGAGGAGGATACACAGAGCCCTCACCAAATATTGGCCACTGAATGTCAACTCTGGTGGCTCTAAATGCAGTCCCAAGTTCCTGGGTGAGATCCTGTGTAAAACGACTATGGATGTCGTACATCGCATACATCCTCCTCGCAAGACGCCTATAATATATCGAGCTCTTCTTCGATGATTTCTTCAACTGAGATGACTCTATCTCCTCACCGAATTGAGCTCTCTAACCCGCTTCATGGGCAAACTTGGAACCACCAGCATAATACTGATCATAGGGCTGCTTGCCTGGAAGCATATCAAATGAATAACCCAACCCCTTAGGATCGGGCTTACCCCCATACCACTCCACCATGTGCAATATAATCGAACTATCAATGGCAGCACTAGGGAGATGAAGTTGTTCATGTTTGGCCCAACGAACACGAGCTGCCACACACAGCCTCGTCACTATGGACGCGTAAGGTATAAACCTGTAGTGCTCCCTCTCAAAAATCGTAGAATACCATGGTGAATAATCCTACTAATGTCCATACAATCCTCCTTCAGAATACCCCATAATAAACGTGCTTGTTCTACGTTAACCTCATGTATATGACACGTAGGCAGAATATTGGCACAAATAAAGGCATTCCAAGCACGGGAAAATCTGTTCATACAAGAAGCAGGGAATGTGGCATAATCAGTTGTGCCCCGCTTGAATTTCCACTGAGTCTTAGGCACACAAAGAGTAGCAATAATCAAATCCAAGTCAAAATCCTCCGGAGTCTTATCATTCCAAATAACTTGACCAGCCTTTTTCGCTGGCTGATTAATTACCCTCCTTATCGCTCCAATACTATACTCCACCTTCATCCCCCTAACCACCGTTGAACCATTCTTCTCCGCCCTTGCATTAGCTAAAACTCTCGCACAACACTCAAAGGCACAGCAGCGGGTTCCTCACAAAAGAAACCCAACCCATCTCTTGAATCATCTCTAACAGCTGACCATCCTTCCCTGATGGCAAGAACCCTCTCTCCTTAGCAATAGGCTTCGCGAGAAGCCTCGTGTACTCCTCCTTAGCCTCGGGAGTAGAAAACCAGGGCCTCACACCACTAAAAGTTGAAGAATCGGTGGCGCTGCTATCGACTTGAGTTCTTTGTCTCTTGGGTGCCATGGAATTTGATTAGAGAGAATAAGAGTTGTGTTTGAGAGAGAATTTATGTTTGAGAGTTTGTAACTTGGTGAAGAAGTTTGTGTATGGGGTGTATGTATATATAGTGGTGAAAAGAGAATTAGATATGGAATAGATGTGGGATTTGATTATGGGAATAATGGGAGTAATGGGTTTGATTTGGAGAGGGAATTATGGGATGTGGGGGAGTAAAATTCGGTTAGGAATTGATTTTGGGAAAAAATTCATGTTCCCCCACTTAAACTGCCTTTTATTTTTTCCAAAGTCGAGAGACGGCGCGGGCACGCGCTAGGATGGCGCGGGCCCGTGCTATTTCTGCCAAACAGACGCGGCCGCGCGCTTTAACAGTGCGGGCACGTGGTGTTTCTGTATAAATGGTACGGCCGCACGCTGGGACAGCGCGGGCGCACCAGGCTTCTGTAGTCAGACCTGTATTTTTCCAATTTTTTGATTTTTTTTATGTTTCTCTTTTCTTCTTGCTTCCTCTACTTACTAATGTACAACAAGCTTGGGTTGCCTCCTAAGAATCTTGAGATCTAGTGGACAATAAAACAACACTAACCACCTCGTGGGTTGCCGTGTCACCATAATAATGCTTCAACCGTTGATCATTTACCTTGAATGCTTGGCCCCGATCATCTCAAAAATTTCCACCGCTCCATGTGGAAACACAGTTTTGATTATGAAGGGCCCTGACCATCTTGATTTCAACTTCCCAGGAAAAAGATGGAGACGAGAGTTGA
The DNA here is from genome assembly GCF_009905375.1 of Apium graveolens. Taxonomy (NCBI): domain Eukaryota; kingdom Viridiplantae; phylum Streptophyta; class Magnoliopsida; order Apiales; family Apiaceae; genus Apium; species Apium graveolens. Next base: position 50,219,346 of record NC_133653.1, read on the forward strand.
ATAAAAGAACTTGTTGCCCTGGAATAAATTTCTTGAGCACTAGACCCCGATCGTGCCACCTCTTGACTTTCTCCTTATACATCTTGTTGTTTTCATACGCTTGAAGTTGAAACTCGTCAAGTTCATTTAACTGAGGCATCCTATTCTTTCCAGTTGCATCCAAGTCCAGATTCAATTTCTTCAAAGCCCAATATGCTTTATGCTCGAGCTCCACAGGCAAATGACACCCCTTACCATACACCAACTGAAACTGTGACATTCCCAATGGAGTCTTATATGTTGTTTTATATGCCCAAACAGCTTCATCAAGCTTTAAAGACCAATCCTTCCTTGATAGACATACCATTTTCTCCAAAATGTGCTTGATCTCTCTGTTAGATACCTCAGCTTGACCATTTGTCTGAGGATGATAAGCTGTAGCAATGCGATGATTCACATTATATCTTTTCATCATAGCAGTGAACTTGCGATTGTAAAAATGCGACCCCTCATCACTGAATATGACTCTTGGAGTTCCAAACCTTGTGAATATTTGCTTGTGAAGAAAATTAAGCACCACTTTTGCATCATTTATTGGCAACGCCTTAACTTCAACCCATTTCGACACATAATTAACTGCCAACAAGATATACTGATTGTTACAAGATGAGACAAATGGTCCCATAAAGTCAATTCCCCAAACATCGAAGACCTCAACCTCGAGAAGCACATTAAGAGGCATCTCATCCTTTTTAGACATATTACCCACACGTTGACATCGATCATAGTTCAAAACAAACTGATGAGGATCTTTAAACAATGTTGGCCAAAAGAAACCTGCTTGAAGAACACGATGCTGTCTTTTCTCCACCATACTGTCCTCCATAAGCCGTTGAGTGGCAATCTCACAAGATCCCCCTATTTCTCTGTAAGGAATACATCTTGATTTGGTCATCTTCTTTGCGAAAAAGAAACGGCTCATCCCACATATACCACTTCACCTTATGAAGAAACTTCTTCCTTTGAACATAAGATAAGTCGGGAGGCATGATATTACTCACAAGATAGTTCACAATATCTACAAACCACGGTTCTTCTTCTTGCACTCCAAATAACTGTTCATCGGGAAAAGACTCATTTATCAATGTCTTATCCAATGAAGTAGCATTAGGATTCTCTAAACGTGAGAGATGATCAACAACTTGATTTTCAGTTCCTTTTCTGTCCTTGATCTCTAGTTTAAATTTTTGGAGCAAAAGAACCCATCGAATCAATCTAGGCTTTGAGTCCTTCTTTGAGACGAGATATCGAATGGCGGCGTGATTAATGAGAATTGTCACCTTAGTCCCAAGTAGATAAGATCGAAATTTCTCAAAACCGTAGATAATAGCCAAAAGTTCTTTCTTCGTAGTAGTATAATTCAGTTGAGCACCATTCAGAGTTTTACTAACGTAGTAGACTACATGAAATATATTGTTCTTTCTCTGCCCAAGAACTGCTCCAACGCATAGTCACTTGCATCACGCATCATATCAAAAGGCTCATTCCAATCAGGTGCAGTTATGGCAGGTGCTGTGATTAAACTCTTCTTCAATGTCTCAAAAGCTGCAAGGCACTCGTCATCGAATTTCAAAGGAACATCTTTCTCTAACAGATTGCACAAAGGCTTTGAAATTTTCGGGAAGTCCTTGATGAAACGCCTGTAGAAACCCGCATGACCAAGAAAACTGCGAATCCCCTTGACAGAAATAGGTGGAGGAAGATTTTCAATGACCCCCACCTTGGCCTTGTCCACCTCTAGACCCTTTTTAGAAACTTTGTGCCCGAGAATAATGCCTTGACGCACCATAAAATGACATTTCTCCCAATTGAGAACCAGATTTGTCTCAACACACCTCTTGAGAACGTGTTCCAGATTTGCAAGCATTCATCAAAAGAATCGCCAAAGACTGAAAAGTTGTCCATGACCACCTCCACATTCTGGCCAATCATGTCAAAAAGATGGCCATCATACATCTCTGAAATGTGGCTGGTGCACCATACAGACCAAAAAAACTCCTCTGAAGGCGAAAGTACCAAATGTACAAGTGAAGGTAGTCTTCTCCTGATCTTCTAGAGTGATACAAATCTGATTATAACCCGAATAACCATCCAGAAGATAGAAATACTCATGACCAGCCAACCTGTCAAGCATTTGATTAATGAAGGGCAATGGAAAATGGTCCGAAAATGGTCCTTCCTAGTGGCTTTGTTCAGCTTCCGATAGTCCATGCAGACTCTCCACCCGTGACTGTCCATGTAGGAATAAGCTCATTCTTCTCATTTGCTACCACAATAATTCCACCTTTCTTTGGCACACATTGAATCGAGCTTACCCATGAACTGTCAGAGATAGGAGAGATGATCCCTGCATCTAGCCACTTCAGAATTTCCTTCTTCACTACCTCCTTCATGATAGGATTAAGTCTTCTTTGTTGCTTGACTGTAGGCTTGCTACCTTCCTCTAGTAGAATTTTATGCATACAGTAAGAAGGGATGATCCCCTTAATGTCTGCTATAGTCTATCCAATTGCCGACTTGAACTCTCTCAGAATCCTCAAAATCTATTCCTCATCACTACCTGAAAGGTCAGATGCAATAATAACAGGCAGAGTAGATGCATCACCTAAAAATGCATACCTCAAATGCTCAGGTAAATGCTTAAGCTTAAGAGATGGAGGTTCCTCAATAGAAGGCTTGAGGCGTTTAGGAGCTTTGTTCAATTCCTCCATTCCAAGAGATTCAAAAGGCATATCAATCTTCCTTTTCCAGGGAGAAGCATTCAAATACTGCAATTTCTCTTCACCTTCATCATCTTCACTGTCTGAATTCCCCAATAAGGCTTTTTCTAAGGCATTAAACCTTTGTAATTGATCAAGTTCCGATGTGACCACCGAATCGACCAACTTCACTTTTAAGCACTCCTCATTATCTATAGGGAAATTTCATAGCAATTGAACACATTAAAAGTAACATCCTAATCCAGCTCTCGCATTGTAAGCTCACCCTTCTGCACATCGTTCAAGGTTCGGCCAGTTCCAAGAAAGGTATTCACAAGATTATGGGAATCTTCTTATCCTCCTCGAAATCAAGAATTAAAAAATCAGCAGGACAGATGAGTTTATAACCTTGACCAAGACATCCTCCATAATACCTCACAGATATGTAATAGAACGGTCGGCCAATTGCAAAGTCATATAAGTTGGTTTTGAATTAGGTAAGTCCAACTGCGTGAAGATTGACAAAGGCATCGGATCGATGCTAGCTCCCAAGTCACATAAGCATCTGTCAAAAGACACTTTTCCAATAGTACATGGAATAGTGAATCTTCTTGGATCTTTAAGCTTTGGAAGCAACTTCTGCTACAGCACAGCACTGCATTCCTCCTTGAGAGTGATAGTCTCTAAATCATCTAGCTTCACGTTCAAGATAGAATACCTTTCACAAATTTTGCATAACTAGGCATCTGCTCGAGAGCCTCAGCGAAAGGTATGTTGATATGAAGTTTCTTGAACACCTCCAGAAACTTCTAAAATTGCTTGTCCAACTTTTTCTTGTGCAACCATTTAGGAAAAGGCGGTGGAGGATAAATTGTTTCTCCCCTGTATTACCCTCAGGCGGAGTGTGTCAACAGTAGGTCTTCCTTGGTTCCATTTCTTTATCCTGCTACTTTTGCTTCTTTCTCATCCCCGGCTTCTTTAGTCAACTCTTGAGTTGTTCGAGGTTCGCAACCTTCCCAGACCTCAAAGTGATTGCCTTTACCTGCTTCTTAGCTTCCTTCTTTCCTAGCACTTCAGTGTCACTAGGCAATGTACCAGGTTGATGATTAGCAAGGCATTGGCAATTTGCCCAATTTGATTTTCCAAGGTCTTGATAGAAACAGCTTGACTCTTGCACATAAGCTTCACTCCTCTAATTTAGATTTTTCATTAGCTGGTTGCAGCTGAAGTTGTTGTCTAGGTGCATACTGCTGTTGCCGGAAAAACCAGGGGGTTGTACTGCTTAGCTGGATACTGCTGATAAGGCTTTTGAACTGCATCTGAGCGTTACTCCAAACTGAAATTAGGATGATTGTGGTTATTAGGATGATAGGTGACTGACACAGATTGTTGCAATCGCTCGAAGTTGCTCACAAACTGAGCTGATTTCACTAGAAATTGTGCACTGATCAGTCTCATGGGCACCAACACAAACTCACAGATAATAGTGATTTGATTAACTCCAAATTAGCCAAAGTGTCCACCTTCATTGTCAAAGCCTTAAGTTGGGCATCGATAACAGTATTTGTGTCCAACTCCAGAATTCCTGCTACTTTCCCCCTGATTCAATCTCTGGAAGGATTCGGGTACTCATTAGCAGCCATCAGTTCAATACGTTCATAGGCTTCATCGTAGCTCTTAGCCCACAAGGCTCCTCCTGATACTGCATCAAGCATGGGCCTAGAAGTAGGACCCAATCCATTGTGGAAGCAGTGAATAATCATCCACTCAGGCATGTCCTGGTTTGGGCACTTCCTTAGGCATCTCCTTATATCGATCCTAAGCCTCACACAGAGATTCTCCAGTTTGATGCACGAACTGGGTAAGACCATTCCTGATTGCTGCAGTCTTCGCCATGGGGAAGAATTTAGTGAGAGAACTTTTGAGCAAGATCTTCCCAAGTTGTGATAGACCCTGCTGGTAGAGAGTTGTAACCGGAACTTAGCTTTGTCCCTCAGAGAGAATGGGAAGAGTCGTAGCTTGATAGCATCTTCAGTCACATCATTGAATTTGAAAGTGTCGCAGATCTCGATGAAATCCCTGATGTGCATGTTGGGGTCTTCAGTAGGAGAACCCCCAAACTGAACTGAGTTCTATATCATTTGGATCGTGCTTGACTTGATCTCAAAAGTGTTAGCCCTGATGGCTGGTCTGATGATGCTAGACTGAATGTCATTAATCTTAGGTTTAGAATACTCCATCAAAGCCCTCGGATTTTCTGCTTGATCACCCATAGCTACTACAATTGGCTCTTCAACTTGCTCTTCTTCTTTTACCTTCTTTGCTTCCTCAAAAACTTCCCTATGAACTACCACAAGTTATTCCTCGGCTTTATCCAGTGTTCTCTTACGAGTACGCGAATGCGTATGCATACACCCTCGCTAGAGTACCTGAGACCAGACAAGGAACAAATAAGTAACAATGTCTGAGTCAATGAACTTTAACGACCACTGATGGAAAGTACATAAACTATAACTAACATTGCAGTCCCCGGCAGGCGGCGCCAAAACTTGTTAGTCGCTAAACACGCGCTAATAATACACGCAAGTATACGAGTTCGTAAGTAGTATAGAATCTTTTCTAGTTCATTCCCACATAGACTGTATGGTTAACTATCCAATTTATGCACCTAAGCAACAATGTATGGTTATTATCCAATGCTAAGACGATACCAAATTGAGATTGTTTATAATTAAGAATTACGCTAAAAATTCTAACTACAAGATAAGATTGACTGAATTGATATATATGACAAAATGGGATTCTAACTTCATTAAATACTTTATTCAATAGCCTTATATTCTTAACCTTAGCATGCAATGGTGATGACACTAATCAGATAACATGAAACTGATAAACGCCAACTTTTGTTGCACGAGTACCATTCTACCAGACATCCACAAAAGAGATATAAGCTGAATAGGCACAAGTTATATTGAGACCCTATATGTCTGTAGAATTTGACAACATAATGGTTTAAGAACAAGTTATCTATCTTGATTACATAGGGAAAGTAAGATGGTTAAAATTACCTACGAATCATGCATAATAAATACATGAACCTATGTTAGCATGGCAAGTTCTAAATCCTTAAATTCACTTTCGCTTCATTAGGAATTAACACACTATCTTATAAGTTCGTGATGCTCATAAGATGAATACGCACAACCAATACTAGGATATTATACAATCACCACATACTAAGGCATCAAACAATTTAACTAAAGAAATCCATAATTAACTCCGCTAGAACCCCACGATAACGATTAGCCTATAATCGGACTCATCATCAACGTGGGTTCCGATGAAAACATGATATAACAAATGTAGTCTTTATACGAATAAATAAAACCAAGTACAAATAGGAGTATAGGTTCAGCAAAATAAGAAACAAGCATCCAAATTACAACTCAAAACAAAGATTCACAAGAATAAATTAAATCATCTTCGCCTTTGTTGAATTGTGCTAAAGGTCTATTACCGTCTTCTCCTTGCGCTCTGGTCCGTCTCTGACTTGTTATATATTAAAAATGACCCTAATATGAATATATATAGCAGCCCTCAACAATCTGGAAGCTTCCCTTTTAGAATTGTAATGGAAACAGGATTCTGAAATTCGGCCTCGGCGCGTGGGCGCGTGCTATCACAGCGCGGGCACGCTGCATTTCTGGAACCCCGGTGCGGCCACGCGTTATCCAGCGTGGGCGCGCCGTCCTTCCAGGAAAAACTCAGATTTCTTCATAAAACTTGCTGCTTCGAGTCGGCTTTCCATGAGCTTTTATTCCAACACCACTTGGACACCAAATTAGCACCAAAACAATGCTAATTCACCTGATTACCCGAATAGTGCCTGAAATGCAAAAACACTAGAAAACACATTAAAACACATAACAACTTGAGTACAAATACACCAATTCAAAGCTTATTAGAGCATAATAAAGCATCATAAATGCCACTCAACAGTTCCTACACCAAGAACAGAAGTGTATTTGGAAATAAAGTTGGGTGTACAAGAACAAGATGGATGAAAATGGAATTGTGACAAGGAACAAAGCAAGATTGGTTGCAAATGGCTACTCACAGGAGGAAGGAATTGATTATGATGAAAATTTTCCTCCATTTGCAAGACTTGAAGCAATAAGGTTCTTTCTTGCATTTGACGCACACTCAAACTTTAAAGTGTATCAAATGGATGTAAAGAGTTCATTCCTTAATGGTTGAGTTGGAAGAAGAAGTTTATGTGCAACAACCACCTGGCTTTGAATATCCAGAATTTCCAAACTTTGTATACAAACTACTCAAGGCTCTATATGGATTAAATCAAGCACCTAGAGTTTGGTATGACACTATGTCAGAATTTTTACTTAAACATCGATTCACTATAGGAACAATTTAAAAGAATCTCTTCTACAAACAGCATGGTGGTGATATGATCCTAGTTCAGATCTATGTTGATGATATAATATTGATTCTAATAATGAAAATTTGTGTCAAAGATTCTCAAAACTCATGCATAGTCAATATGAAATAAGTATGATGGGAGAATTAAGTTACTTTCTTAGACTTCAAGTCAGTCAAAGAAGTGATGATATTTTCATCATCTGAACCACATATGTTAAGGATTTATTGAAAAAGTTTGGAATGGTTGATAGTTCACCTACATCTACACCTATGTCTACAACTACAAAGTTGGATGAAGATAAGAAAGGAAAAAGTGTAGATAATTCAGGTTATAGAGGAATGATTAGATCTTTGTTGTATTTGACTGCTAGTAGACCAGATATTATGTTTTGCGACATGACTGTGTGCAAGATTTCAAGCCAATCTAAAGGAATCACATTTGATGGTTGTAAAAAAAATTCAGATAATTAAATGGGACACCAAACTTGGGATTATGGTATCCTAAGGGAACTGATTTTGAAGCTGTTGGATACACAAATACAGATTTTGCTGGATGTAGGGCTGACAGGAAAAGTACTAGTGGAAGTTATCAATTTCTTGGATAAAGCCTTGTATCATGGTATAGCAAGAAACAACAGTCTGTGTCAACTTTCATAGCTGAGGCTGAATACATAGTTGTTGGAAGTTGATGTGCTCAAGTGCTTTGGATTAGAAATCAGCTAATGGACTATGGCCTAGTGTTACACAAAATTTCAATTATGTGTGATAATACTAGTACTAATTCTATTATGGCTAATCTAGTTAATCATTCCAGAACGAAGCACATTGATGTAAGGTACCATTTTATTAGAGTTTATGCTGCAAATGGTACTATTGAGATTATATTTGTTCCAAAAGAAAAATAATTAGCTGACATTTTTACTTAACCTTTGGATGAAGCAACTTTCAATAGACTTGTTAGTGAAACTGGAATGTTAAATTCTTCATCTTAATGGCAAGATTCAGCTAATGTGTTGCAGCAAATTAATTTTTAGTAAATCAAAATTAATTTGATTTAACTGAAAATTAACTGAAATATGAGTTATAAACATTTCAGAATTCTCTGTATATTTATTTTTTAAAATTCAAAATTTAGCTTGGAATTTTTTTAAATTCTAAGAAAACTGCCTAACTGACAATTTAGATTTTTTTCAATACAAAAATTAGCATATGGCAGAATTAAATGCAAACAAAAGTATATAGAGAACTGAGTTCTCGATAATTCTAATTGACTTCTCGACAAATCATTTTGAGACTTCTTGATAGAGTTCTCGATAAGTCCTTTTCATAACTTCTCGACAAGCTACATTATGACTTCTCGATAGGTCATTGTACAGATCTCGATAAGTCACTTTGAGACTTCTCGATAGAGTTCTTTACAAGTATAATTCTTAGAATTCTCTATAACTCAGAACATAAATAATTTAAATTAATAATTATTTCAATAAAATACTTTTGATATAAAATCATTCTAATTTTATTTTGATTTATTAAAATAAAAATTGGAAAATTCAGTCCATTCCGGACAAACTGGGTATTTATTTGACATCTCAATAAGTTACTATCTAGTTCTCGATTAGAGTTGGGAAAGTAACATATCGATATGTATCTATTTCTGAACGTGACTTCTCGATAAGCAAATCCCAAAGGTTATTTCTACTTCTTGATAAGTCATTTACCTTTTATTATAAATACCCAGACATCTCGACATATACCTCTTTACGTCTTCAAGATCTCTAAGTGACCATATTTCTGCAAATCTAAACCATTTTCTCTCATTTCAAACTCTTTCTCTCCAATTTTTTTAACTCAATCAAATTAAAACACTTAAAATGGCATCAAATGTCACACCCCAACTACACACACACACTGAACAAAAGAGAACCATAATTATTACAAACTTTTAAGTCCAAAGGACAATAATGATCTAATACACCCCAACCAAAATAATAACAATTCCAAGATCTTTACAAGTTCAGAGTTTGGAACAGCCCTTCTAACTAATACCACGATTACATACTGGAGGATTTTTCCTAAACTATATATATTCTAACCCGCGCCCTCAAATGGTCTTCACCCTCCCTAGCGGTTGACTTACGGGTGGTCTGCTAGGTACGAACCATGATTGCTAGCTGTTGAACAAAGTTAAACACAAGAGAATGAGCTACAACGCTAAGCAGGTACTAATCATTCTACTAAGCATGACATAATCTCAAAATCACGAGTTCATAAATCAAGGCGTTATGGATACCGGTAAGAATGACAATAAGAAACATGAAGTTATAATATAAAGACATGGTAAAATTATAGCAAGTGAAACATGGTATATGGAATCATGATATCGGGAAATATGCAATAGTATAAAGATATGGTAGAATCAAAATAATCGAAACATGGCATATGGTATCATGGCATCCGGCAATAATGTTATAATTATTAAATCATCAAAATCATTTTAGGACGCTACGGATTACAGTCGGTGATCAGCCGCAAAGTAATCCCGAACCGCGCTGGGTTCTCAAATATAATGGGATCCCTAGGCTATATGTGAGCCTATCAATAACGTGAAAAGGACTTGCGTTTGGGTCCAATCCACTAAGATAAGAAAACATTTATTTTATTTTTATTGATTTATAACATGGATGCCGGGGAAATATTGGGTATCAGCTTAATTGAATTAGATTCAAGGGAAGAATATTTGAAGGTAAAGTACGAATCAAGCTAAGAGTGATTAACAGAAGTATTGGAAAAATTGTGCTCATGGTGTTGTTATAACTAAGCATTCCTGGGAAATATATGTATGTGCAACGATTATAAGAATAAAGAGGTAAGTAACTTGCCAAAAATTCTAAGCATAAGAAAGTAGTAACTTGCCACAATTATAACATAAAAAATTAGTAACTTGCCAACAATTATAAGCATAAGAATTAGTAACTTGCCTTCCAATAGTTCAAAGATTATTCTATCTTGACGGCACGAGTCTTCCCATTCGCTTCGGAACCTACACATTATATTAATCTCATTACTATTCACTTTTTATCGACTTATAAGCATATAAGCTTATAGACTAACCTTTACCCCTATTATAATTATGATAACACAACTTATGATTACACATAACTTAATCGCATACAAATCAAGTAATTCCCCATAGTCACATAATCATATAACGGCATGACATATACTACTAGTTATTTAAACTATAATATCATCTAAACACCTAAGCACATAAGAAAGTAACACATAAGAATTATTATTGACCATAACCTAACCCTAAAGATGATGTGCAACACTCGGACTCTTCACTTCTAAGTCCTAATTACAATGAACACCACTAAGGTTTCCTAATGCCACTCGAAAGGGTGCTCTCGGGTTTCTTGGTGGAAATGGGGTGTCTCCACCGTGGGCCTTCAATCCAAACCACTTCCTACAGGTTTTTAAGACTCTAAACTAACTTCTAAAGTTGGTGAGACTCAAAGGCCTCACTCCTAAAGGTTTACAAAGGTCAAGAATCTCACCGAAGTCCCCTGCGAGCAACAGTTTACACGTCCTGTGCTCTTTAGCCGATATCTCAACTTTTACTCGGGGCATTCTAACAAAACCAATTCCCATATATTCTTAAGACCTAGACCTAACTCTCAGACTTGGGTTTAGGCCAAGGCCTCACCTAGGCCTCTATAGGCTTCTGCCCAAAGTTGACACTTCTCCAGCCTTCCTCGAATTCACTCTGCCCTGTTTTCACTCACATAAAACTCACTTTTCTCATTCAATTTTTAATTCTAAAGGTTTGTTAAGCTTCCTAGGGATTCATTATACTTATTTAAGCCAAGGCCCCATAAAGGCCTAACCTAAGGCATGGTTATAATCGACCAAAGTTCAAGCTTACGCAATTCTGCCCTGTTTGAGTTACTCTGAGAAATGTGTGTGTGCCTACCTAAATGCAAGTTTTTCAATGAATCAAAACCAGTAGACTCAAGTACAACTCAAGTACTAACTCCAGTAAACTTGGGACTAGTAAGTCCTTACCACAACTCACCTAAAACAGCCTATACTTGTGGTGAAAAATTCTGCTACAAAGTGCCTAGTGTACCTGCTTCCACTTTAACTCCCAAATCAACACAAAAACCAACATGCAAGCCCACAAATCTATCCTAAATTGTACACAACCTTACTAACTATCATTCTATGGAAAATATGAACATAAACGTAGCCATAATAGTCATTAACCGCGGAAAAAAGAGCATAGCAGAGCAGATTTTACATATGAAATTTTAGGCAAATATTCGAACCAAAAACACATGGTAACAACTTGATGGCTACAAGATTTAATTATAACTCATTAAAACACATAACATACTAGCATATTAGAGCAAAATCCGTGTCATGCATTGCACAAAAACTCATATTCAAATCACATAACATATTTGTTCGAAATATCACTTATACTACGACATGCAAGCATTAACTTCAACTTTTAGTGTAAAAATCATAACATGCAAGGATAGAAACTTTGTAAAAACACATTTTAAAAGATCACAGGTTCTTTAAAAGTCACATGCAAAACTTCTTTCTTTTTGAAATCAAATAAAACTAACACACAAAACACAAAAACCCATTCGGCTCCTTGGAGTCATTGCCGAATGCTTGAGGCCAAGATTATGGATTGAAAATAGAAGAATAACACTTCATCAAGACCATCTATTTCTCAAGTTTTATAAGCCACAATTAGTTCAACTCTAGATTCACAAGAATCAAAGTTAAACCCTTGGCTTTAGCTACATGCAACTAAGAAAAACTCACCTTAAATGATGATATGAAACCAAGTGAAATTAACCTTGCTTAAAGGGGTTGAAAGATGCAAGAAGATGAAGAAATGAAAAGAAAAAAATGAGAGGGGAGGGGGTTTTATGTAATAACCCCAATTTTTGGGAAATTTTTGAAACCCTTATGAATAGTGTTTTTGCTGAATGAGAAAACTTTTCATGCCACACTATGTAGGGGTTCTGTTATTGATCTTCTGGGATATTATTAGTACTCTATGTGGTATATAAGTGTATGTAAAGATCGTCAGAATCCAATTTCCGAACACTTGGATTTTTCCCGGAAATCCACTAGATACGGAAAGGATTGAGTATAAGGTAACAGAATAAAATGGATTTAAATTAAAGGATTATAATAGAGGATCATAAAAAGGAATATAATGTATTGAGAAAGGTTAAGGGAACCTAAGTAATAAGATCCCGGGTATGATCCTTCAAACGATAAACGAAAATGAAAGTTAAGCGAACCGTATAACAGATCAGCGGTCATTAGGAAAACGATTAGGAAGTTAAGCAAAGGGATTAGAGGGAGTGATGTCACCCAACCAATGAGAGGAGGACAAAGAGGGAAAGATGACATCACAACATGACATAGGCATGACATGGGAAGGAAGGAGGTGTGGTTGAATGAGAACCACACAAATTCAAGGGAAACAAGGTAATTAACTAAATCAAACACAAAAACAAGTCAACCAAGCCAAGCAAAATCATTTTTCATCAAAATCAAAAAGCAACCAAGGCATGGTTCATCTTTGCTCTCGGCTTTTTACTATTCAAAAGGCAAGGAAATTCAAAAATCAAAGATCCAAGCTTCCTAAATTGGTGAGTTAATTCCCTAATCATCTTCATGCTTAGTTAGGGCTATATCATGAGTTTAAGCCATCAATTCCTTCTCCATCTTCTTCATTTAATAAAAGAAGAAGACTATGAATAGTGTTTTCAAGTTTTTAACTTGAAATTTTTCTTGTTTTCCTTGAAGATCCAAGCATTCCTAAGACTTCTCAAAGCTTCTTAAGGCTTCCTAGCTCCTCCCACCACTTCAAGGAAGGTATATCATCTCCAAACCCTAGATTCTTATGTATTATAAGATGATTTTGATTAGTAGGGTGATATTGTAGCTTGATGTTGTGATTTAGAGTTTGGGATTTGAAATGGTATTGAATTGGAATGGTAAATGTTGTTGTTTTGATTAAAAGAACTTAAGAATGGTTAAAGTTAAGCTTAGGCATAAGTATGAATGTTAAAATTGAATTGGTTGGGGTTGTTATGATGTGATAAGGATGGATGTTGGTTGTATGTTGGATTTGAGGTTGAATTGGGTTGGTTTTGAATGGTTTAAAATTGGGAAATCGCGTAAACATAGCCGTCGTAACGTCCGATTTTCTTTAGACTGTTTTTGTGCATAACATTAGGACCCGAGAACCCCCTGCTAGATTATGACCATTGCCATGTAGATAGCTCATGTTACGAGCTTCGTTTTGATATGTAGTTCGTTCGATTCCGATGCACGGTTTAGGAGAAACGACCGTTTCAAGTAACGGCGTTTCGCGAACGAAACTTTTCCCCTCGCCTTACTTTGAAACATAGGTTAAAGATCAAAAAGGGTTAATTAATGCATGAAACATTTATGGTAAGTGTGCTAGGCAGTTAGTAAGACACTCGCGAAGGAATCGCCTTAAAACTCATAAAGGTTAAATTATTAAAAATGGTGGAGCCGAGGGTACCCGAGTGACTTAAGCGAGTCAGTAAGCGCAAAACAAGCGTTAGAGTCTAAGTTAGTTAAAGTATAGATTTACAAGTGACTTTGGTTTAATTCCAACTTACTTGTTGTTTATAGGTTACCAGACTCGTCCCGAGCCTTTTATCACCCCAAGTCGCTCAGGCAAGTTTTCTACCCGTTATAACTGTTGTTGTGATGTATATATGTATTTGCATTATCTTGCGATAGATGCATGTGGGTTAATTAGCAAATGTTGCAATATATTGAAGCATGCTGCTATGGTATATATATATGCATGCCTGTTTCGTATTCTTTCCATATATATCTGTTGATTCAGTTGATAATACCTATGCTAGAGGATAGCGGTAATTTGCATATACCCTTAGTATAGGGACCCAAAGGTGAAAATATTTTCTAAAACCGGGAGTCGAGGATCCCGAGTAGATTTTGTATATATGGATATAAATATATATATATATATACTTATATATATATATATATGGTCATAGTTTTCAAAACTATTAATCGAATAAGGTTTATTCGATAACTTTAACTTTATGTTATTATTGAATATTATTTCGAATATTATTCGAAGGCGTATGACTCCTTTATATTAAATGAATATTATTTGAATATTCAATTGAGGATGTATGACTCACTTTATTTTATTTAATGAATATTACTTGAATATTCCTCCGAGGACTTATGACTCCTTTTATTTTATTATCTGAATATTATTTGAATATTCATTCGAGGGCTTATGACTCAGTTTATATTATTTAATGAATATTTTTGAATATTCATTTGAGGATCTATGACTCCGATTATTTGCTGAGATTTGTTCTTTATTTTATTAAAGAATAAGGTGTAAATAATCAAACTTATTTTTGATTATTCAAAATAAAGATATTACTTTCGTATAAGTATGTCTTTGATTAATTGCTATTCATTTCGAGTATAAGTTTTCCAACTTCTACCTCCATTATTCTTTATGGGAATATTATTTAAATAATAATATTCAGATATTTCTTTCATAATTGGGACTGATTTATTTCATAAATCAGCATTACTCCAAACATTCTTAAAAATGTTTTCGAGTCTTCAAAATGATTTTAAAAAGGGTAGAGCGGATCCCAAAACTTGTTTTCAAATTCAAGATCTTCCATTTTAAGGGGACTTGAATACTCGCTCAAAAATCTGAGGGATCCGGCTCTGTGGTTATTTTTATATTCGCAACACGGTTGCAGTTTTGGTAAATGACTTGATTACTTACCCAACGTTCGGGAAGTAAGTCCATCTATTGAGTCGGCATAAGCAACATGGGCTCAGTGGGCGTCCATGATAGTGTAAGTGGCTCAGTGGGAGTCCATCAAATGCATAAGTGGCTGAGTGGCAGTCCAGCATAAGGTCCTATTGAGACCAGGGTGATGACCAGTGGGGAATTCGTCCATCTACTAGTAGAAAAGGTTACTTTTGGGTATCTTTGCCTGATCAGCAAGATATCTGGTTTATGCCAAATTCTTTTCCTTTCCAAATTTATTGGATATTGCAATTCTGTTCATACTTTACATGACAGAGGTTTTCAGGAAATTGTATAAAGAAGATGTATATGTGGATATATATATATATCAGAACTTAATGAAGTATATCATGACTTCATTTCCTTTAATAATATTTCAAAGATTTAATCTATTCAAATCTTGTCTTATAGTCTCATCTATGTGATGAACTGTTGAAAACTCTTAATACTTTGAACAGTGGTAGTACAAGTAGCTTTATAAATGATATAAGTGTAGGGAAGTATTTGGTAACTTCATCCCTTGTTTTTACTTATATCTAGTAAGTAATTATCTTACACTTAATAAAAGATTCTAGTAAGTATCCATTTAGATACTTATATTATTGTTATCACTACGTATTATCTTGCGAGTTGTCAGACTCACTCTTGCTTTATTTCTTCATCACACAACAACAGTTAGGAAAGATGGCCAGACTCCAGCAGACCCAGCGCAAGCGCGTGGGAAGCGTCCTGCGTCTTCCCGATGATGTTGTAGCTGCTATAGCTGCAGAGGTAGATCTATTGGTAGATCAGGCATTCTATTTTGAGAATCAAATTATGTATAATTATAACTTGTGGCAGATAATGGCAATTAACTGTAAATTTATCAAGTAATCATTTTGGGTTGTAATAACTTTAAATTGTGGATTCAAAGACTTGTGATTATTTTGGATATTCATCTCTGAGACTATAACGTGTGGTGTGTGTGTTTATTGTGGGGTCACAGTACAGGGTAGTTGAGTAATTATTAAGATTGGGTGTTATTAAGGGAAATGGAACTCGTGACAACCCGGATCCCCGACCCTGGATTTGGGGGTGTTACAGAAGTGGTATCAGAGCTAAGCGTTATAAACCTCAGAGATGATGGGACGTTAAGATAATAAGTTCACTAAGATAATAAGAACTCTTGCCAAGTTCATAGTCGGACTACCTAACGTAGTACTGACAGTTAAAACCCTTATGGGAACCCTTATAAATATCGTGATAGGAGCGTAGTTCGTTATCGTATATGGTAGCGGGACACCGAACCCTGAGGTTGAGGAGCAACAACGCGATGATGTTTTATTACTTATTGGAGATCGGATTGTGGATCCGATAGAGTGTCCTAATGCAGGACCAGATGATGTTGATATTGAGGATGTAGCGGTTGAGGATGTTGTCCTAGAAGGGATAGTTGTTGAGGAGGATCCCATGGAGGATCCTGACAAGATTGGATAAAGGACCACTGATGAATTGATGACCATGGTTAGGTCGACTACCAGAGGTAGGATTGGCCGGTCACTACCGGAGGTTCGTTCAAGTTTGTAAAGATAGTAGCCCCTTTAACGCGGCTTACTCGTAAGACTGAGAAGTTCGAATGGACAGAGAAATGCGAGAACAGCTTTCAAGAACTGAAGCTGAGGTTGGTGATGGCCCCTATGCTGGCGTTGCCGGATGGAAAAGGAGATTTCGTGAAGTGTAGTGACGCTTCGCACAAGGGCTTAGGGTGCGTGCTTATGCAGCACGGTAAGGTAATCGCGTACATGTCAAGACAATTAAGGTAATATGAAATTCGATATCCCCGCCCATGAGCTTAGGCTCGTGGCAATAGTTTTACCCTAAAGATTGGAGGCACTACTTGTATGGAGAGAAGTGCGAGAATTACCTCAGCCATAAGTGCTCTAGTACATTTTCACGTAGAAAGAGCTCAACATATGCCAGAGGAGGCAGTTAGAGCTAATCAAGAATAATGATTGGGAGATTCTTTATCATTCGGGGAAAGCCAATGTGGTGGCTGATGCCCTTAGTAAAAAGGAGAGACTCAAGATGATAATGCCTTTGGGAGAGTTTATAAGAGATTTTGGAAATAGTAGTGAAGGTAACCGGAGCCGGTACCGAAAATCTGTTTGAGATTGCAATAGAGACCGAATTATTGGAAAAGAGCATATTGTGCCAGAAAAAGTGATGAATGAAGGCAGAGAGCCAACAATTAGATAAAAGATTAATACCGAGAAAGATGATAAAGGAATAATGAGGTATTCCTACAGAATTTGGGTTCCAAATGTTCAAGAGCCTAAAGATGAAATCTTAGATGAAAGCTAGTTTGAGGAATAAGATTTAGAGAAAACCCTGAACGTGATAGTCAGGGAGGTCGCCATCAAGATAGAAGGAACCCATAACATAATGAAGTGGAAAATGAGGATTGTAAATTAAAAGATGACCCCAATTATGGGGAGTAGGATGAAACATTTCATACTAAGGAAACAGAAAGTCGAGTAAGGAAAGGAGACCCGAGACGGTACTCCTATACGGCAATTCATGGACCTGTCTAGACAGAACTTAGACTATTTCCCCAACCACCACCTTGAGGAAACAATGCGATAGGAAATTCTTTCAGGACCTGTAAGTCTCTAAGCTCTCAGAGTTCCAAGGAACAGGTTGACCCAGTCGAGGCAAGAGCCTGGCTAAAGGAAATATAAGAATCATTGAGATTCTAAATGATTGACGAATCTCAAAAGACTATTTTTGTCACTTACCCTCCTAAGAGAGAGGCCACCCGCCGGTGAAAGACCAAGAAAGGCACGGAGCCAGAGGTTAGAATAAACTGATTTAAGTTCAGTCAATTGTTTTCGGGAAAGTAATTCCCAAAGATAAGGAGATACTGTAAAAGCTTTGGAGCTAGAACAAAAGTGGATGAGTATGATGAATTATGAATCTAAGTTGTAAAAGTTATCAAGATTCGTTCTGAGGACACGAATCCAGAATGACGGGATGTTTGGAATCAATACTTATGTTGTGTTAGTTCATGAAATAATAATAAGAGAAAGGAATATAACGGCAATAGAGTTTGAGGAATGATAAGGGAGTTGGGTATGAGGAAACCCTAAAGACTCGTAGAAATAGAAATAGAAGAGTATGTAATCGTCAGGATGAGGGTGATTCACCATGAGTTAAAATTGATGGTTGAGGGCATAAGAGATACATATATTTTATCCCCTTTAAGTTGGGAGGATTCGAGGAAACCTTGAAATAGTTCGAAGGATAAATAATGAGACGCGGATAGACTGAGGAGACAAGGAAGTAAGAAATTAGGAAAAATTGGATGAAGGAAGTGACCTTCAAGAATGTGAAGTGTAAGACCGGTGGCTCGATACCCAGAAAGGGAGACGCCAGGTATGAAAGATATCCCAACATTGAGGTAACTGTTGAGATAAACAACAAAAGTAAATAAGGAATTATTAAGAAGAAGTTCACGTTGAACATGACCAATATCTTCCAGAACATCCATGTTATCATTACCAAATCAGGAAAGAAAAGCGGATGACCATTTTTATCTTTTGGAAGCCATATGGATTGACCCCAATTTGAATAAGGATGCTATTATGAAGTTAGGCATAGACTATCGAGGTGGGAATGATGAATAAAATAATCTATCAAGGATATATGACTTGGTTTATCCATGGATGGATGCATGTACCTTTTCAAAGGTGGAATTAAGGATAGAACATCGGTAACTTAAAATGAATCCTAGGGGAATGCATAAAGGTTGGCATTTCACCCTTAATAGGGATAGTGTGAGTTTTGACAATATGAATTGGAAAGGATTAAGGTAATAACAACCTTTAAGAATCAGTGGAGAAATTTTTCAGAAGTATATAGACAATGATTCTGGTATTAATAAATGGTATCTTGATATGCCCTGTATCTAAGGAATACAGGAGGAACGATTCAAGGATAACCTTAGAGGTTTTACAAGGAGAAAGGTAATATTCAAAATTCTCAAAAATAGAAATGTTGATAAAGGAAATATGACGTAATTATAATGATGCCAAGTGGGGCACGTGTTAAACCACGAGAAAGTATGGATCGAACCAGTAATGGTCGAAATTATTCAGGGCAATTAGGACTTAAGATAAAAGATGTTCTAATTATGATTGAGAGTCAGTCATGACAGTGATTAACCTCTAAAGACTGAGGCAATAACTTATGGAAAAATGGTGATTTTTTTTTACTCATCAGATTTTAAGGAAAGCATTTTCACATAAGCTGTGATTGAAATAAGGTAGAAAATTTATTTGGAGGTGGTTAAAGTGACATTGACTGTAAGGAAATTTTACTATCAGGAAAGGCCAAAGAGGTGGCCGACACTTTAAAGGTAAGAGGATAATTATAGGCGCTTGTGCCAAAAGAATACAGTGATGATGGTTAAAACTGTGAAGGTTGTATTATGGTTTGGAAGAGTGACATTCCTTCTGATGACTGTGCAATACCCAACCGTAATAGTAGTTGGTAAAGGTTTAATTCGTGTAATCGCCAGGAACGGGCTATCTATCTTAGGAGGTACTATCTTGAGAATAATCCAGGACCATGTTTCAAAAAGGACTAAACGAACCTTTGAGTTAAGTCTTCTATTTAAGGCATATGACTAAGAATGGTATTAACCTGCTATCGTTGCTTTGATTGAAACTCTTCTGCAATTTTATCTGCTTCATGTCATGAAAGTACGTCAGAGTTTGGAGTGTTCTTCATGAATTGTGATTGGTGGTTATGTTAACTCCTTAGGAGAATTAGATACGAGATGTATGGACTCCGTATGGTTAGCTATTAAGACTTCATGGAAAATGAATGACTACAGTAGGTCAGTGGTGGACCATAGTAAGGAAGCAATGATTCTGCGAGTAATGAGCTGATTACAACCGTAAGAGTTGTATTGGAATGGATGTTGAGATTGAATACCACTAATCGGGTAGTGGTAGTGTATAAGTTATCATTGATAGACTAATTAAGTAGAGTATCTACCTATTGAATATTTATTCTTTCTTATCAATAGAGAGCCTATTATTATACGAGGAAGGTTGCGATGCAAGCATAGAATTCTAGTAATGATGATGTCTAGAATGAGATCCCAGGTTCGATTTTCGATATCGAGGGAGTTTCAAAGGTAATTGTGTATAAGCTAGAGGAAGTGCATGGGTTCATAGAATGATGGACGGAATAGCAAATATTTAAGCATGTGAAATGCGATGCGATAATACTCGATGTTGATATAAATACATATATATTTTGTTCTCCTATGACAAACCTCTATAGTTCAGAGGTAGATTCCAAGCCAGATATTTTATGGCAATATTTTTTTTACATATATATACAATTCTCTTCAGTTCGCTCTTTTCTCTTCTTTTCATTTCATGTAAGCTGAGAAGAACAACCCTTCCAGAAGGGGAGGTATTGCCGAATGACTATCTATCTTTGTGATAGAAGCCTAGTAGGATACCACATGTTGTTTAATTGCTTGTCAAGTACTAAAGGCTGGCCACCTTCTGTACTAACTATGCGATATAACAAGTGTTCATGATCATAGTGATCTCTCAACAAATTCCTTTACTTCTATTTGATTGATCAAATTTTAGAAAATAGAAACAACTGAAAAAGGAGTAATAAAGTGGTGGTAGTATGCGGAATGGAAACACATTCGTGATACTAAGGTTGACGTGGTTATTAAAAAGTTATAGAACGCTAGCGAGCAAAAGTATAACTAGTATAATATTAGGAACGGAAGGTAGTAGCGACTACGAACTGGGAAAAAGGATGGGTAGTGAGAAGCAAAAGCTATAATGATTAGAAGCTATGATGAGAGTCTGTGTAATAGACTTGAAAGAATTTGGAATGATCACTTAACGCGGATTAAGTTATCTTACGACAATAGATCATATGTCAGTATTGAGGTATCGCCTTATGAGATCCTTGAGGGAAGACAATGTCGATCTCCCTTATGTTAGGATGAAGTTGTAGAGCACAAGATGCTCGGACCCGCAGTAGTCCAAAGGACCAGGGATATAATAGATCTAATCAGAGGACGACTGGTAGTAGCCAGGAAGGACATAAGAAGTATGTCGATTTGACACGAAAGGACAAAGAATAGGAAGGAGGAAACCTTGTATTGTTAAAAGTATTCCCTTGAAAAGAATTAATGAGATTCGGAAAGAAAGGAAAGCGAAGTCCACCAATTGTTGGACCCTTGGATATATTAAGACGTTTTGGGAAGTTAGCATATGAGCTAGCCCTACCCCCAAACATGTAGTAAGTTCATAGCGTGTTCCACATATCAATGTTAAGGAAGTGTAAATCAGATGCCAGACAAATAGGGGCATATGAGTGCATAGACACGCAACCCGACGTAACCTATATGGAGCAACCAAGAGGGGTTATAGAGTGAAAAGGAACAAGTGCTTAGGAGAAGGGTTATCAAACTAGGCGGAGTTTGGTGGTAGGACCACAATGTGGAAAAATTTACTCGAGAGTTAGGAAGTGCAATGCTAAGAGAGTATCCCTATTTATTTTCAATTTGATTCCGGGACGGAATCCTTTTAAGGAGGGGAGACTGTAATAACCCCAATTTTTGGGAAATTTTTGAAACCCTTATGAATAGTGTTTTTGCTTAATGAGAAAACTTTTCATGCCACACTATGTAGGGGTTCTGTTATTGATCTTCTGGGATATTATTAGTACTCTATGTGGTATATAAGTGTATGTAAAGATCGTCAGAATCCAATTTCCGAACACTTGGATTTTTCCCGGAAATCCACTAGATACGGAAAGGATTGAGTATAAGGTAACAGGATAAAACGGATTTAAATTAAAGGATTATAATAGAGGATCATAAAAAGGAATATAATGTATTGAGAAAGGTTAAGGGAACCTAAGTAATAAGATCCCGGGTATGATCCTTCAAACGATAAACGAAAACGAAGTTAAGCGAACCGTATAACAGATCAGCGGTCATTAGGCAAACGATTAGGAAGTTAAGCAAAGGGATTAGAGGGAGTGATGTCACCCAACCAATGAGAGGAGGACAAAGAGGGAAAGATGACATCACAACATGACATAGGCATGACATGGGAAGGAAGGAGGTGTGGTTGAATGAGAACCACATAAATTCAAGGGCAACAAGGTAATTAACTAAATCAAACACAAAAACAAGTCAACCAAGCCAAGCAAAATCATTTTTCATCAAAATCAAAAAGCAACCAAGGCATGGTTCATCTTTGCTCTCGGCTTTTTACTATTCAAAAGGCAAGGAAATTCAAAAATCAAAGATCCAAGCTTCCTAAATTGGTGAGTTAATTCCCTAATCATCTTCATGCTTAGTTAGGGCTATATCATGAGTTTAAGCCATCAATTCCTTCTCCATCTTCTTCATTTAATCAAAGAATAAGACTATGAATAGTGTTTTCAAGTTTTTAACTTGAAATTTTTCTTGTTTTCCTTGAAGATCCAAGCATTCCTAAGACTTCTCAAAGCTTCTTAAGGCTTCCTAGCTCCTCCCACCACTTCAAGGAAGGTATATCATCTCCAAACCCTAGATTCCTATGTATTATAAGATGATTTTGATTAGTAGGGTGATATTGTAGCTTGATGTTGTGATTTAGAGTTTGGGATTTGAAATGGTATTGAATTGGAATGGTAAATGTTGTTGTTTTGATTAAAAGAACTTAAGAATGGTTAAAGTTAAGCTTAGGCATAAGTATGAATGTTAAAATTGAATTGGTTGGGGTTGTTATGATATGATAAGGATGAATGTTGGTTGTATGTTGGATTTGAGGTTGAATTGGGTTGGTTTTGAATGGTTTAAAATTGGGAAATCGCGTAAACATAGCTGTCGTAACGTCCGATTTTCTTTAGACTGTTTTTGTGCATAACATTAGGACCCGAGAACCCCCTGCTAGATTATGACCATTGCCATGTTTAGATAGCTCATGTTACGAGCTTCGTTTTGATATGTAGTTCGTTCGATTCCGATGCACGGTTTAGGAGAAACGACCGTTTCAAGTAACGGCGTTTCGCGAACGAAACTTTTCCCCTCGCCTTACTTTGAAACATAGGTTAAAGACCAAAAAGGGTTAATTAATGCATGAAACATTTATGGTAAGTGTGCTAGGCAGTTAGTAAGACACTCGCGAAGGAATCGCCTTAAAACTCATAAAGGTTAAATTATTAAAAATGGTGGAGCCGAGGGTACCCGAGTGACTTAAGCGAGTCAGTAAGCGCAAAGCAAGCGTTAGAGTCTAAGTTAGTTAAATTATAGATTTACAAGTGACTTTGGTTTAATTCCAACTTACTTGTTGTTTATAGGTTACCAGACTCGTCCCGAGCCTTTTATCACCCCAAGTCGCTCAGGCAAGTTTTCTACCCGTTATAACTGTTGTTGTGATATATATATGTATTTGCATTATCTTGCGATAGATGCATGTGGGTTAATTAGCAAATGTTGCAATATATTGAAGCATGCTGCTATGGTATATATATGCATGCCTGTTTCGTATTCTTTCCATATATATCTGTTGATTCAGTTGATAATACCTATGCTAGAGGATAGCGGTAATTTGCATATACCCTTTGTATATGGACCCAAAGGTGAAAATATTTTCTAAAACCGGGAGTCGAGGATCCCGAGTAGATTTTGTATATATGGATATAAATATATATATATATATATATATATACTTATATATATATATATGGTCATAGTTTTCAAAACTATTAATCGAATAAGGTTTATTCGATAACATTAACTTTATGTTATTATTGAATATTATTTCGAATATTATTCGAAGGCGTATGACTCCTTTATATTAAATGAATATTATTTGAATATTCAATTGAGGATGTATGACTCACTTTATTTTATTTAATGAATATTACTTGAATATTCCTCCGAGGACTTATGACTCCTTTTATTTTATTATCTGAATATTATTTGAATATTCATTCGAGGGCTTATGACTCAGTTTATATTATTTAATGAATATTTTTGAATATTCATTTGAGGATCTATGACTCCGATTATTTGCTGAGATTTGTTCTTTATTTTATTAAAGAATAAGGTGTAAATAATCAAACTTATTTTTGATTATTCAAATAAAGATATTACTTTCGTATAAGTATATCTTTGATTAATTGCTATTCATTTCGAGTATAAGTTTTCCAACTTCTACCTCCATTATTCTCTATGGGAATATTATTTAAATAATAATATTCAGATATTTCTTTCATAATTGGGACTGATTTATTTCATAAATCAGCATTACTCCAAACATTCTTAAAAATGTTTTCGAGTCTTCAAAATGAATTTAAAAAGGGTAGAGCGGATCCCAAAACTTGTTTTCAAATTCAAGATCTTCCATTTTAAGGGGACTTGAATACTCGCTCAAAAATATGAGGGATCCGGCTCTGTGGTGTATTTTTATATTCGCAACACGGTTGCAGTTTTGGTAAATGACTTGATTACTTACCCAACGTTCGGGAAGTAAGTCCATCTATTGAGTCGGCATAAGCAACATGGGCTCAGTGGGCGTCCATGATAGTGTAAGTGGCTCAGTGGGAGTCCATCAAATGCATAAGTGGCTGAGTGGCAGTCCAACATAAGGTCCTATTGAGACCAGGGTGATGACCAGTGGGGAATTCGTCCATCTACTAGTAGAAAAGGTTACTTATGGGTATCTTTGCCTGATCAGCAAGATATCTGGTTTATGCCAAATTCTTTTCCTTTCCAAATTTATTGGATATTGCAATTCTGTTCATACTTTACATGACAGAGGTTTTCAGGAAATTGTATAAAGAAGATGTATATGTGGATATATATATATCAGAACTTAATGAAGTATATCATGACTTCATTTCCTTTAATAATATTTCAAAGATTTAATCTATTCAAATCTTGTCTTATAGTCTCATCTATGTGATGAACTGTTGAAAACTCTTAATACTTTAAACAGTGGTAGTTCAAGTAGCTTTATAAATGATATAAGTGTAGGGAAGTATTTGGTAACTTCATCCCTTGTTTTTACTTATATCTAGTAAGTAATTATCTTACACTTGATAAAAGATTCTAGTAAGTATCAATTTAGATACTTATATTATTGTTATCACTACGTATTATCTTGCGAGCTGTCAGGCTCACTCTTGCTTTATTTCTTCATCACACAACAACAGTTAGGAAAGATGGTCAGACTCCAGCAGACCCAGCGCAAGCGCGTGGGAAGCGTCCTGCGTCTTCCCGATGATGTTGTAGCTGCTATAGCTGCAGAGGTAGATCTATTGGTAGATCAGGCATTCTATTTTGAGAATCAAATTATGTATAATTATAACTTGTGGCTAGAATAATGGCAATTAACTGTAAATTTATCAAGTAATCATTTTGGGTTGTAATAACTTTAAATTGTGGATTCAAAGACTTGTGATTATTTTGGATATTCATCTCTGAGACTATAACGTGTGGTGTGTGTGTTTATTGTGGGGTCACAGTACAGGGTAGTTGAGTAATTATTAAGATTGGGTGTTATTAAGGGAAATGGAACTCGTGACAACCCGGATCCCCGACCCCGGATTTGGGGGTGTTACATTTTAGGTTCGGCCGAGAGAGAGAGGGGAAAGAGAGAAGAGAGTGAAGTGAAGTGGTGGTGGAGAAAATGAGGTGAGTGGAGTGTATCTGTTTGTTTTTATCCCATTAAAATGGTAGTGGAGGTTGAACTTACCAATTTGTCCTTTATCCACTAAGCCAACTATTGCATGCAAGGTTTTATTGGTGTTTTGCTTGGTCAAATGGAGTTAGTGGGAAGTGAAATGACAATCCTATCCTTGAATTCTATTTGAGTGGAAATTGCATGCAAGGGTATGCTTGTCATTTGATAACTAATAAAAGTAAAATTTAAAAGACTGATTTTTAGTAATTAAAATACAAATCCATAAATCACCAAATAAATACCATAAATACTATGAGATTTTAGAAATTTAATAAAATTGTTTTCAAAAATTTTGAATAAAATTTTATATGAAAATAATTTTCTGATATTAATATACTAACAAAATAAATCATGAAAAATATAATTAACACGCTATAAATCACACAAATAATTGCAAGTAACTTGATTATATCCCATAATACTAAAATAAATATTTATCTCATAATCGCAACTATTCAAATATTACTAAATCGCGAGAAATCTCTATTATTTACTAATCGCGTAGAGAAAATCCTACTCGTGTACGAAAATCACACGCTTAAAATATTCCAGCAATACTCGCAATGCCATATGACTAAATTACGTACAATATATAACGAATTCGCATAATCGACCTTATAATACAGGATACTTATGAATATATATGTATATATCGCATTAATAAAGATAGCTCTAATATTTACTGGTTGTCACATTCTCTCCCCTGATAGGATTCTGTCCTCATAATCTAGGAGAATAATTGAGGATACCGATTCCACATTTCAGATTCTAATTCCCACGTTGCTTCTTGGACTTTAGGATTCCTCCATAATACTTTTACCAAACTTACGACTTTATTCCTAAGAATTCTCTCTTGTCAATCCAGTATCTGCACAGGTCGCTCTTCATACGATAAATCATCCTGAATCTCTACTGGTTCTATCTCTATGACATGATTTGCATCTGGATTATACTTCTTTAGCAATGAGACATGAAACATATTATGCACGTGCTGATATTATGACGGTAAGGCTAACTCATAAGCAACTTTACCAACTTGGTTCAAGATTTCAAAAGGTCCAATTTATCTTGGCGCTAACTTCCCTTTCTTACCGAATCGGGTTAAACCCTTCCATGGTGATACTTTTAGTAACACAGCTTCCCCAATTTCAAATTTCACATCTTTCCGGGCGGGGTTCGCGTACTTCCTTTATCTATCCCGAGCAGCAATGAGTCTCTTCTTGATCACAGTGACAGTGTCCTTCATTTGCTGAATCAATTCAGGTCCATAAATCTTTCCTTCTCACACTTCATCCCAACTCGTCGGTGTTCTACACTTTCGTCCATATAACGCTTCGTATGGTGGCATGCCAATACTGGAATGGTAGCTATTGTTATACGAGAATTCTACGAGTGGTAGATGATCGTCCCAACTTCCTAAAAAATCAATTACACAGCTTTGCAACATATCTTCAATGGTTTAGATTGTTCGTTCTCTTTGGCCATCAGTTTGTGGATGATATACCGTACTCATGTCTAATTTCGTCCCAAGTTTTTCTTGAAATTACCTCCAGAATCTCGAGTTGAATCGCGGGTCTCGATCCGAAGCTATTGATATGGGTACACCATAACATAACACGATTTTACGTACATACATATGAACTAGTCTGTCTAATGAAGACTTCTCATTGATTGGAAGAAAATGAGCCAATTTCATAAGGCGGTCAGAACGTGTTCGCGGTAAACCCACTACAAAATCCATGGAAATATTTTCCCACTTCCATTCTGGAATCTTTAATGGTTGAATTAAACCACTTGTTCTTTGATGTTCTGCTTTAACTCTTTGGCACGTGTCGCATTTTGAAATCCACTCCGCAATCTCCCTTTTCATGTTCGGCCACCAAAAACTTTTTTTCAAATCATAGTAAATTTTGGTACTTCCCGGGTGAATTGAAAATCTTGAGTTGTGTGCTTCTTTCAAAAGATCATTCTTCAATTCAGTCACATTTGTGATATAAATTCTTGTTGAAAATCTCAACACAACTTGTTCATCTTTTTGGGTACATATCTCTTCTCCTGTGAACTGATTATTCTCTTGAGTCATTACTTCATCTTGGCATTTTTTTATCCTTTCGAGTAGTGTCGGTTGAAAAGTAATGGCATAACATATTTCTTCCGCTCTCCCATGATCACAAAGCTCTAATTGAAAATTTTCAACTTCATCAAATAATTCCTCCGGCATTGTTATCATATTTAACCTTTCCTTCCTACTTAAAGCATCCGCTACCACGTTGGCCTTTCCCGGATGATACTGTATCAAACAATCATAGTCTTTGATCAATTCTAACCATCGACGTTGTCTCATATTCAGCTCTTTCTGAGTAAAGAGGTACTTCAGACTCTTATGATCTTTGTATATCTCACACTTTTCCCCATATAAGTAGTGTCTTCAAAGCTTCAAAGCAAACACTATCGCAGCTAACTCTAAGTCATGAGTCGGGTACTTCTGTTCATCTGGTTTATGTTGTCTTGAAGCATACGCTATCACTTTCCCGTGTTTTATCGATACGCATCCAAGTCCATTGTGAGAGGCATCATTGTATATCGTAAAATCTCCCTTGTCGTCTGGTAATGCTAAAACCAGAGCAGTTACCAATCTTTGCTTTAACTCTTGAAAACTATTTTCGTACTTCTCCGTCCATTCAAAATTTTCATTCTTCCTTGTCAATTTGGTCAGGGGTACGAAAATATTTGAAAAATCCTTTACAAACCTTTTGTAGTATCCCGCTAGTCCCATAAAACTTTTTACTTCTGTTGGCGTCTTCAGTATCTCCCAATTCATTAAATCCTCGATCTTTTCAGGATCTACTCTAAATCCTTCTCTTCCAACAATGTGTCCCAGAAATCTACTTCAACTAACCAAAACTCGCGCTTCGAGAACTCGGCATACAATCTCTCCTTTCGCATCACTTCCAAGACTATTCTTAGATGTTCTACATGATCAGCTTTTGTCTTTGAATATACCGGAATATCATCAATGAAAACTATGACAAACTTGTCCAAATACTCCTTGAATACTCGATTCATTAAATCCATGAAAGCAGTTGGTGCATTCGTTAACCCAAAAGCCATAATGAGAAACTCGTAATGTCCATATCTTGTTCGAAAAGCTGTTTTCGGTATGTCTTCAGACTTAATCTTCGATTGGTGGTATCCCGATCGCAGATCAATCTTTGAAAAATAAGAGGCTCCCTTGAGTTGGTCAAACAGATCATCAATTCTAGGAAAAGGGTATCTATTCTTAACCGTCAACTTGTTCAATTCTTGATAATATATACAAAGTCGCATGCTTCCATCCTTCTTCTTCACAAACAACACTAGCACGCCCCACGGTGAAATACTTGGTCTTATAAATCCCTTGTCTAGTAATTCTTTTATTTGCTTTGCTAATTCCTTCATCTCCGTTGGTTCCATCCTATATGGAGCTTTCAAAACGGGTTTGGTACCGGGTGCAAGATCTATTGTAAACTCAATTTGTCTGTCCGGGGGGTAAGCCAGGAAGTTCTTCAGGAAAAATGTCCAAAAAATCTCTTACCACTGGAATGTCTTCCGGATTTGAAACTCCTCTACTATATACGCCAAATACACCTCGCCTCCATTTTGAATCAAATTCTTTGCTTGCATCAAGGTGAGAAATGTCTGAGTTTGATTTTGGCCCTTGAACGTTACCTTCTTACCTCGAGGTGTAGTTAATACTACTATTTTATCCTTACAGTCTATTTGAGCACTAAAACTTGTCAGCCAATCCATTCCTAAAATCATGTCGAATTCGCATAACTGGAAGGGAATAAGGTATGCAGGAAAAATGTGTCTGGCTATCTCTATTGAATAATGAGGGCAAATACGATTTACAGATACTCTATCTTGATTAGCTAAGATAATGGATAAGGGTTCATGCATCAATTGGGTTTCATAATTCAACTTATCAACAAACAATTTTGAAATAAATGATCTGGTAGCTCCCGAATCAATCAATACTTTAGCACTAGCGGCATTCATAAAAAGCGTACCTGACACCACATCGGTACTTTGAATTGCATCCTTCACGTTCATATTGAAAATTCTTGCTTGAGCTGGATAAGTCAAAGTTGGGCGATTTTAAGATGATTCTATCTGGGGTTGATTGAAAGATATTGGGAATGATGGGGTTGGCATAGGAGTTACTTGATTTACAGGGTAGGGTACAGTAGTCAATTGCATCAATTGGTTATTACCCACTCCTTTGCATTCTCGTGACACATGTCCTGGTTTCCCACACTTCTAACACGTGATTTTGGCCTTCTGATTATTACATTCATGAGCATAATGGCCCTTCGTATGACACTTGAAACAAACTATATTCGCCTTATTGCAGATTCCCGTATGTCGCCTATTACAAATCTTACATTTCGGAACTGATCCTTGCGGGGGTTTCTGTCCACTGGTTGATTGAGATCTTGTTTCTTGTGATTTATTCCCAAATTCTCTCTTCTTAAAGTTTCTGGGTCCCCTCTGAGGTTTAAACCTTTGACTAGTTCTCTGATATCGGCCCTTGTAACTTGAGCCTTCTTCTCATGTTTCAAATCTTCTCTTCTTGTTTCCTTTCTCCTTTTGATTTTTCTCACTCTCGCCTTCAATTACCATCGCCTTCTGAACCACTTCAGCATAGGTGGTCAACTCAAAAGCTGCCACACGACTCCTTAACCAAGGATTCAGTCCCTGCTGGAACCTTTTTGCCCTTTTCTCTTCAAAATCAACATACTCTCCCATAAAACTAGAAAGTTCTGTAAAGTTCTTCTCATATTCACTGACCGTTATGTTGTCTTGATTTAAATCAAAGAATTTCATCTCCATTTGGGTTTGCATATAGCGAGGAAAATACTTATCCAAGAACATTCTCTTAAACCTATCCCAAGTAATAACTTTAGCAGCTTCTAAAGCTTTCGCCGACTCCCACCAATAGTTTGATTCACCTTTAAGAAAATAAGTGGCATTCTCCACCTTCTGATTATCTCCAACATTTCTTAAGGCAAAGGCCTTTTATATTTCCTTAAGCCAAGCATGAGCTTCTACCCAGTCTTGTTTCCTTTGAATTCCGGGGGTTTTACAGATTGGAATGTTTTGAAAGTAGTGATACCTTCCGAGGGTGGTTGAGGGGGCTGCATCTGTTGAAGAAGTAGTTGTTGTTGGGCTATGGTAGCAGTTTGTTGGCGTACCAACTCCACAAGTTATGCTATATTAGATATTTGGTTTTCTCTGTCATTTTCTTGGTTATTTGTAGGTCTTCCTCGGGCTCTTCTAGGTGCAATTTTCTGAAATAAGAGATATACAGTTTGAAGGATATAGAATTAGGGTATTATTTACAGTTATCATGGTAAACAATTTTCAAACACTAATGGTGATGCAAGGTGATAAGCAAGAAATTTTAAAGGAGCAATTATAGGAATCAAAGAAAGTGCATAACTGTTAAGGATTAAAAACTAAGGTATATAATTGTTGTATTTATTACTAAGGAACGTGAGCTTCGAGGCTCGATTTGACCGCTCTTGTGTTTCGTGACTCAATCTGCCTTAACAAGATGCCTACGTACCTTGCTGATTGCCAAGG
This sequence comes from Apium graveolens, assembly GCF_009905375.1. NCBI lineage: Eukaryota > Viridiplantae > Streptophyta > Magnoliopsida > Apiales > Apiaceae > Apium > Apium graveolens. Next base: position 50,250,788 of record NC_133653.1, read on the forward strand.
ATCAAGTCAAAAAATGTAGTTCTGATTTGGGGGGGTGAGGCCCCTTATATAGATGTTGGGAGTCCTTGATTTGGACTTGGGTTAGGAGACTTGGTGGACAAGTCTTGGAATTAGATTGGACTTTAGAGTCCTAGGAAGTAGGAAGTTGATTCCTTATCCCATGAGGTTCCTTGGAGGCCAATCTACAAGGATTTATATCCTCACCAGGACTCATCTTAATAGCTGTTTTTCTCCCTTATTAACTAATTAATAAATTAATTGGTATTCAGGGTTTTGGGCTTTCTTTGTTCCATCAGGCCTGATCTGGTCCATCAGGCCTGATCAATGTGTTAACCTTTTTGGTCTGAATGTCATACATCTTCTTATTGGGCCTTATAGCCCAATTCACGTATAATTAATGCAATATTAATTATGTAATCAAGATTTATTTACTCCCTATCATTTATCCCCCAACTTTTGGGAAACAGTGGCTCGATTTCGCAGAAGTTAAGTTTACTTGTTCCCTTATAGGGTATCATTTTTATGTAAAGTGTGGAGTGACCTACACATTTACAATGATTTTCTTTCATCCCTATTATTTAGGAATTATCTTACTTTCCCGGAATTTTTCCTGAATTCTGGGATTCTCCCTGATTTTTCTGGATTTTTCCTTATTTTTCTGGATTTTTCCTTATTTCTTGGCTTAAAATCGATCAGGATTCATACCAAATCGATCAGGAATCCTGGTCGAAATCGACCATGATCCTGATCGAACTTACTGTGATATTGTCATTCTGGTCGATTGAATCTTTGATCAGGATTCCTGATCGATTTCGATCAGGATCCTGATCAAACTAGCTCAGAAAATAACACTCTAATTGATGGAATCTTCGATCAGGATTTATGCAAAATCGATCAGGATTCTGATCGAACTAGCTCTTAATACACCATTCTAATCGATGGAATCTTCGATCAGGATTTATGCAAAATCGATTAGGATTCCTGATTGATTTCGATCAGGATTCTAATCGAACTTAGTGGACTTTTACCCTTTTAATCGAATAAAAATACGATCAGGGTTTTTCTTTTTGTCGATCAGGACACTGATCGAATTAAGTGGATTTTTACCCTTTTAATCGAATGAAAATTCGATCAGGGCTCTTTTCTTTGTCGATTAGGACTCTGATCGAACTAAATGGCTTTTTACCCTTTTAATCGAATAAAAATTCGATCAGGATTCCTGCCTTTTGTCGATCAGGACTCTGATCAAATTAAGTGGCTTTTTACCATTTTAATCGAATAAAAATTCGATCAGGATTCCTGCCTTTTGTCGATCAGGATCTGATCGAATCATTTCTTCAAATTTCTGGTTGATTTTTGACCCTTCAGTTTCCATCCGTGCTTCTAGAATATTCCTGACACTTCTGCATAATGGGCTTTCCTCAAGTTGGGCCTTGTTGCGTGGGCCTTAAAACTCCTCGTATTCCGAGCTTTTCGCTTATATAAGAGAAGTGAGAAGTGAGAATCCGCACTTCACTTCTCATTTCTCAACTTTTCTCTCAAAAAACTCTCTCAAATTTCTCTCAAGGTTCCTCTCTTAGAAAGGCAATTTCCGGCAACCTCAGCCACCGTTGCTCCACCACCTTCAAGATTTTCTGGGTTTCAAGCCTTCATCCGAAGAATATCAATGGCGGATCACGACCTAGCTCTCGTGGGGAAGATGAACACTTCCAAGAGAGGTACATTCATTCAAATTCAATCTCCGTATACTTCCTTAATCGATATGATAAACTCTAGAGGCGATGAATATCCCTCTTTATCTGAATTAGATTCATATAACCATGGTAACACCTTTTATGAGTTAGATGGTAGAATCGAGTCCATGAACACCATGTATAGACTTCCACCTCATCTTAGAATTACCCCAGCCGCCCGTGGGGATATGACATGTAACTGGGAGGGCGATACTCTGTTTATTTATCGAGGAGCCCTGACCGCGAGTCTTAGGTTTCCATTTCATGAATTTATTCCTCGTTTGCTTGCTGATGTAAAAATTAACCCTTGTCAACTTCCCCCTAACGGATGGAGGAATATTATCTATTTTATGGTTTTGTGTCTTAGAAATAAATTTCCCCTTTCCGTAGATGTCTTTAGGAAAGTTTTCCAATTTTATAATAGTTCCATGGGTCAACCGGACTGGGTTTTAATTCGTCAACGGCCCAAAATTCCCCATATCTTTGATAGTAACTCTATAGTTGAGAACAACCCTAAATTGAGGGATGGGTTTGTTAGGTTGACCTGGGCCGGGGGTGATTGGGCCACACTCTTCCGTAGGCCCTTTTGTAAAGTATTAGATGGTAGTCCTGGTAGCATCAGGTTAACTGATGAGGATGAGGTGGCCTATCAAACCCTCATTTCAGATGACGGAAAAACATATACTTGGACTCTTTTAGAGGAGTTCTCGTTGAAGAAAGTCAGTCTCTCTCAGGCCAGTGATAAGGGTAAACTTACATTTGTGCTGCTATTTCTTTTTTCTTTTTATTGCAACTTTATTATCTTCTGAAGTTTAATATTCTTTCTTCTTTTTTCTTTCAGCTTGTGAGGCCATTAATAATATCAACAGGCGTAAGGAGGGGGAATCTAGCTGCCAGAAGAGGGCCAAGCTAAACAGAGATCCCAGGGGCAAGCCCGATGCTCCCACCTTCCTTAGGCCTCACGTCCCTGTTGTGGAGCTGGGGGATGATGCGGATCCTCCAGTTAAGGCACACTCCTTCAGGCCTAACTGGGGCTTTAGGAGAAGTGACACGGTGGTTGGATCCACCAAGCATGCTAAGGATTGGTCGTACCATTCCATCACTCCCCACGATTTCACTGACATCGTCACGGGGAGTGATATTGAGACCATCGAGCTTCTGGGTTCTCAGGCCCAAGATGCGGTAACATACAACTCTTTCTTTTTTAAATTCCATCTTTCTTGTTTTTCAATGAACTTGTGTTAACTCATGTTTCTCTGTGCAGAGTAACCCCCACTTCCAGGCGGCCCTCCATCAGGCTAGGTCTTGGAAGGGTAACTGTGATGAGTTTGAGAAGGAGATGAAGAAATGGGAGGAGAGAGCTAAGGTCCTAGAGAAGAAGCTGGACACAAAGAAGGAGGAGTTTTTTAAGGCGCATTCTAAGCTGGTGAAACTTAGTGGTGATAAGGAAAAACTCATTGATGATTACATGGTTTCTGATAAATTCAAGAATCTCATGGAGATTCATGATGAGGGTCTTTATTCCCTACAGTTTACCCAGGGATGGGATGCGGCCGTGAAGGCAGTTTCTGAGAGGCATCCGGGCTTAGTCGACCCTAAGGATTTTATAAGTCCTGAGTAGGCTGAGACGGAGGACATCATAGATGCCCTCTTTAACTCCCCTCAGTCGGATGATCGCATCTTGGATCCTAGCAATACTTCTCCTCCTGCTTCTTCCGCGAAGGATGCTGAGAAAAATGGTGTCGATAAGGAGCAAGGGAATGAAGGCTCCCGCATGGAGGAGTAGTTTTTCTAGTTTGTAATTTTATTCGTAACTTATTGTTGAACTTTATTTGTATCCGGAACTTATTACCCTTCGGGGTTAATTTATGCTGCTTTCTTCTTCATACCTTTTTTCTTTATCTTTCCAGCACTTATTATGCTTTAACATTAAATGACCTAAACTACTTAGCCCTTTGTGCGATAAGCATTCCTTATAATAGAAGAATTCTTAAAGTCTTCTTCTTTCAATGATCAAAACATGATCTTTGTTAAAATCACACAAAGTATTATCACAACATAAATATCCAAAGGTTGAAATAATTTAAAACTCATTAATATGAAGTCTGGTTTCCCAAAACCTTACATTGCATGGGTTCGACCCTTAACAATAATAATTCAACAATGTAAATCCTACTGGAATTAAAATATAAAATCCTATACAAGCAAAGCTTCAAGGTGCTTTTTAACCTACTTGTCATTTTGACAAGTGAGAATCGTACTGAACTGATTTACACATAGTAATCCTTCAGGTTTTGTGCATGCCTAGTTCTCGGGACTTCAAAACCATTCATAGTCTCTAACATGTAGGTTCCCCTTCCTTGAACGCTCTTAACCTTGTACGGCCCTTCCCAATTCGGGGCAAGCTTTCATTTATGCCCAACGCCAGAGGCTTCCACCTTCCTCAAGACTGAGTCTCCTTACTTGAAAAATCTTTCCTTAACCCTTAGATTGTAGTATAACGAAGCCTTTTTCTGATATTCCACTATCTTCGCATGTGCTTCATCTCATACTTCATCAATTAGATCCAGGGCTAATCTTTGCCCTTCCTCATTTTCTTCAGCGTTAAAGGCTTGAATCCTGGGAGACGAATGTGATATCTCTACAGAAACAACCGCTTCAGCTCCATATGCCAACATGAAGGGAGTGGCTCCGATAGTGACTTTGCAAGTAGTTCTATAAGCCCATAGTATTGGGAGTATTTCATCCACCCAGTTATTTCTCGACTTCTCGAACCTCTTCTTTAGTCCATCCAAGATTATTCGATTTGCCACTTCCGCTTGCCCATTGGCTTGTGGGTGAGCCACAAAGGTGAGTCATAATTCAATTTCACTCTCCTCACAATACTTCTTGAATTCCTCATTATTGAACTGTGTTCCATTGTCAGTGACTAGGATGCGGGGAATTCAATACCGGCACATGATATTTTCCCACAGGAATTGTGCAACCTGCTTAGTTGTGATCTTGACCAAAGGCTTGGCTTCAATCCACTTAGTAAAATAGTCAATGGCTACAATCAAAAACTTCCTCTGTGTCGTGGCCATGGGGAAGGGCCCAAGTATATCCATTCCCCACATAGCAAAAGGGATTGGTGAGTTGATGGAGGTCAGCATCTCGTGGGGTTGTCTAATGACAGGTGCATGCTTCTGACAGCGGTCACACTTCTTCACATACTCTTTGGCATCAACCATCATTTCTGGCCAATAGAAGCCCAAACAAGTTATCTTATGAGCTAAGGCCCTTCCCCCAAGTGTTGCCCACAGATACCTTCATGTACTTCTTCACGAACCAAGCGTGCCTCATCGGGCCTGAGACAACTTAGGTAAGGAACCACGAAAGATCTTTTGTACATGATTCCATCTATCAAAGAGTATCTTAGTGCTCGAACAACCAATTTTCGTGCTTCAGTAGCATCATTCGACAACCGACCGGTTTGAATGTGAGTCTTAATGGGATCTATCTATGAAATCCCCAGACCTATAGGAGCTACAAGCTTAACATCAATGCTCCATGTCTTCAGAACGCGGAAGTACACACTTCCTGAACTTTCCTCTATCTCAGATGAAACAAACTTTGATAATGCATCTACCTTAGCATTTTCCTCCCTCGGAATGTGCTCAACATGGCATTCATCGAATTGGGTCATTACAGCCCTTACTAGGAGAACATATTTAGCCATCGTATCATCCCTTGCCTCAAACTCTCCCTTCACCTGGGATATTACCAGCTTCGAGTCCCCACAGACTTTTAAGTTCTTGACTCTAAGTGTCCCTGCTAAGCCAAGACCAGCTATTAGAGCTTCATATTCTGCCTCATTGTTTGTGGTTGGGAAGTCTAACTTCATGGCATACTTAATTAAGAACCCATCGGGGCTTTGTAAAACAAAACCTGCTCCACTTGAATTTGTTTTTGATGTTCCATCAAAATAGAGAACCCAATACTCTTTCTCCTTATCAACCTTTTCTTTGTCCTTCTTATCAACTTCCTTGTCTTGAAGTATGGTATCTTCCTGCACCCCGACTTCTTGGTTGGGTATGATACATTCCACCACGAAGTCAACCAATGCCTGGGCTTTTATCGCCGTTCGTGGCTTATACTTGATGTCGAATTCTCCCAACTCTATTGCCCACTTAATCAGCCTCCCACTAGCTTTGGGACTATGAATGATATTGCTCAGGGGTTGATTTGTTAGCACCTCAATCTTGTGAGACTGGAATTAAGGACGCAACTTTCTCGGAGCCATTACCAAGGCCAAAGCAAACTTCTCAATAGTTGAATAATTCAATTCAGCTTCATGCAGAATTTTACTGACATAGTATACGGGTTTCTGGATTTTTAGTTCCTCCTTGACCAATACAGCGCTCAAGACACTTTCTCAAACTTCCAAGTATAAGTATAAAACTTCATTCAAAGCTGGCTTGGCCAGCAACGGGGCCTGAGCCATATATTTCTTTAATTCCTCAAATGCCTTCTGGCTTTCTTCACTCCATACAAAATCATTAACTTTCTCTAAAGACTTGAAGAACGACAAGCACTTATCCCCAGACTTGGAGATGAATCGTCCCAATACATCAACCCTTCCAGTGAGCTTCTGAACATCTTTGATGGTTTTTGGTGGCTCCATATCTAGGATTGCTTTTATTTTATCGGGATTGGCCTCGATTCCTCTCTTGGAGACCATCAATCCTAAAATCTTTCCAGACCCTACTCCGAAAGCACACTTCGTAGGATTTAACATCATCTTATGGTATCTTAGGACCTCAAAAGCTTCCCTCAAATGGGTTATATGATCAGTCTTTACTAGATTTTTGACTAACATGTCATCAACATAGACTTCCATGGTCTTGCCAATAAGATCTTTAAAAATCTTATTTACCAACCTTTGATAGGTGGCTCCTGCATTCTTCAGACGAAATGCCATAACAAGATAACAATAAACACCAAAGTCAATGATGAATGATACCTTTGGATTGTCGTCCTTATGCATCTTGATTTGATTGTATCCACTAAATCCATCCATGAAGCTCAGCATCTCATGCCCAGCAGTGGCATCTATCAAAGTGTCAATCCTTGGCAACGGAAAACAGTCCTTAGGGCATGTATCATTCAGATCAGTGAAGTCTACACACATCCTCCATTTTCCATTGGCCTTCTTCACCATTATAGGGTTTTCTAACCATTCCGAAAACTATATATCCTCAATGAAACCAGCCTCCAAGAGTTTCTCAACTTCTTGTTTAATAGCTTCTTGTCTTTCCGGAGCAAAGCTTCTTTTCTTTTACTTCACTATTTTCTGACTTGGATCCACATTCAGCTTGTGAGTGATCAGTTTCGGGTCTATTCCTGGCATATCAGCTGCCGACCATGCGAACACATCACTATTTTCTTGCAAAAATTTCACCAACTTCCCTCTAAGGGGCTCTTCCAGTGTTGCTCCAATGAAAGTCACTTTCTCAGGATCCTCGGGGGCCAAAGGAATCATAACCAAGTCTTCTGCTGGCTTCCCTCGTTTCTCATCATTCTCTCGGATATCCAGATCTTCAATAGGTAGAACTTTCCCCCAACTCCGTCTGCCCTTAGAGAGGCTATATAACAACTCCTCGCCATTTTTTGATCTCCTCTCTCTTCTCCAATCCCATCCCGAGTGGGAAACTTCATAATTGAATGGTAGGAAGAAGGGACTGCCTTGAAGGTTTGTATCCCTATTCTTCCCATGATAGCGTTGTAAGTCGAACTAGCCTTCACCACCACAAAGTCCAACATCTGAGTTGCTTGCCTCGGTTCCTGTCCTATGGTTATTGGCAACTTTATTATCCCTTCTACGGGGCATTCCACTCCCGAGAATCCATATATCGGCATGTGGGTTGGGGTCAATTGGGAGTCATTATATCCCATCCTTAAAAAGGTGTCATGGAGCAAAATATCCACTGAAGCACCATTATCCACAAGGACCCTTCTCACCGGGCTGTTCCCTATTATCGGGGTGATGACCAGCGGGTTGTCATAGGGAAATTTCAACCCTCCAGATTAGAATCATCAAAAAACATCGTTACTTCTGTCCTGGCCCTCTTCGGGGCTTCCCCAACAATATGCATAACTTCTTGGGCATACGTTTTCCTGGAGTTCTTGGATAGTCCAGCAACAGTTGGCCCTCCAAAATTTGTGTTTATCATAGGCCTTCGAGGCCGCGACCCTCCAAAAATTGCATTTATAACCGATCTTCTAAGCTGGGGATTCCGCCCCTGATCGTGTTGGTCCCTCCTACGATCTTCAAAGTTCTTTCTTCCATTATTATTCCTATCCCCTCCTTCTCCAGTGTATTTGTTCAATCTTCCTTTTCGAATGAGGAACTCAATTTCATCTTTCAGTTGTCTACATTCATCGGTGTCATGACCAAAATCTTTGTGAAATCTGCAATACTTGCTCTTATCTAGCTTGGCAGGATCATCATTCAAAGGTTTAGGCCAATGAACATCTCGATCTTTCTCGATTTCCATCAAGATCTGGCTTCTAGGAGCATTCAGCTTAGCATATTCAGTGAACTTTTGCCCAGGTCCTCCCTTCTTGGGGGTTGAATCAGGGTTTTGCTCAGTTCTAGGATACTTGTCCTTAGCGATATATTCCAGGTCGGTTTTCCGCTTCTTGCCTCTAGCGGGCTCATTACTCACTACGGTCTTCCTCATGCTCTCTTCCACCTTAATGTACTTTCCGGCCCTATCTTGGAGCTGCAACATGCTTTTAGGGGGGGCGTTTGGCCAAGGACATCTTAAAGAATTCATCCCTAGTTCCCTGTTGCAGCGCTATCATGGCTACCTTGTCATCAAGGTCCGGGACTTTTAAAGCCTCCTTTGTGAAATGATTCAGGTATTCTCTCAAGGATTCCTTTGCTCTCTGTATAATGCTCATGAGGGATGCTGAACTTTTCTCATGCACTCTCCCGCTGATGAACTGCTTAATAAAAGCCTGACTTAATTCTCTGAAGGATCCAATAGAGTTCGGGGGTAAACGACTATACCACTTTTGAGCCATACCTGACATGGTTTGAGTAAAGGCCCAACACTTAATAGCGTCATTCACGGGCTGTAGAAACAGTGCATTGGAGAATGTGCTGACATGATTGGCGGGATCTCCAGTGCCATCATAACCTTTAATAGTGGGCATCTTGAACTTTCTTGAGATATGGGCATTCATTATTTCTTCAGTAAATGGTGGGGTAGGATCATCAGGATCTCCAAAGGGAAGAAGATTGCTTGGATCAGCCCTTGGGACAACAGCCCTTCTCTGTGTTGGACCATCCAGGTCTAGATAGGGGGAGGATTCTTCCCCCTTGGAGGTAGTGGGGGTCTGGTGTTCTGGTGCGCCTCCAAGTCGCGCTTCAGCCTTTGAATCTCAACTTCATAAGCCCTGATCCTTTCCTGCACTTCTTGGGAATTCGTCCCTTGGGTGCTCCTAGGGCGTTGACGACCATCAGCCATCGGCTCTTTTCCAGCACACCTCCTTCTTGAGGCCACTTCATCATCTGAAGATTCAGAGTCTCTCTCAGTGTAGGGACCAGAAAATTCCTGATCCTCAGGGATTGGAGCCAAACCTTGTATATAGGGGGGCGATAGCCCTCGTGCTTCACTCCGTCCAGCATGTCCGCTTCCTCCAACCTCGGGGTAAAGGGGCATCCCGTATGGGGGTTAGTAGTCACAATAGTTGAATACTCATACCTAATGGGTCGAGAATTCACAGGTGCATGTAGTTGTTGAACTTGGGGATTCGTACCTTGAGTAGCCGAGGGAATCATCCCTTGTGGATGAGGTTCAGTTGCCCCTGTCTGGGCTTCTCCTTGCGTGGTTGCATAAGTTGAATGAGGAGGTACCTCCACGGTTGACGATTGTCCCCGTTGGTCTTCCTCCTTCAAGGGATCTAACTGTTCTCCGTGTTCTCGCCATGGTTGTTGTTGTGCTGTCCCATGGACGACACCAAATGTTATGGATTAAAAACTAAGGTATATAATTGTTGTATTTATTATTAAGGAACGTGAGCTTCAAGACTCGATTTGACTGCTCTTGTGTTTCGTGACTCAATCTGCCTTAACAAGATGCCTACGTACCTTGCTGATTGCCAAGGATCAAGTCAAAAAATGTAGTTCTGATTTGGGGGTGAGGCCCCTTATATAGATGGTGGGAGTCCTTGATTTGGACTTGGGTTAGGAGACTTGATGGACAAGTCTTGGAATTAGAATGGACTTTAAAGTCCTAGAAAGTAGGAAGCTGATTCCTTATCCCATAATGTTCCTTGGAGGCCAATCTACAAGGATTTATATCCTCGCCAGAACTCATCTTAATAGCTGTTTTTCTCCCTTATTAACTAATTACGAAATTAATTGATATTCAGGGTTTTGGTCTTTCTTTGTTCCATCAGGCCTGATCTGGTCCATCAGGCCTGATCAATGTGTTAACCTTTTTTGTCTGAATGTCATAAATCTTCTTATTGGGCCTTATAGCCCAATTCACGTATAACTAATGTAATATTAATTACGTAATCAGGATTTATTTACTCCCTATCAATAACTGAATTTAACATGGTTCAAGTCAAAAGGTACGAATCACGAGGTTCAAATATGATTACAGATCCGAATTAAACAGTACGAGAGTCTAGAAATTGAAACAAATGACATGGTAATAAAAGGAACAACCTAATCCAAGCAACTAAAGGTCAAGTCTCCTAGAGCTCATCCTAAGCCTCCTCCTCGAACTCCTCCTCGGGTACCTTCTCAGACTCCTCCTCTCGGGTTCTCGCAATGTCGGGGGTAGTGTCCTCACGTAGCATCTCAACCACACTCCCAAGCTTATCCACTATCGTCTGCACAGTAATCCGACTGGTCCAGTTGTGGTGCACGGGCATCTTCTCTAATCTTGATGTGGCCACCTGGATCAATAATTCGAGCCTCGAAATGGTTTTCCCCTTAGGTCCATCACCCATCACTTTCTTACTGGCATAGAGCTCCTCAAGATGTTCCATCAGCCTGATATACTTTCCTTGGAGAAAGTCATTATGTATCCTTAAGTCAGCATAGACAAAGAAAGCAATTGTGTCGCTCGGCGGATTCGAAGATGACGAATGTACACGTTGCTGTCAAGTAATATATATATATAAATCAGCTACGGTATATTCGAATATCGCGTATTGGCACTCCCGATATAATAATTTATACTCATACTTCCTATGGTCCTAATTGGGCTGTCCAGGGACTCTAAACCTAGGTTCTGATGCCAAAAACTTGCACATCCCAACTACACACACACACTGAACAAAAGAGAACCATAATTATCACAAACTTATAAGTCCAAGGGACAATAATGATCTAATAAATCCCAACCAAAATAATAACAATTCCAAGATCTTTATAAGTTCAGAGTCTTCCCATTCGCTTCGGAACCTACACATTATATTAATCTCATTACTATTCACTTTTTATCGACTTATAAGCCTATAAGCTTCTAGACTAACCTTTACCCCTATTATAATTACGATCACACAAACTTATGATTACACATAACTTAATCTCATACAAATCAAGTAATTCCACATAGTCACATAATCACATAACGGCATGGCATAAACTACTAGTTATTTATACTATAATATCATCTAAACACCTAAGCACATAAGGAAGTAACACATAAGAACTATTATTGACCTTAACTTAACCCTAAAGATGATGTGCAACACTCGGACTCTTTACTTCTATGTCCTAATTACAATGAACACCACTAAGGTTTCCTAGTGCCACTCGAAAGGGTGCTCTCGGGTTTCTTGGTGGAAATGGGGTGTCTCCACCTTGGAACTTCATTCCAAACCACTTCCTACAGGTTTTTAAGACTCTAAACTAACTTCTAAAGTTGGTGAGACTCAAAGGCCTCACTCCTAAAGGTTTACAAAGGTCAAGACTCTCACCGCAGTCCCCAGCGAGCAATAGTTTGCATGTCCTGTGCTCTTTAGCCGATATCTCAACTTTTACTGGGGGCATTCTAACAAAACCAATTCCCATAGATTCTTAAGATCTAGACCTAACTCTTAGACTAGGTTTCAGGCGAAGGCCTCATCTAAGCCTCTCTAGGCTTCTGCTCAAAGTTGACACTTGTCCATCCTTCCTCGAATTCACTCTGCCCTGTTTTCACTCACATAAAACTCATTTTTCTCATTCAATTTTTAATTCTAAAGGTTTTCAAGCTTCCTAGGGATGCATTATACTTATTTAAGACAAGGCCCCATGAAGGCCTAGCCTACTGCTTGGTTATAATCGACCAAAGTTTAAGCTTATGCAATTCTGCCCTGTTCTGAGTTACTCTCGGAAATGTGTGTGTGCCTACCTAAATGCAAGTTTTTCAATGAATTAAAACCACTGGACTCAAGTACAACTCAAGTACTAACTCCAGTAAAATTGGGCCTAGCAAGTCCTTACCACAACTCACCTAAAACAGCCTATACTTGTGGTGAAAAATTCTGCTACAAAGTGCCTAGTGTACCTCCTTCCACTTTAACTCCCAAAACAACACCAAAACCAACATGCAAGCCCAAAAATCTATCCTACATTGTACACAACCCTACTAACTATCATTATATGGAAAAATACGAGCATAAACTTATCCATAATAGTCATTAACTGAGGCAAAAACAAGGAGCATAGCAGAGCAAATTTTACATATAAAATTTTAGGCAAATATTCGAATCAAAAACACATGGTAACAACTTGATGGCTAAAAGATTTAATCATAACTCATTAAAGCACATAACATACTAGCATTTTAGAGCAAAACTGTGGCATGCATTGCACAAAAACTCATATTCAAATCACATAACATATTTGTTCGAAATATCACTTATACTACGACATGCAAGCATTAACTTCAACTTTTAGTGTAAAAATCATAACATGCAAGGATAGAAACTTTGTAAAAACACATTTTAAAAGATCATAGGTTCTTTAAAATTCACATGAAAAGATCCTTTCTTTTTGAAATCAAATAAAACTAACACACAAATCACAAAAATCCATTCGGCTCCTTGGAGTCATTGCCGAATGCTTGTGGCCAAGATTATGGCTTGAAAGTAGAAGCGTAACACTTCATCAAGACCATCTCTTTCTCAAGTTTTATAAGACACAATTAGGTCAACTCTAGATTCACAAGAATCAAAGTTAAACCATTGGCTTTAGCTACATGCAACTAAGAAAAACTCACCTTAAATGATGATATGAAATAAAGTGAAATTAACCTTGCTTAAAGGGGTTGAAAGATGCAAGAAGATGAAGAACTGAAAAGAAAAAAAATGAGAGGGGAGGGGGTTTAGGTTCAGCCGAGAGAAGAGAGGGGAAAGAGAGAAGAGAGTGAAGTGAAGTTGTGGTGGAGAAAATGAGGTAAGTGGAGTGTATATGTTTGTTTTTATCCCATTAAAATGGTAGTGGAGGTTGAACTTACCAATTTGTCCTTTATCCACTAATAGCCAACTATTGCATGCAAGGTTTTATTGGTCTTTTGCTTGGTCAAATGGAGTTAGTGGGAAGTGAAATGACAATCCTATCCTTGACTTCTATTGGAGTGGAAATTGCATGTAAGGGTATGTTTGTAATTTGATAACTAATAAAAGTAAAATTTAAAAGAATGGATTTTAGTAATTAAAATACAAATCCATAAATCACCAAATAAATACCATAAATACTATAAGATTTTAGAAATTTAATAAAATTGTTTTCAAAAATTTTGAATAAAATTTTATATTAAATTAATTTTCTAATATTAATATACAAACAAAATAAATCATGAAAAATATAATTAACACACTATAAATCACACAAATAATTGCAAGCAACTTGATTATATCCCATAATACTAAAATAAAAATTTATCGCCTAATCGCAACTATTCAAATATTACCAAATCGCGAGAAATCTCTATTATTTACTAATCGCGTAGAGAAAATCCTACTCGCGTACGAAAATTACACGCTTAAAATATTCCAAAAATACTCGCAATGCCATACGACTAAATTACACACAATATATAACGAATTCACATAATCGGCCTTATAACACAGGATATTTACGAATATATATATCGCATTTATAAAGATAGGTCTAATATTTACTGGTTTTCACATCAAACACCGTTAGAGCATTTATCCCAACAGAGGGCACCAATTATATTTCATTTATAGATGCAAACAAGCTCCTGATAGCTTTAAGAGCTTTGTGAAGTTCCTTTCTGAAACATACTTTGCAGGTGTTATAACTACAAATCCAATTCTATATTTGGATGTTCTCAGTGACTTTTGGAACTTAGCTGTGATGAGGACAGTATTGCATGAGAACCAAGCTATTTCCATGGTGGTTAACAGCGCCATTCAAGGCCAACAAAATAGAGTTTTGTGAGAAGGATGTCAATCTAGCTTTGGGCATCCCTACTGACAACCTGGTACCAAAAACTTGTTAGGACAAAAACACGCACTAATATTACACGCAAGTATACGCGTTCGCAAGTAATATAGAATTATTTCTTGTTCGTTCCCATAGAGACTCTTTTAAGTTAACTTTAATTTATGCACTTATGCAAGAATGGTATGGTTATTATTCAATGCTAAGATGATAACAAGTTGAGATTGTTTATAACTAAGATATTAACTAACTAATATTAGCTAAGAGAATTAAGGTTGATTTACTTATATAACACAAACATGGGATTCTAACTTCATTAAATACTTCATTTAATAGCCTTTTTATTCTTAACCTTAGCATGCAATGGTGATGACACTAATCAGATAACACGAAAATGGTAAACGCCAACTTTCGTTGTACGAATACCCTACTACCAGATATCCACAAAAGAGATAGAAGCTGAATAGACACCAATTATATTGAGACCAAAATATGTCTATAGAATTTGACAACATAACGGTTTAATGTGCAAGTTATCTCTGTGATTATATAGGGCAAGTAAGATGGTTAAAATTACCTATGAATTATGCATAACAAATACATGAACCTATTCTAGCATGGCAAGTTCTAAACCCCTATATTCACTTTCGCTTCAATAGAGATTAACACGTTATCTTATAAGTACGCGACGCTCATAAGATGAATAAGCACAACCAATACTAGGATATCATACAATCACCACACACTAAGGTATCAAAACAAATTAACTATTGAAATCCATAAGTAAATCCGTTAGAACCCCACGATAACGATTAGTTCATAACTGAACTCATCATCGCCGTGGGTTCCGATGAAAGCATGGTATAATAAACTAAGTCTTTATAAACTGAATAACAAACAAAATACGTTAAACAAGAGTATAGGTTCAATAAACAAGAAAACTAGCATCCAAGATTACAACTTAAACAAAGAATCACAAGAATAAACTAGATCCCTTTCGCCTTGGTTGGATTTGTGCTCCTAGGTCTTCTCGTTGTCTTCTCCTTAGTCTCCGCTATGAAAAACGTCTTTAAGATGTTATTATATAACAGCCCAAATTGTCCAAGGGCCCAGCAAATCGATCTTCTAATCAAAATAGGATTCCTGGAAATCGACATGGAGCGACAGCACGCTCTCCCAGCGCAGGTGTGTTGTAACTCTGACAACCGGGGCGGGCGCGCGCTAACACAGCGCGGGCACGCTGACCTTCTCGAAAAAATTCTGATTTTTATTTTCTTTGCTGATTTTTGTTAACATTCAACGAGCATTTATTCAAGACACCTTCCTAACACCATTTTAGCACCAAAGAAATGCTAAATCTTCTCAATCCCATATCAATGCCTGAAATGCAAAACACTAAAAAAATACATCAAATTCACAAACAACCCGAGTAAAAAACACCAATTCAAGCCTTTATAGAGCATTCTAATTGGACATAAATGCCACTTAACACACCCCCAAACTTGAATCGATGTTTGTCCTCAAGCATAAATAGACTCAAAGAATAAGAAATAAAAATGCATGAATGCAAGCTATATGAATACAACGATCCCCTCAGATTAACTAAACCAACCAACGAGCAACATCTCAACAAATGCAGTTATTCACACAAAGATCAATTAAATCTCACAAATCAACTCACAAGCCATAAACGTGCGTGTGTGCAGATGCTTAACATATATATTATCGCAACTAGATCAATAATCATGACTCACTACTCATCAAGGTAGTCACAAGATTATAAATAGAATAAATGCTAAACTCAAAATGATTGACAACACTTCAATTCTTATATCAGAGTTATACACGGATTCATACTTTTATTCATAACACATAACAACACAAATATGCTTATTTGACCGTGCAATGAATGAGGTCAACAAAAGACTTATACAATAATACCCATGTAGCGAGCGTTAGGTTAGTGAATCCCAGACTATAAAAGCCTTAGGTCACTAGGCATAAAGTCCCCTAAGAACTTAATAACTCGAGTATTAAAGAGCCCACTCATGATCAATTATGCATCAACACATATTTTTTTGTTTTTTCTTCTTTTTTTTCACATGATTTCGGAACGAGTGCGTTTCGCTCCATCTCGCTCAACCCTAGACTACTCATAAAAAATAAGCCGGCTACTAGCCATTTGACACCTAGCCACAAAAACTAGCAATGAAATCCAATGTTTTTCTCTAATTTTTAAATATCCATGTTATATTTCCATTAACAGAATATCCTAAATTCCAAATATAAATAAATAATTAAACCTCGACAAACAATAAACCATGACCATGATCTAGCATATAAGAAACCTATAAGACTTAGTGAAATTTTATTTTTCTAGCATGAATATCAACTCGATAGGACTTAACATCACTATACACGACATCACTACACTTGCATCAATATCACAAGTCGATCGGAAAAGCAAACTTAAGGGATCATGTTAAGATGCACATGCAACTTTATGCAATATACCAACATGAAAAATAAAATAAAAAACTACATGACATGACAAATATGCAACTATATAAAACTAAACTATCATGAATATGCAACTAAATGAGACTCACACATAACATATATTCCTTAACTACCACCCCCAAACTTAAAATATTCACTGTCCTTAGTGAAGGTAATAGTAAGGAATCAGGCATACCTACTCGGAATCAGGATCATCACCCTCAATGGGTGGAGTATCAGCAGTTTCTGGAGGCGGGTACACAGAGTTCTCACCAAAAACTAGCCACTGGATGTCAACTCATGTGGCTCTGAATGCTGTCCCCAACGCCTGGGTAAGGTCCTGAGCAAACCTACTATGGATGTCATGCATCACATCCATCCGCCTCATCAAGCGCCTATACTGCGCTGAACCCAAACCAGCCCTATCCTCAACATCCTGTTGCTACTACGACTGTGAAGGACCGACCTCACCTAACTGATGTCTCCAAGCTGCTCTGCTGGCCTGAGTCGTACCACCAGCATATGCCTGATCAGCTGGTCGTCCACCTGGCAAGTGATCATATGAATCACCAATCCCCTTTTCATCCGGCTTTCCACCGTCCACTGCTGCATACTCAGAATCATGGAACTATTAATGGGGGCACTAGGTAGCTGAAGCTGCTCATGAGCGGGCCAATGAACTCCAACCACCACATACAGCTTCGTCATAATAGACGGATAAGAAATAGAGCTCGTAGTGTTTCCCCATAGAAACCTCAGAATACCCTGATAAATCACCGACCCGAGATCCACCTAATCGCCCTGAAGAATCTCCCACAATAACAGTGCACGATCCACAGTAACATCATGCACATGAGAAGATGGCATGATGTTTGCACAGACTAAAGAATTCCATGCACGTGCAAACCTATTCATGCACGATGCAGGGAAAGTGGCATACTCATTCGTGCCCTTCTTGAACTTCTAGTGAGTCTCTGGCACACAACATAGAAAAAATCAAGTCTAAGTTAAAATCATCCCCCATCTTAGCATTCCAATCCTCCTGCTCTGGCCTCCTCTCGGGTTGATTGATAACCCTCTGAATAGCCACATCACTGTAATCCACCATCAACTCCCTCACCATAGTAAAACCATTCTAATCCGCCTTCGCATTCGCGTAAAACTCGTGAACAATACACATGGGCACAACAGCGGGTGTCTCACAAAAAGAAACCCAACCCATCTCAAGAATCATCTCAAGCAAATTACCATCCTTACCCGATGGCATAAAACCCCTTTCTTCACAATCAGCTTCATCAACAGCCTCGCATACTCCACTTCAGCCTCTGGAGTAGAAAACCTAGGCCTCACACCGCCAACACTTGAAAAATCGGTGGTGCTGCTGCTAACTTGGGTTCTTTGTCTCTGGGAGCCATTGAATATGAACAAGAGAGAATAATATAGTGTATAAACAGATTTGTGTGTTTGAGAATTATGAATGTGGTGGAGATGATTGTGTATAATTGTGTGTATATATATGGAATTAGGAATTAGTTTTGGAAAAAAGTGGGAATTGATTAAGGGAATAATGGAAGTAATGGGGTGATTGAAACTGATTTGGAGAGGGAAATATGGAAGGTGGGAGAGGGAAATTCAGCTGAAGTTTGTATTTATTTTGATTTTTCGTTTTTCTATTTTTTTCAGGTTCAGGGAGCTAGTGCGGCCACCCTGCCTGGCAGCGCGGGCACGCCGTGCTTTTGAAAATCTAGCATGGCTGCCCCGCATACCAGCGCGGGCACGTGCAACTACTGTACTTTATACGCGGCCGCCCCGCTTCTCAGCGCGGGCTCGCCGTGCTTCTGTAGTTGACACTGAATTTTTTGTCTTGATTTTTTTGGAGTTTTCTTCTTGTTTTCTTCTTCTTCTATCCACTAATGTACAACAAACTTGGGTTGCCCCACAAGAAGCGCTTGGTTTATGTCGTTAGCTTGACGTAGAATACCCGTGATCAAGTTGACAATAAAATGACACTAACCACCTCACGGTTTGCTGCATCCCCATAATAATACTTCAAACGTTATCCATTCCCCTTGAATGCTTGGCCTGGATCATTCTAAAAATCTCCATCGCTCCATGTGAAAACATAGTTTTAATAACAAACGGCCCTGACCACCTCGACTTCAACTTTCCAGGAAAAAGATGGAGACGAGAGTTGAACAAAAGAACTTGTTGCCCCGGCACAAATGATTTGAGTACTAGACCCCTATCGTGCCACCTCTTGACTTTCTCCTTATACATTTTGTTGTTCTCATACGCTTGAAGTCGAAACTCATCAAATTCATTCAATTAAAGCATCCTTTTCTTACCAGCTGCATCAATATCAAGGTGTAACTTCTTCAAAGCCCAATACACCTTGTGCTCTAGCTCCACAGAAAAATGACAACCCTTACCATAAACCAACTGAAACTGTGACATGCCTAGCGAAGTTTTGTATGCTATTCGATACGCCCACACAGTTTCATCCAGCTGCAATGACCAATCCTTCCCTGGTGGACATACAACTTTCTCTAGAATACGCTTGATCTCTCTGTTAGATATCTCAGCTTGACCATTAGTCTGAGGATGGTAGGTTGTAGCAATGCGATGATTCACATTATATTGCTGCATCATAGCAGTGAACTTGCGATTGTAGAAATGCGATCCCTCAACACTGATTATGATTCTTGGAGTCCCAAATCTTGTTAATATCTACTTGGGAAGAAAATTTGGCACTACCTTTACCTCATTCATCGGAAAATCCTTGACTTCCACCCATTTCGAGACATAATCAACCGCCAACAAGATATACTGATTATTGCAAGATGAAATAAATGGCCCCATGAAGTCAATTCCCCAAACATCGAAGACCTCAACCTTGAGAAGAACATTAAGAGGCATCTCATCCCTCTTGGACATATTACCCACACGCTAGCAATGATCACCTTTTAAAACAAGCCGATGCGCATCCTTAAACAATGTAGGCCAGAAGAATCATGCTTGAAGGATAATAGCTGTTGTCTTCTTTCCACCATAGTGGCCTCCGTAAATAGTCGAATGACAGTCTCGCAAGATACCCTCCGTCTCGTTGTACGGAATACATCTCCTGATGATTTGGTTAGCTCGTTGCCTAAACAAAAATGGTTCATCCCACACGTACCACTTTACCTCATAAAAAACTTCTTCCTTTAAGCAAAAGACAAGTATGGAGGCATAATATTGCTCACAAGGTAGTTCAGAATGTCTGCGAACCACAATTCTTCATCTTGTACCCCAAATAACTGCTCATCGAAAAAATACTCATTTATCAATGTCTTATCCGGTGAAGTCGTACTCGGATCTTCTAACCGAGAGAGATGATCAGCACCTTGATTTTCAGTACCTTTCCTATCCTTGATCTTCAATTCAAACTCCTGAAGTAAAAGAACCCATCGAATCAATCTAGGCTTCGAGTCCTTCTTCGAGACGAGATAGCGAATCGCAGCGTGATCAGTGAAAACTGTCACCTTCGCCCCAAGCAAATACGATCAAAACTTCTCAAAACCATAGACAATGCCTAAGAGTTATTTCTTAGTAGTAGCATAATTCAGTTGAGCACCATTTAGGGTCTTACTAGCATAGTAGACCACATGAAATATATTGTTCTTCCTCTGCCCAAGAACTGATCCAACTGCATAGTCAATTGCATCACACATCATTTAAAAAGACTCATTCCAATCAGGTACTGTCATGACAGGTGCCATGATCAAACTTTTCTTTAAGCTCTCAAAAGCAGCTAGGCCCTCATCATCAAACTTGAAGGGGATATCATTCTCTAGAAGATTACACAAGGGTTTAGAGATTTTAGAGAAGTCCTTGATGAACCGCCTATAGAAACCCACATGGCCAAGAAAGCTGCGGACTCCCTTAACAGAAATTGGTGGAGGAAGGTTTTCAATGACCCCCACCTTGGCTTTATCCACCTCAAGACCTTTGCTAGAGACCTTGTGCCCAAGAATGATTCCCTGCTACACCAAAAAGTGACATTTCTCCCAATTGAGAACCAGATTGGTCTCAACATACCTTTTAAGAACGGCGCCAAAATTTTGTAAGCAGTCGTCAAAAGAATCACCGAACACGGAGAAATCATCCATGAACACCTCCACATTCTGACCAATCATGTCAGAGAAAATGGCCATCATACATCTCTAAAATATGGAAGGTGCAGCACATAACCCAAAAGAAACTCTTCTTAAGGCAAAAGTACCAAATGAACAAGTGAAGGTAGTCTTTTCCTGATCTTCTGGAGCGATACAAATCTGATTATAACCCGAATAGCCATCCAGAAGACAATAGTACTCATACCCAGCCAACCTGTCAAGCATTTGATCAATAAAAGGAAGATGGAAGTGATTCTTCCCTGTGGCTTTGTTCAGCTTCCTGTAATCCATGCAAAAACTCCACCCTGTGACTGTTCGAGTAGGAATGAGCTCACTCTTCTCATTAACAACCTCTATGATGCCTCCTTTCTTCGACACACACTGAACTGGACTCATCCAATAACTGTCAGAAATAGGATAGATGATCCCTGCATCTAGCCACTTGAGAAATTCCTTCTTCACATCCACTTTCATTATCAGATTTAGCCTTCTCTGCTGCACAATAGTTCGATTGCTTCCTTCCTCTAGCAGAATTTTATGCATGCAATAAGAAGGGATGATTCCCTTGATATCTGCTATAGTCCATCCAATTACCGATTTGAATTCTCTCAGAATTCTCAAGAATTTTTCCTGATCAATACCTGAAATTTCAGATGCAATAATAACAGGCAGAGTAGATGCATCACCTAAAAATGCATACCTCAAGTGTTCAGAAAATGGTTTAAGCTCGAGTGTAGGAGCTTCCTCAATAGATGGCTTGAGGCACTTTGGAGAATTTTTCAGCTCTTCCAATCCAAGAGATTCAAATGGCATATCCAGCCTTCGCTTCCAAGAAGAAGCATTCAAATATTGCAACTGCTCATCACCTTCATCATCTTCACTATCTGAATTTCCCATTAAGGCCTTCTCTAAGGCATCAGACCTTAGTATTTGATCAAGTTCTGAAGTAACCACAGAATCGACCAACTCCACTTTTAAGCACTTCTCATTATCAGTAGGGAATTTCATGGCATTGAACACATTAAAAGTCACATCCTGATCCAGTACTCGCATAGTAAGCTCACCCTTCTGCACATCAATCAAGGTTCGGCCTGTAGCCAAGAATGGTCTTCCCAAGATTATGGGAATCTTCTTATCCTCCTCGAAATCAAGAATTACAAAATCAGCAGGAAAGATGAGTTTGTCCACTTTGACCAAGACATCCTCCACAATGCCTCATGGATATGTAATAGAACGATCGGCCAACTGTAAAGACATATAAGTAGGCTTTGGATCAGGTAAGTCCAACTTCTTGAAGATAGACAAAGGCATCAAATTGATGCTAGCCCCCAAGTCACATAAGAATTTGTCGAATGACACTTTTCCGATGGTGCAAGGAATAGTGAAGCTTCCAGGATCTTTAAGCTTCGGAGGCATCTTCTCTTGCAGCACAATACTGCATTCCTCCGTGTGAGCTACAGTCTCTAAATCATCGAGCTTCACCTTCCGAGAGAGAATACCTTTCAAAAAGTTCGCATTACTAGGAATCTGTTCAAGAGTTTTAGCGAAAGGTATGTTGATATGAAGTTTCTTGAACACCTCCAGAAACTTTGCAAACTGCTTATCCAACTTTTGCTTCTGCAGCCATTTAGGAAAAGGAGGTGGAGGATGGACCTGATACTCCCCTGTATTACCCTCAGGAGGAGTGTTTTCCACAGTCTTCTTCCTTGGTTCTACTTCTGCTTCCTTCCGTACTTCTTCTTCAACCACATCTTCAGATTCTGGAAATTGAGCTTTTTCTTGGCTTGCAACCTTCCCAGACCTCAATGTAATTTGCTTAACCTGCTCTTTTGCTTCCTTCTTGCCTGGAACTTCTGTGTCACTAGGGAGTGTACCGGGTTGTCGATTCTGCAAGGTATTGGCAATTTGCTCAATTTAATTTTCCAAGGTCTTAGAAACTGCTTGGCTCTTGCACATGAGCCTTAACTCCTCCAATTCAGATTTTTCATTAGATTTTTGGAGTTGTTGTCTTGGCGTGTATTGAGGTTGCTGAAAACTAGGAGGGTTATATTGCTTTGCTGCATACTACTGATAAGGCTGTTGCACCGCATTCTGAGAGTTGCTCCAGCTGAAGTTAGGATGATTACGGTTGTTGGGATGATAGGTGGCTGGAACTGGTTTCTGCGACCTTTAAAAGTTGCTCACGGACTGAGTTGATTCACAAGAAATAACAAATTGCTCCGTCTCATGGGCACCGGCACAAAGCTCACAGACACTAGTAATCTGATTAACTCCATAATTAGTCAAAGAATCCACCTTCATCGTTAAAGCCTTAAGCTGAGAAGCTATAGTAGTAGCTGCATCTACCTCCAGAATTCCTGCTACTTTGCCTTCAGTTAGTCTCTGAAAAGGGTTCTGGTATTCATTACCAGCTATCAGTTCAATCAAATCATAAGCTTCATCGTAGCTCTTAGCCCATAAGGCTCCACCTGATGTTGCATCAAGCATGGGTCTAGAAGTCACACCAAAACCATTATAAAAATAGTTAATGATCATCCAGTCAGGCATCCCTTAATGAGGACACTTTCTAAGCATCTCCTTATAACGATCCCAAGCTTCACACAAAGATTCTCCCGATTGCTGCGTATATTGAGTAAGAGCATTCCTGATTGCAGATGTCTTCGCCATAGGAAAGAATTTAGTAAGAAACTTCTGAGCAAGATCTTCCCACTTGGTGATAGAGCCTGGTGGTAGAGAATACAACCAGCACTTAGAATCTTCAGAGACATTGTTGAGTTTGAAAGTGTCACAGATCTCGATGAAATCTCTAATATGCATGTTGGGACCTTCCGTAGAAGAACACCCAAACTGAACCGAGTTCTGCACCATCTGAATCGTGCTAGCCTTGATTTCAAACGTGTTAGCGCTGGTCTGACAATGCTAGACTGAATATCAATGTTTTTTAGCTGAGAGTAGTCCATCAAAGCCTTTGTATTTGCTTCTGGTTTACCCATTGCAACAAGAGCTTCTTCTTCAACTTTCTCCTCTTCTACAAGAACTTCTTCCTCTACTAAAACTTCTTCCTACGCTTTATCCAGTGTTCTCTTGTGAGATCCAGAACGCATTTGCATACACGCTCTCTAGAGTACCTGAAAAAGCAACAAGCCAATAAGTAAGTAAGATATCCGAGTCAGTGAACTTTAACGACCACTGATGTCAAGCACATAAACTAAAAATTAACACCGAGTCCCCGGCAGCGGCGCCAAAAACTTGTTAGGATGAAAACACGCACTAATATTACACGCAAGTATAGGCGTTCACAAGTAATATAAAATTATTTCTAGTTCGCTCCCACAAAGACTCTTTTAAGTTAACTTCAATGTATGCACTTATACAACAATGATATGGTTATTATTTAATGCTAAGATGATAACTAGTTGAGATTGTTTATAACTAAGATTTTAACTAACTAATATTAGCTAAGAGAATTAAGGTTGATTTACTTATATAAAATAAACATGGTATTCTAACGTCATTAAATACTTAATTCAATAGCCTTTTTGTTCTTAACCTTAGTATGCAATGGTGATGACACTAATTAGATAACATGAAAATAGTAAACGCCAACTTTCGGTTTACGAATACCCTACTACCAGACATCCACAAAAGAGATAGAAGCAGAATATACATCAATTATATTGAGACCCTATATGTCTATAGAATTTGACAACATAGGGCAAGTAAGATGGTTAAAATTTCCTTCGAATCATGCCTAACAAATACATGAACCTATGCTACCATGGAAAGTTCAAACCCCTATATTCACTTCCACTTCAATAGAGATTAACACACTATCTTATAAGTTCGCGATGCTCATAAGACGAATAAGCACAACCAATACTAGGATATCATACAATCACCACATACTAAGGTATCGAAAAAAATTAATTATTGAAATCCATAAGTAAATCCGTTAGAACCCCACGATAACGATTAGTTTATAACCGAACTCATCATCACTGTGGGTGTCGATGAAAGCATGGTAAAATAAACCGAGTCTTTATAAACTGAATAATAAACAAAGTACATTAGACAAGAGTATAGGTTCACCAAATAAGAAAACTAGTATCTAAGATTATAACTTAAATAAAGAATCACAAGAATAAACTAGATCCTCTTCGCCTTGGTTGTATTTGTGCTCCTAGGTCTTCTCGTGTCTTCTCTTTAGTCTTCGTTATTAAAAACGTCTTTAAGATGTTATTATATAGCAGTCAAAATCGTCCAAGATCCCAGCAAATCGATATTTTAATCAAAACAGGATTCCTGGAAATCGAACCGGCGCGGCCGCGCGCTCTTCCAGCGCGGGCGCTCTGTAACTCTGACAACCGGCGTGGCCGTGCGCTACACGGCGTGGGCGCGCTGACCTTCTGGAAAAACTTCTTATTTTTATTTTCTTTGCTGATTTTTGTTGACATTCAATGAGCACTTATTCAAGACACCTTCCTAACACCATTTTAGCACCAAAGCAATGCTAAATCTCCTCTATCCTTTATCTATGCCTGAAATGCAAAACACTAAAAAAAACATCAAATACACAAATAACTCGAGTATAAAACACCAATTCAGGCCTTTATAGAGCATTATAAGTGGACACAAATGCCACTTAACACGGTTCCAACTCAAGATGAGCTAACTGAGTTCATGGACTTCATCAACTACAGTGAAAGGATCAACTTAGCACGCCTGAGCAAGAAGTATTTGAGAAATGAATAGTCTTTCCTTTATGACTGAATTGTGAGGGCCTTCACCTACAAGAAGATATGGTATGACAACATTTCAAGTATTTTTCAGAAGATGGTGTTCTCCATGGCTCACAACAGAAACCTCAATATAGGACATTTGATAATGGAGGAAGTTAGCACCAGACTCACTATGCCTTTGGCATAAAGAGGTAAGGAAATACTTTTTCCTAAATTTATAATGTCTGCTTTAAACTATAAAGTGCAAGACATTCACTTACTTAATGGTATAGATAGGACACAAATAGGCAACTAGAAACAAGTGTCCAAAGTTCTATTTGGCTAACTTATTACTAAAAAAAGGTACCTGTAAGTCTTAGAATCACTCCATTTATGTTGGAGATATTCATGACTTACCCTTACCCTATGCCTGACATGAGGTCCACAATAACAATTAGTACAATTATGGCTCATGTACCTGTGGAAGAACAAACACATGAACACTAACAGGGGCCTTCCCAAACTGAGACTCTTCCTTATTTACCACTAGCAGCTAGGAAGCCAACCACTTCATCCTCTCAAAAGGGTGAAGTGAGTAAAAAGAAGAGAAATCAGGCAACCTTAACAGTTATTAATGAGAGTGGTGAGGATCAAACACAATCAAAGTCTACCTTGGTCAAGAAGCCAAAAAAGGTAAAGCAAAATGAGTTGGCCACTCAATTAGGTACCTCTGCGTCCTCCCAAAAGGATGTAGTTGAAAAAGAGGGTATAAAATAGACTCTAGGGGCATCCTCTCAACATAGTGTCTCTATTGAAAACAACACTCTCACTAGTGCATCATGTAAAGAGTCTGCACCATCACTTGAACACATTCAAGTGTATGAAAAAAGAAATAAGGATGGCACACACACTGAGAGCACATCTTTTGAAGCTCCCTCATCTATTCAGGGGGAGCTTCCAACACTCAATTCTAAAATAACAAATCTTATTTGTACAATTTCTTCTTCATTCCAATAAGACACTTGAACCCACTTCTCAAGTGTCACCAAAATCAAGTGACATGGCTTATGCAGTTGTGCTCACCACCAAAGAACTACAATTAGACGGTGAGAGGCTACTAGCTGGGGTAGACCTTGATGACACCATTAAAACCACAGGGGTTTCATCAGTTCTTACTAAAGAACCTGGGGATGTTACTCAAGCACCTTCATTTGCTAAAAAAATCTTCACAGATTGATAGGTTTGAGGGTATTACTCCTGGGGGGGGGGAACTATCTAAATCTTCTCGGTAGGGACAACTCCCCTCAAAACCCTATCTGAGATTGTCTTAATAATTGAAGCTAGGAGTCCAATTTCCCAATGTCTTATCATATAGTTGTGTGCTGTGTAAATACCAGAGTCTAATTTTAGTATGTTGTTCACATTTGTTATTCAACAGTATCAATCACCTATTCCCTTACGGGAATCGCAAAGCCAAATCAGATACATAACGAATATATGAAGACATCTGATCAGACTATCAACACCAGACAGCTCCAACTGCCATCCCATACACCTGTTCCGGAACCCAGAGACTAGCTAGGTCTCTGACCTACTGGACTAATCGGTTATGTAATGCGCACAACCGAGTTAGCCTCTTACGCAACCTCAATAGGCCACTCTGGCCCCTAAGTATCCCATATCTAATCATTTTATCCAGTTTTCAAAACACTTGTACCTATCTCATTTTAAAATCATTATTTAACAGCACACATAAAACTGGTGCACAAATCATTTTCATTTGAGATAGGTACCTTTCGAACTTACTTATCCCCAAAACAGGTTAAAAACAATTATTTATAACTACAGGGGATACGTAACTTAAAACGTTTCTGTTCCTTTACGAGAATAAAACAACAGTTTATCCATATCTACTGAACCATAAAAGAATGGTCAGGGTACTTGCCTTGCAACGCTTTACAGAAACCCTAGGTAGCTCTTACGCTGACTTCGGTCCTTGCGAGACTCGACTGAGATCTACAGTAACAGAATACCCTAATTAGTTACACCGACATGCTTGATATCCTCGACCCTAACAACCCGACTCGTATAATGTATACATACATAATCACGTAATCGATATGCATGTAAGGGTAAAATGTTTTATATTGTAAAGTACCTTTCTCGTATTTAAAAATATTTTTTAGAAAATTTTTGACAATGACTCCTCTATTTACAAGCCTACCCGTCGAACCATAATCGATGTCGATTCCCAAAAAATCTCAATACAATCTTTACAATTAACCAAAATAAAAACGTACGAAACTAATTACGCGAACCACTTCATTTGTTTTATAAAATTAGGAATCAGATAATGATCATTACCATCCACTCGTCAAAATTCATCGCGGACGGCGGCAAAATTTTCGGGACACCCGATTATTCGGGTTCCAACTCAAAAATTTCACCGATTATTAAATCGAATTCCTGCACGAAATTATATTTAATTTCACAAAATCACTCAAAATAATTCCTGCAGAAAATAAATAATTAAAATAATTAAAATCTCAAACTGAACAAGGTAACAAGGTCGAAGCAGAAATCACATACACAACCACGACGCGTGCAACGCGCCACCATCAACCAACCACACGCACACACACTGCTCACACACACACACTCACACATTGCACACACACTACACACACAATTGCACACATAAATACACACACACACACATATATATATATATATATATATATATATATATATATGTATCAAACCAAAACCACCAAAAGACAAACGACAATTATCCGAAAAAGAGAAACGGCGGCGACCGCGAGAGGAACAGGGAAGGAAGCGGGGAAAGAATTGAGAAGGAGAGAGATATAAGGAGAAAGGGAGAGTAGAGTGAGAGATTGCTAGAGAGAGAGACACGAGATTGAAACACACAGCCGAGAGAGACAAATGGGATTAATATTTTATCTCCTCAAATTTTGTAGGCTGCAGACACGTATCCTTAATTATGATATGTATCGTTCTTTTATCCGAGTGCAAATTCGCGTTCCATAGGTGTAGTTTCGCCCCGAATTTATTATTTACGAGTCAAGTTGCGGGTAAAACGAACTCAGAAACTTACCAAATTAGTCTTAAAATTTTATAAATATCCTGAGGCTAATAAAATATAATTTTTGAAATTTTTAAAACAAATTTTGAAACGCGCAACATACCCGTAATTAATATTTTAACGAACAAACATGCAGATGAATTTAATCCCAAAAATTTTCAAAATAATTTTAAAATTCTCATATTATTATAAACTTCCTAAAACATGAGTTTCATAATTTTTGAAGAATCCTGAAATTAAATAATGAATTTAATAATTAAATATAATCAGAAAATCATTTAAAGATAAATAAATAATAAAATATTTATTTTAAATTTTATAAAATCCTAGAAATAATTATCAAAATTATTAAATTTTAAAAAACAGTTTTAGAGACACTCCAAATATTTATGAAAATAAAACTGCAAATAAACCATTTTAAAAGTGAAACAAAATAATACAACTCAATAATTAATTACACAATTTAACCCTATACACCAATAAATTACACATAAATATAAATAAACAACACTCAACTGTCGAAACTGATACACATAATTTATATAATTAATTATTCAATATTTACACTTTTAAAATAATACAAAATATACGAGTCGTTCTATCATTTCCCCTTAAAAAGATTCTGTCCCTAGAATCTGAATTAACTAAACAAATGAGGATATTTATCAAACATGTCTGACTCTAACTCACAAGTAGACTCTTCTATAGAAGGATTTTTCCAAAGTACTTTCACTATGGGGTTTGACTTATTTCTAAGGACTCGCTCTTTACGATCTAAAATTTGGATTGGTTGTTCCATATACGACAAATCTGGCTGAAGCTCGATCGGTTCGTATTCTATAACTTGATTTGAATCAGGAATATATAGCTTCAACATGGAGACATCGAACAAATTATGAATATGCAGCAACTGCGACGACAATGCTATCTCGTAAGTGACTTTCCCTATTATCTTCAAAACTTCAAATGGTCTTATATATCTTGGGCTGAGCTTACCTTTCTGACCAAATCGAACTAATCCTTTCTAGGGTGATACTTTCATCAATACCAGTGATCCCACTTCAAAGTTCATATTCTTCTGGCACAAATATGCATTCTTCCTCTGTCTATCTTGAGCTGCTTCTAACCTTTTCCGAATCAATGCCACTGCATCTTTAGTCTGCTGAATTAGCTCAGGACCTAACATTTTCTTCTCTCCTACTTCATCCCAATACATTGGTGATCTACACTTGCGTCAATACAAAGCTTCGTAAGGCGACATTCCAATGCTGGTATGATAGCTATTGTTGTATGAGAATTTAATTAGGGGCAAGTGTTCATCCCAATTTCCATTAAAATCCAAAGCATAAACTCTTAATATATCCTCTATCGTCTGGATTGTTCTCTCACTTTGACCGTCTGTTTGAGGATGATAGGCGGTACTCATATTCAGCTTAGTTCCTAGAAATTCTTGGAACTTGGTCCAAAACCTTGAATTGAATCTCGGGTCTCGGTCGGATATAATGGACACAGGAACTCCATGCTTGGTCACTATTTCATCCAAATACAACTTAACTAGATTTTCTAGAGAGTAACTTTCATTGATTGGGAGAAAATGTGCTGACTTTGTTAATCTATCAATGATTACCCAAATAGCAACATGATTGGCCTTCGTCTTTGGTAATCCTACTACGAAATCCATTGCAATCTCTTCCCACTTCCACTGGGGAATCTCCAAAGGTTGTAATAATCCACTAGGCCTTTGATGTTCTGCTTTTACCGTTTAGCACACGTGATATTTACTAACCCAATTTGCAATATCCTTCTCATTCTTGGACACCAAAAGTTTTTCTTCAAATCTTGATACATCTTAGTGCTCCCAGGGTGGATAGAAAACCGAGAATTATGTGCCTCATTTAAAACTTCATTCTTTAGTTCCGTCACATTGGGAATCCAAATTATGGAAGAAAATTTAAACATACCTTGGTTAACCTTTTGGGTGCATATTTCTTCTCCTGTTAGATTTTCCAATTATTGTTCCATAACTCCCTCTTGACATCTTTTAATCTTATCCATCAGTGCTGCTTGGAGGGTAATCTTGTACAGTTGCTCCTTAACTTCTCTTGGAACTCGAACTTCAATTTTCATCCTTTCCAAGTCTCGTGCTAGCTTTTCTGCAATCTGAACCATATTCAACCTCTCTTTTCTGCTCAAGGCATCAACCACCACATTGGCTTTACCTGGATGATAGTTAATGGAATAGTCGTAGTCCTTGATTAACTCTAACCATCTTCTCTATCTCATGGAACAGTCGAGATCATGAACTGGATACTTCTGTTCGTGAGGTTTCAATTGTCTGGAGGCATAGGCGATGACTTTTTCGTGTTGCATCTCTTCACATCCTAAACCTTACAAAGAAGTGTCGCTATAAATCACAAAGTTTCCTGTCTCATCTGGAAATGCTAAAACTGGAGCTGACATTAGTCTCTTCTTCAGTTCCTAGAAGCTTTCTTCACACTTCTCTGTCCAAATAAATTTCTCGTTCTTCCTGGTTAGCTTGGTTAACGGAGATGCGATCTTAGAGAAATCTTTCAAAATTCTTCGGTAATATCCTACTGCCCAAGAAAACTTCTCCCTTCCGTTGGAGTCTTTGGTTGCTCCCACTTGGATACGGCTTCAATCTGTATAGGGTCTACCTTGATACCTTCCTTGCTTACCATATTTCCAAGAAACCGGGCCTCTGTCAACCAAAACTCACACATGGAAAACTTCACATACAGTTGTTTTTCTCTCAACCTTTGAAGGGCAATCCTTAGGTGCGTTGTGTGATCTTCTGGAGTCTTTGAATAAATGAGGATGTCATCAATAAATACAATAACAAACTTATCAAAGTACTCCTTATACACCCGGTTCATTAAATCCATAAAAGTCGATAGTTCATTGGTCAATCCAAACGACATCAATAAAAACTCATAATGGCCATACCTTGTTCTGAATGCAGTTTTGGGTATATCTTCAGGCTTGATCTTCAGTTGTTGGTAGCCAGATCTTAAGTCGATCTTTGAAAACAGCATGCTCCTTTAAGCTGATCAAACAAATCATCAATCATCAACAAAGGATACTTGTTCTTTATCGTCAACTTGTTCAACTCCCTATAATCAATACATAACCTCATATTTCCATCATTCTTTTTACGAATAATACTGGAGCACCCCACCGAGAAACACTTGGTCAGATAATTCCTTTATCCAACAGTTCCTGAAGTTGCTTGGCCAATTCCTTCATTTCCACTGGAGCCATTCGATATGGAGCTTTAGAAACTGGTTCGGCTCTTGGTATCAAATTAATAGAGAACTATATTTCTCGATCAGGTGGTAATACTGGCAATTCTTCTAGAAAGACGTCGGGATATTCTCTTACTATGGGAATCTCGTCCAAAGTAGGGGTCTCTTTCTTAGTGTCCACCACATGCCAAATATGCTTCACATCCTTGCCGCAATAATTTCTTTGCTTGAAGTACTGAAAAAAACTTATTGTCCTGCTTCTGTCCTTGATAGCTTATCCTTATATTATCTGTTGTATACATAACAACTCTCTTTTTCTTGTAGTTAATACTTGTCTTATACAGAGACAACCAATCCATGCCTAAGATAACATCAAATTGTCCTAACTCAAAAGGTATTAGGCCGGCAAGAAAAGAATGTCCTGAAATCTCTATGAAGCACTTAGGACAGAATTGAATTACAGGTACTTTATCCTGATTAGCCACCTCTATGGTCAAAGGTTCATCTAAGACTTCCAATATTAATTGCATTTTATTCACACAGTTCATGGATATAAAAGATTTAGACACTTCTGAATCAAATAGTAAGTTAACAGGCACAAAATTAAGAGAAAGTGTACCTGCAACTACATCGGAATCCTGAGCCGTAGATTTCTTAGTCATCTTGAAAGTTCTAGCTCTGGTGGTACTTGTTGTTGGTCCTTGAGATGCACTTGTCCCTATACTACCCTGGGTAACTGATCTGCAATTCCTAGCGATATGCCCCATTTTACCGCAGCTGAAACAGGTTACTCAAGGCTCTCGGATTTGTACTCAGTGGAATAATGACCCTTCTGACCACACTTGAAACAATTGATGTTCTCTCTGCACAGACCACCGTGCTTCATTCCACATGTCTTGCAGTCGATCATTGGCTTGTTGGACTTTTTCGGAGTAGAACTGACTGAGGTAGTACTGGGCCTAGCTTGTGGGAAATTCTGTCTTCTAAACTTCCTGTCGTTATTCTTTCCAAACCGTCACTAAAACTTCTAACTTACTCCTTATTCTGACTTTACAGGCCCACCTTCAAACTTTCTTTTCTTCTCACCTTTTTCCTTAGAAGCTAACCTCTTGTCACTTTCTATTACTAAGGCAGCCTGAACTACCGAAGTATACGTCTTGAGTTGTAAAGCTACAACTCCACTCCTAAGCTCTGGCTTCAATCCTTGTTGAAACCGCTTCACTCGCTGAGCTTCCAAAGTCACATACTCTGGTGTTATACGAGCCAACTCCATGAATTTGGCTTCGTACTCTGTGACGCTTCTATCCCCGTGCTTCAATTCCAAAAACTCCATCTCCATTTGACTCTAGAGACAATCCGAAAAATAATTTTCCAAGAACAGTTCTGTAAATCGGGTCCATGGAATAGGACCTTCTCCTTCTAATGCTCACGTAGATTCCCAAAATAGTTCGAATCATTTTTCAGAAAATAACTAGCATAATCTTTCTTTAAATCCTCACTCACCTTGGTG
Organism: Apium graveolens; assembly: GCF_009905375.1. NCBI lineage: Eukaryota > Viridiplantae > Streptophyta > Magnoliopsida > Apiales > Apiaceae > Apium > Apium graveolens. The sequence goes on from NC_133653.1 coordinate 50,284,231, forward strand.
AGTGAAAAAGCCTTCTCCATTTCCTTCAACCAGATCCTGGCAGCAATAGGATCTACATCACCTTTAAATTTTGGGGGTTTCACAGCCTGGAAAGACTTAAAACTAACAGATTGGGTCATCCCCCTCATCTGGTGCTGCTGTTGGATCTGCAGCTGCTGCTGTTGGATTTGCTGTTATTGTTGTTGTTGTTGGAGCTATTTTTATTGTTGTTGCTGCTGAAATTGTTGTTGCTGCTGGAATTGTTGTTATTGTTGGGCCAGCTGAGTAGACTGCTGATGCAACAAATCTATCAATTTACTCGTGGAGGGATCCCCAACAGATCCATTGTTGGGTTGAGAATTCTTCTTAAGTGGCATTCTCCTGAAACATAGCAGTCATATATAAGAAAATGGATTGCTCCAAGCAGTTTACACATATGTATCAAGAGATTGTTGCCACTAAGACAATATCCTCATCCTCGATTAGTTAGATCCATCCTGAGTGAATAATTATATTCTAGAAATACCAGCAACAAAAGTAACAATAATAGTAACAACAATAATAACAACGCACAAATATATGAAAAATGAACAACATAATAATATAACAACCAACAGAAATCCAACAGATACAACTGATATCCAACTAGAAAACCATCCGAGTACACAACAAAATTGGCTGACATAACAACCTCCGACTAGTACAAACTACAACAACATAATGTACATATATAAAGAAAATAACTACAGAACTCCTGGAGAACCAACTCTGAACTCTGTCTAATACTGCTGCAACTCTGCTCTAACCACTACCACTGCCACTACCACCAATCGAGCCTAACTCGAACGCCAACCAGTTAACCAAGTCCTGGTACTGAATAGCCCTAAACTCAGAGCTAATAAAAAAGGGTCAATAGACCTAGCTCACTTCATAGCAGTCTGAGTTAAAGTCCTCACTCGGGCCTGGATATCGGGTGAAGGAACAAGGATGCCCTTAAACGGTCCAAATGGTACTCGATCAAGATGCGCGGCCATCTCCGGGCTCTGCTTTCTAAGAAAAGATCTGTTCACCACTTGGTGAACATGATACGGAATCGGGGAGGAGGTACCTGAAGGAGCAGAAGGAGGGACTGGTGGTCTAGAGAAAAAGAACTGGGTCCATAACCCGGAGGAAAGTCCCTAACAGCTGACACTGATATGCGTACCAATGGGGACGGGCACTAGGTCCTGACATATTCCTCGGTACTAATGGGGCACTGACGGGGGAGGTAAAGGAATCTCCTCAGCTACCACGTTTAAGGTCCTCTCTGATTCTGAACTATCTGAGTCTGATCTGTTTTCCCAGAACAGAGAACTGTAAATCACTACGAGCCACTGCCAATAATATAAATATGCAGGAAAGACACAATAAGGTTAAGACAGTTCTATCAAAACATCAATAGATGATAGGGTAACGTCATCGGAACCCTCAACTGACTCTAAGGTTAACTACTCTACATGAGTTGCTGACTCACACCTTAGGACACAGTTCTATACCTTTTGACTCAATCCATAAACTAAATTAGGGACTTGAACCTGTAGCTATGATACCAACTGTGCCACCTCAACCCTGGGGTCAGGAGTTGATGTCACCAAAGACAACAAACCAAAAATATGACTTAATTTATTCATTGGTACAAACCATTTATTAAAAGTCTGACACACTAAACTTATGCAGCAACTCATCAGACCGCACATGGTCTGATACAAACTACCTCAGAGGAGCCAGGTCCAGAAGGGGATGAGACACGGTTCTGCCAAAGTATGAGGGGTCTTCTAGGCATATGCGATATATATATCAAACAGGTTCCAAGGGTGAGCATATAATCGCTCAGCAATACGAACATAGGAATATTAAGATAAAAAAATAGTAAAGTAAACAGTTATAGGAACAAAACTATAAATCAACAGGAAACAGTAATCTGTAAATCATTTCGAACAACAGTAAATAAAAGGAACTGGTTACCACTGACTAACATGCTCTTAATAAAACAACGTAGTTGTGTGCAGTGTAGCTACCAGAGTCCAATTTTAGCATGCTATTCACATTTGTTATTCAACTGTATCAATCACTTATTCCCATACGGGAATCGCAAAGCCAAATCAGATGCGTAACAGATATATGAAGACGGCTGATCAGGCTATCAATACCAGATGACTCCAACTGCCATCCCATATACCTGTTCCGGAACCCAGAAACTAGCTAGGTCTCTGACCTGCTGGACTAATCGGTTATGTAATGCGCGCAGCCGAGTTAGCCTCTTACGCAACCTCAATTGGCCACTCTAGCCCCTACGTATCCCATATCTGATCATTTTATCCAGTTTTCAAAACTGTTGTACCTATCTCATTTTAAAATCATTCATTTAATAGCACACATAAAACTAGTTCACAAATCATTTTCATTCGAGATAGGTACCATTCGAAGTTATTTATCTCAAAAACAGGTTAAAAATAATTATTTATAACTACAGGGGATACGTAACTTAAAACATTTATGTTCCTGTATGAGAATAAAATAAGAGTTTATCCATATGTACTGAACCATCAAAGAATGGTCAGGGTACTTGCCTTGTAACGATTTACAGAAACACTAGGTTGCTCTTACGTTGACTTTGGTCCTTTCTAGACTCAACTGGGATCTATAGTAACAGAATACCCTAATTAGTTACACCGACATGCTTGATATCCTCGACCCTAACAACCCAATCCGATAACCGGACTCGTATAATGTATATACACATTATCACGTAATCAATATTCATATAAGGGTAAAATGTATTATATTGTAAAGTATGTTTCTCGTATTTAAAAATAATTTTTAGAAAAATTTTGACAGTGACTTCTCTATTTACAAGCCTACCCGTCGAAACATAATCGACGTCGATTCCCAACTAATCTCAATACAATCTTAACAATTAACCATATAATTACATACAAAACTAATTACACGAACCACTTCATTTATCTTATAAAATTAGTATTCAGATAATGATCATCACCGTCCACCGTCCGCTCGTCAAAATTCATCGCGGATGTCGGCAAAATTTTCGGGGCACTCGCTTATTCTGGTTATAACTCAAAAAATTTACCGATTATTAAATCAAATTCCCATACAAAATTATATTTAATTTCACAAAATCACTAAAAATAATTCTTGCAGAAAATAAATAATTAAAATAATCAAAATCTTAAACTGAACAAGGCAACACAGTCGAAGCAGAAACCACAAACACATCTATGACGCGCGCAACGCGCCACCACAAGCCGACCACATGCACACACACTGTTCACACACATACACATACACACACACTCATACATAGTAAACACACTACACACACACACACTCACATATAGCACACACACTACACACATACAAAATTACACACACAAATACGCACATATACATATATATATATATATATATATATATGTATCAAACCGGAACAACCAGGAGACAAACGAAAATTACCGGAAAAAGAGAAAAGGCGGTGACCGCGAGAGGAACAGGGAAGGAGGCGGGAAAGAAAGGAGGAGGAGAGAGAGATAAGGAGAAAGAGAGATTAGAGTGAGAGAGATTGCTAGAGAGAGGGACAAGGTTGAAAGACACAGCCGAGAGAGACAAAGGGGATTAATGTTTACACATATCTTTAATTGTGATACGTGTCGTTCTTTTATCCGACTGCAAATTCGCATTCCATTGATGTAGTTTCGCCCCAAATTTATTATTTACGAGTCAAGTTACGGGTAAAACGAACTCAGAAACTTAACAAATTAGTCTTAAATTTTATAAATATCCTGAGGCTAATAAAATATAATTTTTGAAATTTTTAAAACAAATTTTGAAACGCGCAACATACCCGCAATGAATGATTTAACGAACAAGCGTGCGGGTGAATTTAATCCTAAAAATTTCCAAAATAATTTTAAAATTCTCAGAATATTAGAAACTTCTTAAAACATGAGTTTCGTAATTTTTGAAGAATCCTGGAATTAAATACCAAATTTATAATTAAATACAATCAGAACATCATTTAAAGATAAATAATTAATAAAATATAGATTTATAAATTTTATAAAATCCAAGAAATAATTATCGAAATTACAAAATCTTAAAAACAATTTTAGAGATAATTCAAATATTTATGAAAATAAAACTGCAAATAAACCATTTTTAAAAGTGAAACAAAACAATTTAACTCAATAATTAATTACACAGTTTAACCCTATACACCAATAAATCACACATAAATAATAATAAACAACACACAACTGTCAAAAGTAATACACATATTTTTCTATAATTAATTATTCATTAATTATATTTTTAAAATAATACAAAATATACGAGTCGTTATAAGCTCTTTGCAACAAGAGCAAGGGTTTGAGGCCATGGTACATGACAGTAACCCGGTCAAATCCCCTCCAATTCAATTGGAGGTTCTCATTGTTGGTGAACAACACACTGTCACAACCACAGTTCCAACTGTGAGTCAAAATGTGGCATCTGTCACAGGTGATGTTCTTGAACCCCAACCATCTACCTCAACTCAAACAGACCTACCATCTACATCAAACTCTTCTCAACAACCCTCACACTTAATCTCCTAATGGCTGCAGGATGCTCAGGCTCAACCAGTAACAATAAATGACTTTCTGGTGGATCAACTTTCTGGCCTTGCCAATATCACACAATAATTGCTCACAATTAATATGTTTAATCAGGATTATCATGCCATCCTGCTTTCCTACAAAAAAGATGTTGAAGAACAACAATATAAAATTATCAAGATGGCAATGTGGATACTTGGTTAGACAAGGACTTTAGCTTGAGTATGGATGAGGTCTTGGCAAGATTTCGAGAAGAATATATAACTATCTTAGGAAGTAATGCCAAAGCTCTCAGTCCACAGGAAGTCTATGATGCTATGACAGAAGTCAAAAAAGCTCAACTCAAAGCTTTTCATCTCATGAGTAAATCACTTCAAGAAACTTTGGACAACCATCAGGACAGAATTAGAAGATTGGTTAAGGATAAGCTGGATGACCTTGTGCCTACTCAAGTTCAGATCAAGAATAAATTTCAGAAATTTGTTGATCAGATGGAAATGTTTGACATGTCAACTATGGAGCAGAGCATAAAAAATCTAAGGCAATCCTTTGTGGATTTACATGAAGTTGTCCAGAATCACATCACAAGTAATAATGACACAAGGGTCAAACTGGATCAGTTACATCAGGCTAGGTATGAACCTTCAGCTTTATTGATGGAGGGAATTAAGGAGTCCATTCAAGCCATATTTGGTTCCTCTGTCTCCTCAAGCTCCCAACAACCACCTTCTACATCAACCAATCTTTAAATTCAATCTCTTCGATAGCAAGTTTCCAATCTCCAAGCTTAAAATGATTCACTAACAACTCAGGTCTCTCAATTCACAGCTTTGGTATAAAGTCAGCAGGCTGACATCACAACCTTGGTAGACTCCCATAAGCATCTTCAAATGCAAAATTCATTCTCTATGAGAGCTATCATGGGTGTTCTAAATATTCCTTTGCTTGCACTTTCGGAAGCTGTAAGGCATGAAAATCCTACACCTCTACTCTTTCATGCTACCAAGACTAAGGGGGATATAGGGTTGCTAAGATCATTTGTCCAAGCACAAAAGCCAAAGCCAAGGAAACTGAACAGCAGGATGTTGGAATGGAGAGGCTAATGAAAGAAGCTGGGGGACCTAGCCTGAGCAAAGAATTTGATGAACTGTTAAGGGCTCTCAGAGTCTCTTTAAACAATAATTTCTTCACCTAAAAGAAAGCTTAGGAAAAGACAGTAAATTTTTTAAGGGTGATCTTGGTAAGCAAGGATAACTTACAGGATAAAATAATTGTTGTCAATATAAATAACTCTGGTGTGGATAGGTGTATGCAGGTGTCCCTTAACTATCTTATAACAAGGAGGGCATCTTAATTGGGCATTTTAATCAATAAGGTTAACAAAGTGATTCATGAAGACACTCTCTTGCTCAATGAATTGAAAAGGCTCAAGTAGATGTTTTTCCAGAAGCATATTTCCAACCAAAAAAGGGAGTGGCACACATTTGTCCAACCACCAAATATTGCAAACATTTTCAGATTCCAAAGTAATGTGTCATGGAAAACAAGAAGCTGATGATGATTCTGGAAACATATTTGAAGACAAAGCAGTACAAGACTGTTGAAGATGAGGATATGATCAAGATACTGGGGAGATACTTGAGAGATGCTGAAACCATGTTGCCTGTTGGTGAGACTGTGTAACTGTATGAACTGTATACATGATAACTCAACACGAGAACAATACTAGAACAGGACAGGTAAATAATACTACATCTACACAACAAATCAGGAAGAAATGAAGACAAGGCAAATACAAAAAAATAAAAGATTAGAAGAAGGCTTGAAGTCTGTTTATAGGTGACTGAAAGAAGTTCATTAATATGTTCATGCCTCAGTGAAGAATAAAGGTTAAAGACTTTCGGGGTTTCAAAAATGATGAAGATTCAGTGTATAAGTGCCACCAGAAGATTTCAGTGTATCAACATTGATTGAAGATAGACAGTGTACGAAGCATAGGAATCTGAAGAATTGAAGACATGGCGTAACGACCGAGAAATTTCGCTTGTATTATATCTTAATAAAGATAATTTGTGTATGTTATTATGTGATTAAGTGTGTTGAGTCATAAAACCCTAATTGATATGTGCTACGTGTTGTCTGTTTTGATCGGAATGTGTTTCGAGTATTTATTGAGTGTTTTATTATAAGTTATTGGTTTTATATCAAAATCTGTACAACTCAAACAGTGTTTTAAAAGCCCAAATTTCAAACAAAATCAGTGGCCCTATTTTTCCAAGTACGGCCTATACCACATCGATATTCTGAACATCTAGAAGTTTTACAAATTTACATTTTTCGCGAAAAACGACTTTTCCAGGCCCCTTCGGGTGTCAAAAACCCCACAAAAATCATATTTTTATTTTTATAGGATCATGAAATTGTTAAACATTATTTTTCTTTGCATTTTTGTATTATTCACAATTTTTTGGGAATTTTTGGCATATATTTTGTATTTATTGGATTTTTAAAAATTCATAATTAATACCCAAAAATTATAAAAAATTTGGGGCCAAATAATTTTATTAGATGTGTAATTGGACCCTTAATTTAATTTAGGGCTATTATTTTGGTTAATATAAATAAATGAATTGTTATTAATAATTAGTTAATTAATTATTAAAAATCAGAAAAATCAAGAAATTTGTGTTGATGAAGAACAGGGCAGGAATTAAACCATCAATTTGAACGTGATTCTGTTGCTCAAATCTTTCATGTGAGTAACCAAAACAAAGCTTATGATCTCTACTTTCTGTTCATACCATCAATTTCGTATTTTATTTATTAGATTCTCGATTCGTGTTTTAGGGTTTATGTACTGAAATTGGGGGTTTTTGATTGTGAGGTTATGGGTCTAATTTGATGTTTGGAATAGTTTCATATGCTTATTTATGATTGATTTGTACAGGTTAATTCACCAAGATAGCTCGAATGATTAGTTCTTATTTTAGGGTTTACGTAAATTTTTAATTAGTTCATTTTTGATTTAAAAGAAACTGAGGTTACTTTGCTGTTAGGGGTTTAATTGTATATGTTCTAAGCTTTATTTTAAGCTATTATTCGTGATTTTTCATGTACGAAACTGTTAGTTTGGTTTTTGGCCGGACTTTTGTTTGATTTGATCGGAAAATGAGTTGCAGGAGTTATTAGGTTATGATATTGGTGTGATTGAGTTCATCGTGAGATTTGGAATGAAAACCCATAAGAAATCTTTAACGACTCGTGTATTTTTGAATTATTTAATTATGTAATTATGGAAATTATTAAATAAATAAAATATGTGTATTGGTTTTGACCGCTATGTGTTGTTTGATTATCGATGTGTGATTTATAATGTACCGGGGTGTTCGTGTGATTAACTATGGAGTCGTATGGAATTGTTTTCATTTTCAAAAATGGATTTGATGTAAATTTATTTGCTTAAATACTTGGAATGTCTCTAAAATTGTTTTTATGATTTTATAATTACAATAATTATTTTTAGGATTTTATAAATTTTAGAAATCAATATTTCATCAATTATTTAATCCTGTTTGATTTTCGGATTGAATTTATTTGTAAAATATGTATTTAATTCCAGAATTCTTCAAAAATTGTGAAATCAATATTTATTTAAGTTTGGAATATTTTGAGAATTTTAAAATTATTCCGAGAATTTTTAGGATTAAATTTCAAACGCGCGTCGATTCATTTAATTGATAAAAGCGGGTATAAACTGCATTTCAAAAATTATTTTAAAATTACGAAATTTATGTTTTTGTAAACTTCGGGATATTTGTAATATTTTAAGACTATTTTCGTAATTTTCTGAATTTGTTGTAAGTGCAGCTCGGATTGTTAATTGTTAAATGCGGGTACGAGTTATGTTTCAAAAATGTTTTAAAAATTATGAAAAGTTTATTTATTTAGTTTCAGGATATTTATAAAATTTTAAGAATATTTTGGGATCATTTGGGTTAATTTTCATTCGCAAGTTGTTCCGTTAAGAGATTAAAGACGATATAATATGGGGTTTCCAGTCGGAAAAGCGGACACGTGGCAGTGCCCTGTTAATATATTGAAACGTGTCGATTTCTGAATTCACAGAAAGAAAAACAAAAGAGTAAAAAATAAACAGCTGAAATCTCTCTTTCCTCACCCTCATCTCTCATCAATATCTCTCACACTCTATCTCTCCTTCTCGATTTCTTATATACACACATACATATATCTCTCCCTCCCCTTACTCTCTTCCATTTCCCTTTCCCTGTTCCCGATTTTAATTTTCCGATGGCCCCTGTTTTCCGGCCGTTTGTTGTGGGTACGATTGTCTGCTTAATCCTATCGTTATATGCATACGTATATATATACTTGAGTGTGTATATGTGCTGGTGTGTGTCATCTGTGTGTGCGGTTATCGCCGCCTGTGCGGTGCCCTGTGCCATCGCCGCCAGTGTGGTGTTTTTCCGGCCATGCCCTTTTGTTCCGGTTGTGTCCTGTGTTTAGCAGCGCGTATGCGCGTGGTGATGCCTGTGATTTTATTTTAATTGCTGGACTGAATGTTTTTTATTAATTTTTTGCAGAAAATGAATATTCGTGATGTAAATGAATTATTCGGATGGGAATAATGTATATTAATCGGTGAAGTTCCGTTGGATGTCCGATATAAACGTGAAACACGCGAATTTCACCGCCGTCGGCAATGAGCCTCGGTGAGCCGACGGTGGACTGTGATGAATTAATTTCGAGTCCTAAATTTTTTTAAAAAATTAATTTAGTTAGTAAAGTTATTTTCAAAATAAAAAGTATTTATCGGGTATATAAAGATTGTATCGAAATTTTGGCTACGTAATTGATTGTGGTTGGAACTTATGAAGTGCAATGTGATTGTTATTGAAGTAATTGTTTTGATTGGTGGATTGTTGTGGTGAATTGACGTCGATTGTATTCGACGGGTAGTCCGATAAACGAAGGAGACGCTGCCCGATTTCCAGGAAACTGAATTACGTAAATACGGGAATGTATCCGATGATTATCGGGACGTCGAGTGACTATATATATTTATATGTGTGTGTGTTTTATACGAATTTGGTGGTACAATGTAATGAAATATTTTGCCAAATCGATAACCCTGATTTCGTAAAATAAAGAGTATATGTATTTTCCGAAGATGAACACCGAACCGATTTTCGAGATTGTGAACCCTACTTGTGTGTGTTATTATAATATAAATAATTACGAGTCGGGTTTGAATATCGTTGGGTAAAATTGGTATCGAGGATATGTCAAGCATACCTAGACGTCTAATGTAGGGTATTTCAACCCTGTAGGTTCTAGTCGGGAACCGAAAGTGGACGTTGGACTAAAGATGACCTAATAGTCAGTCGATGAGCTCAATAGAGTTTCAACAGAAAAACCTGAGTGTCGAGGTCGAATCTAATGTGGACTAGTGGTTGCAAGTGCTTTAAACTATTTAACCTTGCACCCTGAATTTTTCTTGATCTTGAGCCATAAGCCTTATTCTTTGTAAACCATCCTTTGTTGATTTTCAAATACCAAACCTCCCAAATATGATACTACTCCCTAAATGTATGACTACGAAACACCAAACACTGGAACAAAATTGTTTGAAAACACAGAAACTTTTATACCCCAACCATTCTTTATCACATCAAAGAACTAAACCTTGCAAAGTCATTATTCGTCTAACACCTGATCCTTTTACAAACTGAAAACCGTTTCTTATACATACCCAGATATACCCCTGTGATATTCATGAACTGCATTACGCTTTTATACCAATGCTTTATCGCTGTTGATTATGACCTTGCTTATTGAATTACATTGTTTATTACACTAAATTGTTTTAGAATTGGATAGTTTTCTTTATGTGGACCAGATTCGTGGTTAGACCAGATTCGTGGTCGAATTAGGCCAATATGTGCCTTGGATCCAGTTCGTAGAGCAGAGTTGTGTGCTTCGCTCGGGGTTAGTGCGTGACTGATCAGCAGCCTAACCTTGGTTTTTTTTAAAACTTAAAATGAATATCCAATTCTAATGATTAGTTAAAAAAAAACTTGATTCCTCTGAATCATCTCATTTGATCATTATTTAACCTCAGTTATCGTTATTGTGACTTGCTGAGCTAGTTAGCTCACTCTTGCGAATCTTTTTATATATTTTACAGTTAAAAAGGATATGGATGATAGTAAAGTTCCTCAGTCCAAGGTGCAAGCTAGGATTCCAGATTGAGTTGGATCGAGCTAGCATGAGCTTATTGCGGTAATGAGATAGAAAGAATGTAAAAATAATTTTATTATCAGTGGTAAGTTAAATTAGCTGGGATTTGGTACGTTATAATAAAAGTTAAGGTTGTGGCTTGTTTTCATACTTTAACCTGTTGCGATCCGTGGTTATGTGAAGCAGGGTCATTGCAGATAATATTTCATATACAGGTTTATATATTGTGTATGTGATATGGACCCCAAACTTCTGACCCGGGTTTGGAGGGCGCCACAGGTTGGTATCAGAGCTACAGGTTATAAGTCATTGAAACAAGCCTAGATTGTCGGGATTGGGTAGAGGGTTAGGATTAGGAATAGGAAATAGAGAGATAAGATGTTGTGAGGTTGAGTGCGATTGTATAGTAGATCTCCGGCACGGTTCGTATTGCGATTTGAGATTTTTAGCTTGCGACGTGATTTCTAGACCACGGTAATGGTAGATCCTGATTTCCCTGTATCATTTGATCGTTTGGAGCTTTCTGTTCAAGGATCGTCATCTTCTCTCGGATTTGACTTGTACTTTGTTCCTCCATCAGTATTAATGGTACTATCTTCTGTTATAACAGTTGCACCTCTTCAAGCTATTCAACGCTAATTTTCCCCCTCTTGATACGAGACTACCTATTTAAGAACCTCCATCTGTTTATTCTTGTTTTACTGGACATTTGGCTGTGAGTGTATCTCTTCAGTTTACCCTACACCCTGTTCTATACCCCAGTTTAAATCTCGTCTTATGATGCAACAGTCCCTACGAGGATGGATTCGATGGTTACAGTAAATGGTAAGTGCATAAGATATTAATAAAGGCGAAAGGGAGTTTAGAAAGAAGATTCACGTGTTTCGGAGGATAATTTCTACCAGATTAAATAGAGCCACTAGTGAGTAGGCCATCTGTGATTAGCTTGTGGGATGAACTAAATGGATTTTGAAAGAGTTAGAGAAAGAAAAAAAAATATAGATTTGGAATTTTCGTAGAACTAAATGATGGTGCTATGATAAATGTGATATGTAAAGTAGTGATGTGATGTGATATAAGCAAACTTTGTTCTATGAAATAGATTTGTTGGCTGCTGGATAGACATGTTCCACTTAATGACTGCAAAGATGATGATGGGAGTATTACCGGTATGGAAGCTTTGATGTGAAGCTACAAATAAGATAACATGCAATGACAATTGAAGTTTTCATTGATTAAGGAAGGCATATGGACACGATAAAGGAGAAAAGGTAGATTGAAGTGAACGGACTTTTATGTGATTGTTTCTTTAATTTGGTACCTTGTTATAAGTAAGAAGGACAACAACTAACTCATATAGTAAGGATAACCAAGTGTGTGATTTTCAAAATTTTCTTAAACAAACTCTTGAAAGAGATTTTCTTAACAAATTTTCAAAAGTTGTTTTGATAAAATAAGTTTTAAACCTTGGTTATCAAGTTACTACTTGAGTTTCTTGTTTGTTAAAAGACCCGGATTACCTGGAAGGATGTCTGTTTCAGACTTAGTATTGTTAATTCAGAGAACGAAGTAACCCGCGATTATGAGAAAGTTGATTATTCCTAACGGTTTGACAGGGTTAATAACAGAATCCGCGTACGGAGTAATTATTCATCCAATGGCAGAGACTATTAAAGTTTAAAGAATTCATTGATGTAAAAGGAGCTTGGGCGTGATGTTGCAGACGTAAGACTTAAAAAGTAAGAATCTACCATAATGCTTAAATTGGGAAGGCATTTCAGCGTATTTTCTAAAGTTGTTATATGATACAATTGGGATATGATCGAACAAGCTCGAAAGATGAATACAAGTAAAGTATGGATGGTAACCAACGGTGTCATTCTTGTCTTCAATGTTACAGCGTATATTTCTCTTTAATTTCTAAAAATATATGAACTTCTTTTCTTAATAAACTCCTTATGATGATATCAAAAAGGAGGATATTGCATTCCTTTCAAATTTAAATTGTTCCCCTCAAGTTTTACTCTCTGATTGGGATAAATAGTGTTATGGTGAGACGTTTTCTCGGAATGATAAAGAGTCGGGTGAGACGCCACCTAGTCATGTGTTGTATGCCATATGGTACGAAAGACTGGCCATCTTAAGTACCAATGTGGTTGTCTCATTCATATTCAAATCCTTATTTCTTCTTTCTTTTCAACTCTAATTTTATTAAATTGTGAATCCTTCTAGTTGTCTCGTTGTACTATCATCCTTTGCAAGAGTTTTTTTTAACAAAAGTCAACGTATTATGAACTAAGCGGGCAAAGTTCCATCTATCTCTCATGTATGAAAAGGAAGCAATGGTATATGACGAGGACTGCAAATCACTAGCCCTAGCCAGGGATGCACTAAGATTCAAGGGAATCTACTCCAATAAGAAATACGTCTCCGAGAACGAGCATTTGCGATTTTCCTGTAAATTATGTTATTTAGAATATGGATGTGATGACGTGAATGATTATTATGGATACCTTATACGTTAAATTATTGAAAGATGTGGGAGCGATTTGATCGTTTATCTCTCAGAGTTTTGTTGATAAGATGAATTACCCTGTTGAATTGATAAGATTGTGACTAAAGGACTAGCAAGCCAAGAACGCGTAATTGTTAATTAAGTAAGTACCAATGATGGAATTGAGATTTCTGGAAATAAGTTGTGAAGAATTGATATCATTTAAGATTAGAGGATTTGACATTATTCTAAGGAATGGATTAACTATTAAAGCGTGATGCCCAGATAGACCGTCGTGATAAAAGATAGTTCTGAAGACGCCAAATGAGAATGTGATGAGGTTCAGACGACCAGGGAAGGTAAAGAATTGATAACGATGATTTCGGTGATCAAGATGTGAGCATTATGGTGATTATGTGATAAATAAAAGTCAGAAGTAAACAAAATTTGAAAATTTTATAGCAATTAAGGAGTTTCAAGATATGTTTCCAGATGAGTTATCAACATTTCCTCCCGATAGATAAATGAAGCTCGTGATTAATGTAGCACCTGAGACGAAGCCAGTGACCAAGGCCTTACACAAAATGGCACCAGTTAAAATAAGGAAGTTAGTAAAGCAGATGCAAGAGATGTTAGAAGAAGAAGCGATTAGACCCAGTGTATCCCATAAGGTGCACCGATAATAATTGTTAATAAGAAAATGGAAGTATGAGATTATGCGTCGACTAGAGAAAGCTCAATAAGTTTACTATCAAGAAATCTTTAAGGAATATCTGGATGAGTTGTATTTGTGTTACTTAAAGTCAACAAAGGACCATGCGAAGCATTTAATGACAACTGAGGAGTCGGAGAAGAAAGAAGTATGTGAAGTTTGCAAGGTGAAAGTTTTGATGATAAAAAGCATAAGTAATCAGTGAAGAGGAGACCAAAGGAGATCCAGTAGAAATTAAAGTTACTATGAATAAAGAAAGGCTAAAAGCACCAACAAAAGTAAGAAGTTTTACCATGGACCGGTTATTACTGAAAATTTGTGCAAGATTTCTTGAAAGTTGCATACCTTTGGCGAAGCTAATCCGGAAAAATAAGAAGTTTATATGAAATAGAGAAGAGTGGAGAAAGTTTTGTGAAGTTAAATGAAAGAATGGTTACAGCACCTACTTTATCACTTTGAAGGTATCAAGGAGATTTGGTAGTTTATAGTGATGCTTCTCATAAGGGAGTAGGATGTGTGTTGATGCAGTATAATAAAGTTATTGTATATGCACCCAGACAACCGAAATCTTATGAGCAGAAGTATCCTACTCATAATTGGGACTAACAGTAATAATATTTGTTTTGAAAGATTGGGAAACATGATATGTAAGGAGAAAAGTGTAAGATCTATACAGACCATAAAAGTTTGAATTATATACTCACGAGGAAAAGCAAATGTAGAGGCAGGCGATAAGCAAAAAGGAGAGAATGAACATAGAAATGGTACCAGAAGAATTATCTATGGAATTTAGAAGTTGGAGTTAAAAGTCAGATATATAATCCCAAGGAAGCAAAGATAGGTAGTTTATAACCTTACAGTCAGAACTGTTAAGAAAAGATAAGGAGATGTCAAGGGAAGATAATGAATCATGATGTTAACAGTTAGTAAGAGGAAGATTATGCACCCAGAAGAACGATCACGATATTCCTAGGTTTTCTTCCAGCACTTAGATGCCACAAGTAAAAGAATTAAGAAATGAGATCCTACCGGGAATTCAAGGTATAAAGTATTTAATTTACTGAAGAAATGACAAGATATACGGAAATTTGAAGAAAAATAGTGATAACTAGGTAAGAGAAGGAAATTTCAAAATAGATTAGGAAGTGTTAGACATGTCAAAAACTTAAGGAAAAGTATCGAAGGCCTAATGAACAAGGCAGACCAAGGAGTGGTTTTACCAGAAGCGAATCATAAAGTGTACCAGTGATGTTGTTGAAGAAACGGAATGAAGTTATGACATTATGTACTGATTATCGGAAGTTTAACAAAACAACGAATAAGAATAAGTGACCCCTATAAAGAATTAATTACTTACGAGACCTAATTCAAGAAGTGTGTTATGTCTCGAGGATTAACTTAAGATCCGACCTGAGGAAATATCAGAGATTACGATTAAAATGAGTTATGAGCATTGCAAGCTCTGGTGATATTATGTGAAATAACAAGTGTATCAGTTGTCTATAAGGAATTAAGGAACATGGTGTATAAGGAGTACTTGGATAAGCAAATTGTATTTATTGATAATATCCTCAGCTATTCAAAGAATAAGAAAGTTTGTATGGAACGCCCAAGGATTTTTCTCCAAAGATCAGAAGGAAAGCAACTATACGTTGAGTTTTCAAGAATGAAATTTTGACTAAGGTTAACAAAAGATTCTGAATTAATCCATGAACAACTACCTAAGCAAAGCTATATGGTAACAGATGCATTATGCCGATAGAAAAGATTGGATGTAATTAAGACCACCGAGGAGTTAATAGACGAATTGGAAAGAGTGGAATCTGAAGCTCAAATACTTAAAGGTGATAATACGTGGATATATAAGACTACTTTTCAGCCTTAACTGATGAAAAAGAGTAAGAGATGTTTAAATGTTTAGAAACCAAGTTGAAAACAAGAACTGCCTAACATCCTTATGCGGAGAGTCAAAGTACGGAAGTGATTTAGGAAATGTAAGATATGTTGAGAGGTTGAGTTTTAAGGAAACACTAGAATGATCATTTATTTAAAATACAATAATTCTTAAATAATTATTTAAAAATATAATTAAGGTTTAATTAAATAGGATTAATTAATTATAATTGATTTATAATTAATTAAATCTTGTTTAATGCGTAATACTTAAACCGTTGATCCGATTTGAGTGAAACGAAGACCCTTAGACTCAGAAAAATGACCCGATTCAATTAAAAATAATTATAAAACATAATTTCTTTCGAAAGCGAGTCGGCTTATGATAATAATTGTTTATAGACCCTATTGGTGATAAAAACGAGTCAAATAAATCCCGACAAAATTAGGAATCGAGCCAGATAGTGTTTGAAGTCTAATATCGATTTTAAAAATAATTGTAAGTCTAAAATTAATTATGTGCCATATGTGCTATGTGATTTACGTGCTTATGTGAACCTTATGTGTTATATAATTATATGTGAGTCAGATAAGAATCGTATGAGTAGATGATTAGGGTTTCGTGGTATCAACTTGAGATTTACGTATGAAGTAAGTAATCTAAACGAATATCTTTCCTTGATAGATTTAGTACCAATAAGGCGAATCAAGCAGGAGATAGACGGCTGTGAATCATACGAGGTGAAGTGCGCACCATGCAAGTTTTTCCCCTATTCTAAGTTCAGAATAGTGAAATATATCCAACTTTCCATATCAATTACACCTTGATAACTCTTGTTCACATATACTGATACACAATTATTGATCCATTGTTTTTATTTCATTTCGATTCTTGATTTCCCTAATTTATTGAATCCTCTATTCATATTCCAATTCTTTTACCCTTATTTACATATACTCTGATATATCCTGATGTTGGGATACATCGAAAGTATACTGATTGTTCCAGATGCTAAGCTATGGACGGGATGGTTACGATGCGGGTCGGGTATTAACCGGACCCTTGATTATTAGGCCATAAATGCCTGGGTACCCCATATGTTGGTTGGGTCTATGCAGTTGGGTATAGATCTGCACTATATCCTGACTGATCAGCATGTTATAGTGCATATGTTGGTTCTTGTTTCCAGTCTCGTTCATTTGGCACTCGCCAACAATGGCATTTATTATTCTTTACAGAAATAGATGGTTGTTCAAATCAGCAGATTACTGGTTCATTTATCCTTCTCTCTTTATACTTTATATAATGTTGCAGGCTTGTTGAGAAATTTTGGCTCACCCCCTTTTATTGTTGTTCACCTTGTTTTTCAGTTAAGGTTGAGAATGAAACCTATCAGAACCCGAATAGTCAAGAAGCGGGTCAAGCTGCGGGACCCTCTAATTCCAAGAGTGTTTGTCCCTATCCAAAAAGAGAGCTTTGAGTTTCCAGAGTAGGTCTAGCAGGATAAGTAATAGTTGTAGTTTGAATAAAAGATGTTTAGTTTAAAATGTGAATAGAATAATATTTTGTAATAAAGAGAGTTCTTGAGACAGGTTGTTTAGAATGTTGTAATAAAGTTGGTTTGTGGTTCTTGTTTTTCAATCCTTAAACTTGAAAAGATCCTGAGTAGTAGTATTTTGGGGTAATTATTTATTTATATTATGCTTGTACAGGTTTAGTAAGTAGTTAGTGTTAATAATGCCCTAAATCTATACCCCGATTCGGAGGGTGTTTGAATAATACAAAAATGCAAAGAAAAATAATGTTTGATAATTTCATGATCCTACAAAAAAAAATGTGATTTTTGTGAGGTTTTTGACACCTGAAGGGGTCGGAAAAGTCATTTTTCGTGAAAAAGTTAAATTTGTAAAATGTCTAGATGTTCAGAATATCGGTGTGGTATAGGCCGTACTTGGAAAAATAGGGCCAGTGATTTTGTTTGAAATATGGGCTTTTAAAACACTGTTTGAGCTGTAAAGATTTTGATATAAAACCTATAACTTATAATAAAACACTCAATAAATACTCGAAACACATTCCAATCAAAACAAACAACACGTAGCACATAGATATTAGGGTTTAATGACTCAACACACTTAATCACATAATAGAATACAAAAATTATCTTTATTAAGATATAATACAAGCGAAATTTCCTGGTCGTTACACATGGTATATACAGAGGTTAAAGAAGACACCTGCAGTCTTGAAGTTATGCTCACTGACAGTGTTTCATTTTTATGTTCAAGCATCAGTGAAGAACGGTGAATGAAGTATTCAAGATTGTAGTAGCAATGGAGACGTTGTCTAAAGTACCAGAAAGGATTCCAGTGAAAGTACATTTATTTATTGACATTCAGTGTCCAAAGTGATAAAGTTGTTGCAAGCTTAACAATGTAATCAATGTTATAATACGAAGACCTGAATTGGAGTTAGTCGTCTGTGAACCAGACCAGTTGCACTAGGCGTGAACAGCTCGTGAAAGGAATCTGGGTATTATTTTTAGAAGAATTATTAAGTTGAGGAACGTACTTGGATTGAACGTTTATCTGTTAAGGTACGAGAAGAGGTACGCAGGGTATACAGCTCGAGAAATTGTCCAAGTTCAAAGTTTAACTATTAACTTAATTAAATTTATTTAATTGACTTTAATATAATTTATTTAATAAACTTAATATGATTTATTCTATAAATTTTAAATAATTTTATTTTATTAATCTAAATTAGTTTATTTATATAAGTTATATTGAAGTTTATTTTATAAATTAATTTAGTTACAATTTAAACTTTAAAAAAAAAGAAAAAAAGAAGAAAAGAAACAAAAAAAAGGAAAAGAAAACAAAACAAAACAAAACAAAAAAAAGGAAAAAAAGGAAAGGAAAAAGGAAAGAAATTGAGGTGACATTTTGATTAAGTACATGTACAAGTACTTCCCCTAAAGCTCGCAAGTCATGGATTGTTAAAATTAAATCAAGTGCCAAAAGCTACTTAGTGATTTAGGTCACAAGTAACTTTTTGGCTTGAAGAAACTAAGGCAAAATCCTCAGGTGCAGCCCTTGGTCGCAAGTTAGGAATGCAAGGCAGCCTTTGGTCGCAAGTAAAGCTCTTGTGGAAATAAATGTAAGTGCCACTTACTCCCTGTAGTCGAAAGTAAATGAAGAAGTCCTAGTTGCAACTAACTCCTCAGCCACAATTTTATTGTTCAATCAATTAATTTATATTGTTCATTTTTAACCATATATTTGAATTGATATAAAGCCTACACTCAGCAGCAGATCAGATTCAATAATTTAGTTTGTATTGTTTTATTCATCTTCTCTCCCAAAGAGCTGAAGATTTGCAGCAAAGAGAGATAGGGGAGATACACACTCAAATTCATATCCATTAGTCTTATCACCGGAGTAACGTTATAATGCCCGGTTTAACTCTTGTATATTCATAAGGGCTATTATAAACGTTACCCGGTAATTAAATCTTTAGACAAACAAAAGCTAGATCATTGTATAATACTTAATTTGTTGATCTTTGTTGAAGCTAGGAACTTTGTTGTTCTTAGATTGTAGTCAGTTAATTTATTTACCGTAGTGTAGCAACACCCTCACGGATTTATATATGAATATATATTTCCCCGTATATCTTGTGTTCCTCATTTTATTGTTCCAAACACTATTCACCTGAAGAACACTGAACTATTAACCAAACACTAAATTATTTATCCGCAAAAGATTCGAAAGAATTTTTAAATTTAGTGAATTTCGTATTCAACCCCCCTTCTACAATACTTCGGGACCTAACAATTGGTATCAGAGCTGACTGATTGATACACAAATTACGATACTTAAATAAATTTATTTTTATTAATTTTTCATTTACATAAATTTATTTTTTAAATTTGGTTTAGAAAATTTAATTTAAATAAGTTTATTTTATGAACTTAATTTAAATAAATATATGTTATAAATTTAACTAAATTAATTTATTACTTAAATTTTAGTAAATATTTTTTTAATTTAATTCCTTTTTTTCCGATTCTAGGCTGCCAGTTTCTTCTTTTTAGCTGCTCAAGTGAACAACTTAGTTTTGGCGGGTTTCAGCTATTGTGTTTTGTATTGGAAATGGTGGTCACGCGCAGGAAATAAAAAAAAACTAGATGAAGCTCACGCACAAATCAAGCAAATTGTTGTCGTTGTCCTGAATCTAGGCAAGGTGACGGACACGCGCCTGGCAGCAGGGTGGCGACAGCCGTTGGCAAATACTTCACGCTCTGGAAAAGTTGTTACTTTGGCATGTCACGTGCTGAACATATTGGATTTTCGTTAAGCACAACGAGCAAAATGCATCTGTTTACTTGCGACGCCGGGATCTTCTGTAACTTGCACCCTGTTATTCAGTATGTTGTTGTTGGAGTCGCAAGTCAGGGACACAAAAAAAAAACTAAGGCAGGAGGCAACTATCTGCTCGCAAGTTAATTCATTCAAGAGCAAGGCAAGTCGCAAGTTAGTAGTTAAAAAAAAATTCAGTAGCCCCAAAATTTTTATTTTTGATTAATTTTTTCCGGAAAATTTAAAATTCTTAAATTTAATTTTTTCTTATATATTAATTTACGTTTTATTTTTAATTTTTAAGAAAATTCAAAATTCTTGAAAATTAATTTTTTCGTAAATATTTATTTTCTAAGAAAAATAAAAATTTGGAAATTTATTTTTTATTCTTAAATATTAAATTAAAGGTCTCAAAGTATTGATAGACTCAAGATTCCTCCGGACTTTAATAATTATTTTAATCTTTCGAAGAAAACGAAGACCATGTGCTATTCAGACGGAAAATTCCTGAATACAGAAATTAAAGATAATGGTTTTCTTATTCCAATGAAGCTGATTTCAAGACCTACGAAAGAAAATTGTGGAATTTCCTCAAAGTCTTACTCCACAGGATACCACTGAATTTTTAAATGCGGGAAAAGAATAAAATTTCTACGGGTACAATTTTTCTCAAAGATTTTAAGACAACTGTAAAGATTCCAGATCATACAATCACACAGTGGTTTGTACCAATGCTACATTTATCCGGGAATCGAAGAGATCATAAAGAAAGGAATCGAGGATGTTAGAGAGAATAGCATGGACATACAAATATCTCAGTTACATGCATTAAAGTTGGAACCTCGGGACAGAATGTAAGAGTTACTGATAGTTGAATCAGAGGAAGCTCAAGTAGAAGCACTTGAGGGACTGGACATTAGGATAGTGTTTCACATCTCAGGGAAGTTTAGTCACATCAGATTCACAAGGAGTACATAAGCTATATCCAAGGATCAAGCCTATCTATTCAGAAGCAGCAACTTTTATAGATTCAGTTCAAGAGGTGATTACAAGACTGGGATTGGGACAGAAACAAGATTTGATAGTTACAGTTCTGACAAGATATATGTGTCAAGTAACTATCAGAGTTTTTCTACAACAGAACAAGAAGCTTGACAAACTAGGATGAGTAGGGACTCAGTTGAAGAGTTGAGACAAAGGTGGAATGTTTTCTTAGAGAAGAAGCCAATCAAAACTTATAGTGCATTGAGAAAGAGTTGGGATGGATCAGATGACGAGAAGGAATATCATGAATATCTTGCTTTCATAGAAATCTCTGAAGATGGTCCAACTCACATATCTCAGGTTTCAATTTCTTGAACCATTGCAATATTTTGCTCTCAATATTCAAGATCTTAGTGTTTAAATGTTTAACACTCACACAAGCATGATAGCATCACACATATATAATGTTGAACTAGTTCACTAAAATATTTTTCTGGTCACTAGGATTGATGTTTAACTTGTGCATGTTACTTTAGATGATCTTAAATATGTGTTTAAATATTTGTTGAACATGATTTATTGCTTTGGTGAGACATATCTTTTCCAGCACTTAAGACATTTGTTTATGCTTACTCTCTGTATCCTAATATAATGTGATTTATTCATTTGATCAGAATTATTTGTTAAGATATATTAGTTTATAATTGGATTGAGATAGCTAGATGAGATACATCAACATGATTGGACTAGATAGAGTTAGTAATTTATTTGTTAATTCTATTTGTTCCATATCATGCATGTCTTGCTTAATTCTTATGTGTAATATTTCTGAATGAATACCATGTACTCCTAATTCAGTGCATGCTTATTTCTATGCCATGAATGCATCTCTTAGTACTTGCATTAATTATAAAAAATCATGTTTTAGGATTATAATAGGGCAAAGACTGTTAGTCCTCCTTATGTATGGTTGGAACCATTTTTCCTTAGCCTAGAGACAAATTTGTCAAGGGTATCAAAATGGAGAAAATGGTCAGTCAAATATAAGAATTAGCATGATAAGGTTGTAGCTGTTGTTATCTTTGTTTATAGTAAAATCTCTAATCCATCCGGACCCAAACTGATAAGTTGGGTACCAAGAAATGTTAATCCATTTGTGTGTGCAGGATATAACAGGTAAATTGATTCATATGTATTCTTGGTAATTGATACTCAAGTTATATGATCAAAGAAAGAGCCTCACAAACAAATGTAGTTGACAAAATCTATTCCATCAATAATCTTTGAAGAGTGACAACAAAGGTTTTCGTCACGGGAAAAGCTATACAGAAAAAGGGATGTCATCATAGATTCAACAATTGATATCAGTGATAACAACTAATCATTGGCATCACTGATAATAATTGAGGCATCTTTCTTGTTGGAGAATCAAGGCACGAAATCCTCTAATCAGACGGTTCTGCATTAAAGGAAAAAATGTCGGTTCAATGAAGGATTACTATTTTACTCAAGTAGGAAGATTGAGAAGCTTGCTCTAGTTAGAGTAAGGAAAAGATATGCTCATGGCTAGACTGTAATCTCAAGAAAGGTGAAGTCAATGGTTTCTACTGTAAAGCTTCATCTGAAAAAAAGTTTAGTTATGTCAATAGAAGCTCTCACCCTTGAACATCAACTCAAGGAACTCTTTTGTGAAAAGGGGTAAGAGAGAGGACTGCCTCATCTGGAATTCAAAAGAATGATAAATGTAAGGCATGTCAGGAAGAGAAGCCAAAGACAACATCATATCAAAGTAAAGATATACCTTATTGATGATTGATGACTACTCTTTACACAAAGTTATTGTTCGTACGTTCTCAAGACAAGACATCTCATATGGTGATTGATCATATCAGAAGATCAAGCTGGAAGCAACTGTAAAAGAAATGATCTTGTGGTCAGATAATGGGACTAAATTAAAGATGAAGTTCTAATTAATATCTGTAACATTAAGAATATTTTGAGACATATTCTGCACTGAAAGCTCCGTGTCAGAATGAGTGGTACAAAGGAAGGATAAGAAATTGATTAAAGAAGTAAAGATAATATCAAGCATATAAAGACTTTCTAAATACCAAAGGGCTAGAGTAGTCAACACAGTTTGCTACAAGTAAGATCAGGCTCTGATTATGATGTACACATGAAGACCACTAATGAGTTAATGGCCAACGGAAGCAAACACTGGATAACCTGAAATTGTTTGGAGAGAATATTCTACAGAAGCAAACAATGAAATATTTTTAGTTGATTGAAGATCTTGGCATTTGCAGCTATGACTTGTAAATATATTTTTCATGGCTACTCAGTGGAGTCTACAACCTACAGGGCATTTTTGGTTGATCAACAGAAGATGATTGAAAGTCAAAATGCATAGTTCAACAACTCCATGCTCCAAGCTATTAAAGGTGAAATTAATGGTATTGATGATTCATATACAAGCAGTGGAATGGCAGTGTATCTACACAACTCATTACTTCAGTAAGGCCAGTCAGCATAGGTAAGGATTTTCAAGAAATCCCAGCAATAGCTTAAGGGGAGCATTAGAAGGATCAACTAGTCAAACTCAACACCACATTGTAAATCAAGAGAACACTAAAAGAACATATCTGCTGAGACAAAAGGGCTGTCAATATTATTCCCAGAGTCTAGTTCTTAAGTGATCCAGATGGTGGAGTAATGATTAGCAGGGCTACTGAGTATGAATGTGTATTTCTCCAGTTTTCTATCTAAAGAAGAAACTAAGAAAAGTTACAAAATCTCTGATAGATCCGGATTGATTGGGTGATTGCAAAGCAAGATAAACTCAATCAGTCAGAAAGCATATTTTAGGGAAGTTGGTATCCAAACCAAATAACAATATTATAACTGGTAGAAGGATAACCAGAAGTCAAACTGGATGATAATGGCATTTTTATGAGGGACAAGGCCAAACTAGATGCTAGGTTATTATCTTGAAGCAATATCTAACAAAACGCACCAATGACGAGACTTGAGGATATTACGACATATCAGACACCTGATGCACATTCAAACTTGGAATTGGATTCTAGTAGATGTGTACAATTGTACTCCTGGTTGGTGAGTCAAAAAAGGAAGTCAATGCATGATAGTTCATGGACTTTGCAGTTGCAGATCAATTGGATTATGTATATCTCTTCTTCACAAGCTCACTTCAGGTTAGTATGAACTAGTATCTTACTCTGAAAATTGTCAAGGACATGGTATGGAACTCTAACTAAAGTAACAGTTAAAAATGAAATTATAGAGTCGTCATATTAATAACTCTCTTATCACTAAGTACAAACATAATGTTATATATGTTGTGATATAATGATAATGTTATATGTTGGTCTACTAACAAAGACTTGTGCAAAATTATTTGCTAAGTAATTGTATAGTAGCTATGAAGGAGCATGTTGAAAGGTTGCAATTCTTTTTGGAATTACTTTAAGAAAACCATTAGAATATTTCTTTTAGGAGCTTAAGCAAGCCAAAATAACAATTCTTTTTGGAGCACAAGTAAACCAAAAGAATGATGGCAATACAAGTAAGTTAAAGATTTTTTGAAGATGCAAAAGTTTAGAGATTCTGAACATGCCAAGACTACTTACCAACTGAAACCACTAAAGCTTGATCAGTGTAACTCGGGTAAAATGACAAGTTATAGAGGTATGAAAAGCTCACTCTTTTACTCAAATGCAAATAGACAACATGTAATGTTCTCAAGATGCCAAAGTGTAAGGTTTCAAGTGGATCCTAGAGAATCCAATCTTATAACTATTAAAAAGATTATTAGATATCTTAAGGGACTATCAACTCTTGGAGTAAAGTACCCTAAATATATTGTGCTTAACATGTTTCTCTATATAGATATAGATTATGCAGGTTGTAAGAAAGACAAGAGAAGCATCTCTGAAGCTGTCAACCGAAGTGACAAGAGAAGCATCTCGGGAAGCTGTCAACTTCATGGAAGAAGATTGATTTCTTGTTATGATGAGAAACAACCTCAAATCCAAAAACTCTGTGGAACACTCTAAGTCAATGCACCTTCACATCAGGTATCATATCTTTCAAGAGCATGTCTCTAGTCAAAGAGTCACTTACAGAAAAATTTATTAAATCACTTGTTAAAGTTAATCTTGCAAGACTGGTTTGTAAGTGTGTGATATTATTCATTGCATATTAGTTGGAAATCCCATATATAAGGAATTCTTTATATAAGTTCACAAGTATTAAATCATTAATATTTAAAGGACTTATGAATTTATCAGTAACCCAGTACCTCATACTTAGTGCTACTATCTTGATTATCATAATTATAATGTCATGCACACTTGTGGTAATTAAGTATTATAGCATTAAGTTTGAATATTACTTTTTAATAAATTTGAATTATGATTATAGATAATTCATGTCATATCAGTCTTATGATTTAAATTATATTAAAATAATATGCAGCATAGTTATTTATATCATGTACGAATAATTGCGGCACTTTTAATATTAGTGATATTATTTAGAATTTTTGTTCTAAGTAATCAATGCTTGTTTCTAAAATCACTAATATTGAAAGTTGAAGTATTTTCTAAGTTATGTGTATAAAACTATCAATATTTTATATGCTTAGAAATTATTTCTAAAATTACTAATTATCCAGAGAGTGATTGTCATGTATATAAGTCATATATCCTATTGGTGATTATTCAAGGAAGTGCTAGTATCTAACTTATAGATATTTAGTATTTATTCATTTAATATTTATTTTGGGTAGTTTGGATTATGGAAATTGAAGCAATTCAATGATTTTATTTGCTCCATAATTCAAACTAACTTAAAATAAATAAGTAGCATGATTAATTACAACTAAATCTGTTAATAATTGATATCTAGTATATTTATTGTAACGTATGTGTTATAAGTTAATTATGAGATTTTGGTTTTAGTGAATTTAGCACTATTTACATCTCAATAATTTACTGAAATCAGAATCATGATTGTAGCATGATTAGTTGTATGCCAATTTTTTGACTTCTATCAGTTAATGATATTGAGTTAAGATTTTAAATATGAACTTATTGTGAAGTATTAGTATTTTTGACATTACTTAAAACTCCTCTAAGTAATCAATACTTATCCTCAGTCACTTATACTAATATAAAAAGGTGTGAAAATCTTTCTTAAGTACAACCATGGTCAATGTGGATAATACTTTATTAAAAGTAACCATATGTTGTCCACTTAGAATAATTTTCATACTTCCTTGTAAATTCCCGAATGCTTTGATTTAGATGCAATACTCAGTGAATCAATGTATATGGAACTTAGAATATGTTTCTAAGATTGCAAACACGACAATGTTGGTTAATGTTTTCTTATTTAAGGAACCAATAGTGTTTGAGATATTACAGTTGTTAGGAGTTAACAATTGTATGATATATGAAATTGAATGTTAATGTCTATTTGATAGGTAATTGATATTTAATTCATTGATATCTTATTTTAATATTTAAAATAGGATACAACATAATTATTGGTATCTAAAGTACTTGACAAGTATCAGTCAATGATATATTATTAATATTTTGTTATAGATAATTGTGAGATTTTAAGTTCTAGTGAATTTATATGCTTTGCTATATCTGAAAGATTCACTATAATTTGAAATCAGCAACATAGTCATTCTTATTAATATTCTTTATTAATAAACAATGTTGTTGATTATAATTTTATCAAGATAGATTATGGAGCTTTTGATATGAATGAGAATTGTATAGACTTTACCCTAAGTGATCAATGTTCTTACAAAAACTCATTCATATGGAAAGATAAAATCTTTCTTTCTCTTATTAATACTTCTATGTCATCAGTATGTGTCTTTTCAAATCATTATTCTTTTTAGGCATAAAAACAAACTTGTGCACTTGAACAGTTTTAAGAGAAAATTAAACTTCTTTCTACAGTGGTGATTGATTATTTCATTAAAATCTATTTGTATTCACTATTGTACATCATTTCTCTCAAAAATTAAATGCATGATTTTAATTCATTATAGATTCATGTGCATTCTATCTACTGTGCTATATGTTTTATAATCCAGGTTCAGCCTCCAATGACCTTCTTTCATTAATAGTCATGAGGTTGAAAACCCACAACTTCTATCCCAGACTATAAAGACAAACACAGAAACAGAACCAACAAACACTCTCTTACCACTAAAATGAAGTATGAATGAGTGTCATGCCCCAAATATTTACAAAAGACAATATACGAGTAATTATATTAGTTAACAAAAGGAAGTAAATACATCTGAATCCAAGATCTTACAGTTTAGGGTTTGGAACAACCCAATACTATTAACTATTACAACCTGATTCCAATATCAGGTCCTCACACACAAAATCACTAACTACCTGAGCTCGAACATATGAATCGGCATCACAAGTCTTACACGCTGTCTGCTTGAATCTAACCATATCTGCTAGCTGTAATATCAGGGTAAACAAGTAGTGAGCCAAATGCTCAACTAGCGCTATAATATACATAAACAAGAATAAAATATTAACAATGGAATTGAAAGATTCAACAATATAGTATCAAGAGATAAACTTTCAGGGTGATGGCATTTTTTCTTGTAATAAAACCATTCAAAACCATTTTATGACACTACGGATTACAGCTGGTGATCAGCCGCGAAGTAATCCCGAACCTCGCTGGGTTCTGGAACATTAATGGGATCCCTAGGCAACTTTTAAGCCTACAAATTTAGAGCGAAAAGGACTTGCGTCTCAGTCCAGATCCACTATCTAAAGAAAATATGTGTCCCCCTTTGGGACTGAAAATCCAAATTATAACTTTTTATTTCAAAAACTGATGCCAAGTGACGGTTAATTTCTTAAACAGTGAACATCTTTATCAAGGGTTCTAGATCAACTTTGAAGCACAGGAAATAGGTCCACTAAATTTTAAGGCCATGATCAACTAGACTATACTTTATCAAGGGAATTGCAAGGTTTCTATTCACAAGGAATTTGACAGTGAGATTTAGCAGGGTCATCAGATAGTATGAAGGAACTAAGTCAAACTAGGTTCAAGGTAATGGTTCCAGATAAGACATAGCTATTGAAATATAAAGAAGGTGAACATCAGTTCAAAGTATAAAAGGGTATCATGTTTTAGGAGTAAGAATAGGGTTATCAAGAAATCATGAACGAATTTTAAGGGATAACTGACTTTGAGGTATCAAGATAAGGTTACTGAGTATAACTTGCACAGGGTTCCACATCACAATTACTTGGTATATTAGCATGGTATGACTTTTGAATTACTTGCATAGAAATCTCCAAGCAAAGTTAAACTACTTGCAATAGATACTTGAGGGTTCATGGCATTTGCATATAATATAAAAGATAGATTTGAAACCACTTGGATCATATATCAAGGTGAATTAGAATATTCACATCATATAAAAAGCTGGGCTAACACTATCTTGTAGTATAAACAAAAAGGTAGGTTGAAACACTTGCCTTGAGAAAAGCTTGACTTGACTCGCAGGTGGGAGCAACTAGAGCTTCACTCGACTTTAATGGCAAGTTTACCCTCGTCTTGAGAGCCTACAAAAAATAATAATATCCTCATTATTGTATATACTCACTAACTCGACCTAATTATAAACTGAAATTACGCACATTGGCACTTAGGCCTATATACACATAAATGCTTATAATTACCTTATAAGAATAATAGTTCACATAGCCACACATGTTCATATAACACATTTAAGTACATAATAATATATCCACACACACTATATTGCATCACTAGACTTGAATGATCTCACTCAACTTACTCAAGTCACTTAGTCATGCTAAACTAGCTAAAACTCTTAATATCGACCTCATAACTCGAAGTGCCTTTTCTAAACCATCAAGTTCTTATGGACCCTGAATTAGGACTTACACTCTACTGACCTCAAACTATCTTACAACTATGGTGGTCAACCTAGGCCTCACTCATAAGTGCCCTAAAACTAAAGGTTAAGTGATTTTGCTCATTATAGTGATTTCAGGGTGACACCAATGGGTTTATGAGTACAATTGACACCCTTACACTTCAAGTTTACCTCTCAAACTTCTACAATAGAATCTTATGACTATGAGGCAACTCTCAAACTTGGTGTGGCTTAAGGGCCTAGCGTGGGCCTACCTGGGCCTAAACTTAAAGTCCAATGTTCCCCTGTTTTCTGGACAGAAAAGTGTCCTGCTTTGCACTAACTTATGACACATGATTCTAACTCAATTCCAATGAAATATGGCTGGAAAAACTCCTCTTACACTCCCTATAACTAGGGCTAACCAAGGCCTAGTGAGGGCCTACCAATGACATGGTCAAAACTCCTCATTTCTAAGTTGCAACATAACTGTCCCCTGCTGGACAGTTTCTAAATTTTGGTGTGTGCACTCACTAAATGGTTGGGTTTCTCTAATTTGTGACTTTTAGACTCAATTATACCCCAAATCGTAACTTCCCATGGCTTGGACCTAACAATGCCTAAGAAATGCCCATTCAAAATCAACACAAAACTCACATGCAAATCTGAAAAAAAATTGAGGATTTCATCCTAGCCTTTCCACCTTAACTCCCACTTTAAAACCACGAATTAAATCTCAACCAACGCAAATTTACTACTATAAAACTAAGGCCTCAACCAATAATGGAGATCATCCATGCTCTATAGTACCAACATGCAAAATAAAACTTAACATGCAACTCAAGATGATCACTAAATCAAGTTCGACTAAACAAGAGGGTTATTAGCTCATAAATTCAACTTAAAATACTTAACTACTTCAAAAGATCATGCACACTACCTTTTAACACCTAAGATCAAGCATAATATCAAGAAAATAATTCGTTTTAAGCACATATAAGGTCGAATTTAACACAAACTAATCATGCATGTACATTTTCCAAAAGAAAAGCATATATAACATGATTATACTTGAAAATAATGCCCTGTCTCTAACATGCAAAGTAGAAAATGACTTTACCACTAAAGATCAGTAGCATGCAAAGGTTTTAAAAGAGTTCTATTCATGGAAACACTTAGTTTATGCACATAAAAAGTATATCTCATAGAGAACTCTTTAATCCACATGAATTAAGAGTTTCTCTTTGGAGATCACATAAAATCAAGACATGCAAGCATTAAACTTCATCTCCTAAGCATGGAACTTCTTGTAAAGTGTATATTATATGAATGAGTAATGGAATTACACTAGAATGGCAAGGATTTAATGAAGAAAAATTAAAGGGACTGGGGGAAGGGGCTTCGGCCGAATGAAGAAAAAGAGAGGGGAGGAGAGAAAATTTGAGAGTGAAAATGATGAGCTTGAGTGGAGTGTGGTTTTGGGTTAACTCCTCTCTTTATGGTTCATCATGCACTAATTCAATAGTGGAATTTGGAATGTACTAAAGTGCCCTTCTCCAATAATCAAGCAAAAGTGTAGGCAAGGGTAGTTTAGTCTTTTGGTGGATAGAAGAAGGTTAGTGGGGTATGAATTGTCTCTTATGCCCTTTAAATTGAATTGGAGGGTATTTGCATGCATGGGAAACTAAGTAATTTGCAATTTAAAAATCAACTAATTTATATAAAACAATTTTTATAAATATAAATGCACCTCCATAAATCACAAAATAAATATCATAAAATAGCTTATGATTTTAGAAATTTAATGATATAAAATTTGAGAATTTATTGTTAAAATATTTTTAAAATCAATTTTTCATATAAAATGAAGTACTTTTGATTATCATTTAAAAATACTACTCTCTCCGTCCCGTTCGATTCTATACGTTTACTATTTGCACGTATTTCGAGAC
This sequence comes from Apium graveolens, assembly GCF_009905375.1. Taxonomy (NCBI): domain Eukaryota; kingdom Viridiplantae; phylum Streptophyta; class Magnoliopsida; order Apiales; family Apiaceae; genus Apium; species Apium graveolens. The sequence goes on from NC_133653.1 coordinate 50,315,480, forward strand.
TTCTATAAAGTATAGTTAGATAATGTTTTTTTCAATTTTTTTTTGAATACAAGTTTAAACATAAAACTTTTTTTCAGGAAAAAAGTTTAAAAAAATATTGTGGATTTATGTTTTAAATGACCATTGAAAAGCGTGCCGAAAAGTAACGTATAGAATTCAGTGGGACAGAGGGAGTAAATGATAAGATTTTCTTTTCAATAAATTTTATATAAACTAATACATTAAACACTTAGTTTATAGGCACTCAGTCATATAGATCATCCACATTTATAATTCCACACAATTTAAATTTTAATTATAAACACACAATTATATATATAGATAAGGTTTAGAAATACTGGTCGTAACATCCTCTCCCCCTTTAAGGATTCTGTCCTTAGAATCTAGGAGAATAATTGAGGATACCTGCTACGCATATCTGAATCTAGTTCCCATGTTGACTCTTTAACCTTGGGATTTCTCCAAAGTACTCTTACCAACTTGACCAACTTATTTTTAAGACTCCTCTCTTGCCAGTCGAGTATTTTGACAGGTAGCTCCACAAATGACAGGTCTGCCTGAATCTCTATAGGTTCATATTCTATCATATGGTTGGCATCAGGATTATACTTCTTAAGTACTGACACATGAAACACGTTATGCACATGATGATACCGAGGTGGCAAAAGCTAATTCATAGGCCACCTTCCCTACTTGACTCAAAACTTCAAAATGACCAATATATCTAGGTGCTACTTCCCTTTCTTGCCAAATCGAGACAATCCTTTCCTCGGTGATACTTTCAGCAATACGGCTTCACCTACTTGGAATCTGATACCCTTACGTGCCGGGTCTACATACTTTCTTTGCCTATCTTGAGTAGCAAGTAATCTCTTCTGAATCAATTTGACTGTCTCATGCATTTGTTGCACTAATTTCGGGCCTAAAATCTTTCTTTATCCCACTTCATCCCAACTAGTTGGTGATCTACACTTACGTCCATATAAAGCTTCGTATGGTGGCATGCCAATACTGGTGTGATAGCTGTTGTTATAGGAGAATTCTACTAATTGCAGGTGGTCATCCCAACTTCCCGCAAAATCGATCGCACAGCTACGCAACATATCTTCAATTGTTTAAATTGTCCTCTCGCTTTGACATCAGTCTGTGGATGATACGCCGTACTTATATTCAACTTGGTGCCAAGACTTTCTTGAAATTGCTTCAAGAATCTCGAGTTAAATAGTGGATATCCGTCTGAAACTATTGATATAGGTACACCATGTCGTAATACAATTTCACGCACATACAGGTGAACCAATCTGTCCAATAAAGACCTCTTGTTAATCGGAAGAAAATGTGCCGACTTCATAAGGCGATCAATTATAACCCATATAGTGTCATGTCCGGATTTTGTTCATGGTAATCCTACTATAAAGTCCATGGCAATGTTTTCCCACTTCCATTCTGGAATCTTTAAAGGCTGAATTAATCCACTTGGTCTTTGATGTTTTGCCTTCACTTTCTGACAAGTATAGCACCTCGTAACCCATTATGCTACTTTTCGCTTCATATTTGGCCACCAAAAGTTCTGCTTCAAGTCCTGGTACATCTTGATGTTTCCCGGATGGATTAAAAATCTAGAATTATGAGCTTCTTGCAATATCTCATTCTTCAATTCAGTCACATGAGAAATCTAAATTCTTGAGGAAAACCTTAATATACCTTGTTCATCCCTTTGAGTACAAATCTCTTCTCCGACCAGTTGATTATTCTCCTATTTCATCACTTCTTCCTGACATTTCTTTATCTTTTCCAATAATAATGGCTGAAAAGTCATGGTACGACAAATCTCCTCAGCTTTTCCGCAAACACACAGTTCTAATTCAAATCTCCTGATTTCTACAGATAATTCCTTTGATATCGATGCCATATTCAACCTCCCTTTCCTACTCAAAGCATCAACCATATTTTCCTTTCCCAGATGATAATTTATCGAGCAATCATAGTCCTTAATTATTTCCAATCATTTCCTTTGCCTCCTTCTGAGTGAAAATATACTTCAAACTCTTGTGATCCGTGTAGATCTCACACCTTTCTCCGTAAAAGTAATGTCTCCAAATCTTAAGTGCAAATACTATATCTACTAATTCCAAGTCATGTGTAGGATACTTCAATTCATGTGGTTTTAACTATCTTGACGCATACACAATCATCTTGTTGTGTTGCATTAGCACGCAACCCAGGCCCTTATGTGAAGCATCACTGAAAATCATAAAGTCTCCTTGATCGTCTGGTAATACTAGAACTGGAGCTGTAACCAACCTCTATTTCAATTCTTGAAAACTATCTTCACATTTCATATTCCATTCAAATTTCTGATTCTTCCTAGTCAACTTAGTCAATGGCGTGGCGATTTTCGAGAAATCTTTAACAAACCTTCTATAATATCCCGCCAATCCTAGAAAACTTTGCACTTCCGTAGGTGTTTTTGGTCTCTCCCAACTAATAATTGCCTCAATCTTTGCCGGATCCACTTTGACTCCTTCATTTTCAATATGTCCCAAAAATTGAACTTCCTTTAACCAGAACTCATACTTAGAAAACTTGGCATACAACTTCTCTTGTCGGAGTATCTCCAATGCTAACCATAGATGCTGCATATGTTCTTCTTCTGACTTTGAATATATAAGAATATCATCAATGAATACCACTACAAACTTGTCCAAATACTTTTTAAATACTAGGTTCATCAGATCCATAAATGCTGCGGGAGCATTAGTCAACCCAAAAGGCATTACTAAGAATTCATAATGTTCGTATCTTGTCCTGAATGTTGTCTTCAGGATGTTGTCTTCTTTGATCTTCAATTGATGGTATCCTGATCTTAAATCAATCTTGGAAAAATACTTAGCTCCTTTCTGCTGATCAAATAAATCATCTATCCTTGGTAGCGGGTAACGGTTCTCAATCGTCATCTTATTCAACTCTCGATAGTCTATACATAACCTCATGCTTCCATCCTTCTTCTTTACGAATAGAACAGGTGCTCCCCATGGTGACGTACTTGGCCGTATCACTCCTTTGTCCAACAAATCCTGTAGCTGGCTCACTAACTCTTTCATTTCTGCTGGTGCCATTCTATAAGGTGCCTTCAAAACTGGTTTCGTGCCTGAAGCAAGGTTGATCTCAAACTCAATCTGTTGATCGGGAGGTAAACCTGGTTGTTCATCTGGAAACACATCTGGAAATTTATTGACTACGAGGATATCTTCCATGCGGAGGCTCTCTCTTTCTGAATCCACTACATAGGCTAGGAACGATTCGCTACCTCACTTAAGCAATTTCTTAGTCTGGACGATTGTAAGAAACAGTCGCTCTTGCCTCTAACCCTTAAATACAACTTTTTCTCCAATCTTTGTCTTTAAATATACTTTCTTAGATTTACAATCTATCTGGGTGTTATTCTTCCCTAACCAATCCATGCTAAAGATTATGTCAAACTCCCCTAACTTGAAAAGTATCAAGTCTGCTGAAAATTTATGCCCCGAAATATCAATCTCACACTTTGAACAGAATTGACTCACAAGAATCTTCTCTTGGTTCACAATTACCACATTTATTACCTCGTTCAGGGTAATTTTATCACATTTAAGTTTATCAACGAAAGTTTCTGATATAAAAGATCTAGTAGCTCCATAATCAATCAATACCTTAGCTTCAACATTATTCATTAAAAGGTTACCTGCTATCACCTCAGAATTCTGAATGGCGTCCTTCATCTTCAAATAAAATGTCCTAGCTGTTGCTTGCGGAGTTGTGGTAGATGGTGGAGGTAATGCCAATACCTCAGCTGGCATGTTTGCACTAGTACTTGCCACATTCATCAAAGCCTTGAGTGGTCCGGTTGACTTGCATTCCCTAGCTATATGTCCATTCTTTCCACACTTATAGCATGTAACTCCCGACTTCGGTATCTTACACTCGTTAGCCAAGTGTCCCTTCTGATTGCATCTATAGCATGTCATGTTTAACTTATTACACACTCCTGGATGTCTTTTTCTACAATGCTTGCACTCTGGTCTCTGAAATTTATTTTCTCCAACTTGTCCTTGGCTTGATTGGTTGTCCCCCTTAGAATATTATCTTTTATTCAAATTTCCCTTCTTCTGAAAATTTCTGCCTTTGTGGAATCCAATCCTTTTCACACTCCTGTCTTGTGAGCTTCTGGCTTCAGACTTCTCTCCATAAAATGGAACCTTTCTCTTATTGTTATCATTTTCTTTCCTTGACTGTATCCCATTACTCTCAATCAGAGCGGCCTTCTGTACTACTCCAGCATAAGTATCAAGCTCAAACATAGCCACTCTATCTCTGATCCAAGGCTCTAATCCTTGTTGGAGTCTCTTTGCTTTCTCTTCCCTAGTGTTGGTATACTTCGTCACAAACCTTGACAGCTCCGTAAACTTCTTCTCGTACTCCAATACAGACATACTTTCTTGCTTCAATTCAAGAAATTTAAGCTCCATCTCATTCTGCATATACTTAGGGTAATACTTTTCCTGAAATAATCTCTTAAACCTTTCCCAAGAAACTGGCTGATTTATCTCCATAGCTTTCACTGAATCCCACCAATAGATGACTTCCCCTTTCAGAAAATATCCAATATATGGTGTCTTCTGATCTTCTCCTAACTGAACCAATTCAAAAGCTCTTTCCATTTCCCTAATCCATGTATTAGCTATTACCGGATCAGTGGTATCATGAAATGCAGGTAGATTCACATTCTGAAAAGATTTGAAAATAACAGTTTGTCGAGGTCGTACTGGTAGATCAGGTGGTTGGTGTGGTTCACGGTTATCTTGGTTTTCGAATTGTTGTTGAAGAGTTAGTTGTTGTTGAGCTATAGCATTTATTTGCTGTTGTAAGGTTTCCAGAAGTCGAAGAATATTAGGATCTATGGTATAAGTTGTTGTCGGGTTCTTCTTTTTATGTGGCATGATCCTGAAATAAAAGTTATATCAAAACATGTATGAACAATACAGAAAATTTCATGGTTATGGTGTCACAAGTCATTTCATTCAATCGGGTTTCAAATTAAACAATAAGGGTGATGCTATAAAAGCATAAGAACAATTGAAAGCAAATAGAACGATAGTGCATAATTATCGAAATTAGGGTCAAGGTACATCAAGATTGGAATGGGGTCTGAATCTAGGGATAACATGATTAATTAAAGGAAACAAAAGGGAATTCTACAAAGTCCAACAATACAACAACATGTAAAGTAGATAATGGAAATAACTAAGGCTCTACTCCATCAGAACGGGGTCCGATAGTCTTCTCTTCACGAAGCGTCTTCACAATGCACTGGAGCTCGTCCGCAATCATCTGGATAGTATACTGGCTGGTACGGTCTCGGTGCGATGGCATCTCATCAAGCTTAGTGTTAACATACTGAACCAAGATCTCAAGTCTCGCAGTCATCTGCTCCTTAGGCTTTCCTTCATAGTTTCGGTTGTCCGGATACACGTTCTTCAATCGCTCTAACATTCGATCGTACTTGCCCTGAAGCCTATTGAAGTCATGCCTCAACTTAGCATACACAGAGAAAGCAATTGTGTCAGACGGTTCAGAAGATGATGAGTAATGCGCCCTTTGCTTCCAAACAATACATAGATATATATATTTAAGAGAATTAGTAGCGAATGACTCGAATATCCTATACCTACACTCTCGTACAATATTCTATAAACCTATATACATATATAACCTATTTGGGTTGTCCATGGACTCTAAACCGTAGCTCTGATACCAAAACCTGTCACGCCCCAAACATTTACAAAAGACAATATAAGAGTAATTATATTAGTTAACAAAAGGAAGTAAATACATCTGAATCCAAGATTTTATAGTTTAGGGTTTGGAACAACCCAATACTTTTAACTATTATAACCTGATTCCAATATCGAGTCCTCACACACAAAATCACTAACTACCTGAGCTCGAACATACAAATCAGACTCACAAGTCGTACGCGCTGTCTGCTTGAATCTAACCATATCTGCTAGCTGTTGATAGGGATAAATAAATCTTGATTGTATAATTAAATATTGCAAGGTGTGGGCTGCTAGGCCCAATAAGAAGATGTATGACATTCAGACCAAAAAGGTCAACACATTGATCAGGCCTGATGGACCAGATCAGGCCTGATGGACCAAAGAAGGCCCAAAAGCCCTGATTATTTATTAATTTCGTAATTAATAAACAAAGGAGGAAAACAGCTATTAAGATTAGTCCTAATGGGGATATAAATCCTTGTAGATTGGCCTCAAGGGGACCTAAAAGGATAAGGAATCAGTTTCCTACTATCTAGGACTCCAAAGTCCATTCTAATTATGAGACTTGCCCACCAAGTCTCCTATACTAAGTCCAATTCAAGGACTCTCAACATCTATATAAGGGGTCTCACCCCACAAACCAAGAACTATGTTTTTTGACTTGATCCTTGGCAATCAGCAAGGTACGTAGGCATCTTGTTAAGGCAGATTGAGTCACAAAACACAAGAGCAGTCAAATTGAGCTTCGCAGCTCACGTTCCTTAGTATTAAATACAGCAATTATATATATTAGTTTTTTATCCATAACATTTGGCGCCGTCTGTGGAAAACTGAACAACAACCATGGCGAGAACACGGAGAACAACTAGCGCTCAGGAGGAGGGAACACCATCAGGGACAACTCAGGTGATTTTGTTAACCGTGGAGATTCCTCCCCACTCAACTTATGCATCTACTCAAGCGGAAGCCCAGATAGGGGCAACTCAACCTCAGCCACAAGGGACGACTCCCCCTACTATTCAAGGTACGAATCCTCAAGTTCAACAAGTACATATACCTGTTAATTCTCGACCCGTCGGGTATGAATATTCAACTGTTGTTACTACTAACCCCCTTATGGGATGCCCCTTTACCCCGAGGTTGGAGGAAGTGGATATGCTGGGCGAAGTGAAGCACGAGGGCAATCGCCCCCTTATATACGAGGTTTGGCTCCTATCCCCGAGGATCGGGAATTTTTTGGTCCTTACACTGAGAGAGATTCCGAATCTTCGGATGATGAAGTGGCCCCAAGAAGGAGACGTCCTGGCAAGGAGCCGATGGCCGATGGAAGGCAACGCCCTCGAAGCACCCAAGAGGCGAATCCCCAGGAAGTGCAGGAAAGGATAAGGGCTCATGAGGCTGAGATCCAAAGGCTGAGGCGTGACTTGGAAGCTCACCAGGCCACCAGACCCCAGATACCTCCTAGGGGGAGAAATCCTCCTCCTGTCATAGACCTGGATGGTCCGGTACGAAGAAGGGTTGTCGTCCCAAGAACTGATCCAAGCAATCTCCTTCCCCTTGGAGATCCTGATGATCCAACTCCACCCTTCACAGAAGAGATAATGAATGCCCATATCTCAAGGAAATTCAATATGCCCACTATCAAAGCCTATGATGGCACTGGAGACCCCGCTAACCATGTCAGGACATTCTCTAATGCACTGCTGCTGCAACCCGTGAATGACGCTATTAAGTGTCGGGCCTTCCCTCAAACCCTGTCGGGTATGGCTCAAAGATGGTACAGTCGCTTACCCCCAAACTCTATTGGATCGTTCAGAGAGTTAAGTCAGGCTTTTATTAAGCAATTAATCAGCGGGAGAGTCCATGAGAAAAGTTCAGCATCTCTTATGAGTATTGTGCAGGGAGCTAAGGAATCCTTGAGAGATTACCTGAATCGTTTCACAAAGGAGGCTTTAAAACTCCCGGACCTTGATGATAAGGTAGCCATGATAGCACTGCAACAAGGAACTAGGGACGAGTTTTTCAAGATGTCCTTGGACAAACGTCCCCCTGAAAGCATGTTGCAGCTCTAAGAGAGGGCAGGGAAGTATATCAAGGTTGAAGAAAGTATGAGGAAGACCGTAGTAAGTAATGAGCCCACTGGAGGCAAGAAGCGGAAAACTGATTTAGAATATATTGCAAAGGAAAAATATCCTAGAACCGAACAAAACCCTGATTCAACCCCCAAGAAGGGAGGACCTGGGCAAAAGTTCACTGAATACACTAAGCTGAATGCTCCTAGAAGTTAGATTTTGATGGAGATTGAGAAAGATAGAGATATTCGCTGGCCTAAGCCTTTGAAGGCTGATCCCACCAAGCTAGATAAGAGCAAGTATTGCAGGTTTCATAAGGATGTTGGCCATGACACCGATGAGTGTAGGCAATTGAAAGATGAAGTTGAGTTTTTGATTCGAAAAGGAAGATTGAACAAGTATACTGGAGATGGAGGGGACAGAAATAATAATGGAAGAAAGAACTTTGAAGATCGTAGGAGGGACCAAGACAATCAGGGGCGGAATCCCCAACCTAGAGGGCCGGTTATAAATGCAATTTTTGGAGGACCGCGACGCCCTCGAGGACCTGTGATAAACACGATCTTTGGAGGTCCAACTGTTGCTGGATTGTCCAAAAATTCAAGAAAGGCATATACTAGAGAGGTTATGCATATTGTTGGAGAAGCCCCGAAGAGGGCCATGACAGAAGTAACATTGGCTTTTGATGATTCTGACCTAGAGGGCGTAAAGTTTCCTTATGACGACCCGTTGGTCATAACACCAATAATAGGAAATAGCCCGGTTAAGAGGGTTCTTGTGGATAATGGTGCTTCTGTGGATATATTGCTCCAGGAAGCCTTTCTAAGGATGGGGTATAACGATTCCCAGTTGACACCAACCGACATGCAAATATATGGATTTGCTGGAGTAGAATGTCCTGTGGAAGGGATAATCAAACTGCCAACCACCATAGGTACGGAACCAAGACAAGCAACACAGATGTTGGATTTCGTGGTTGTAAAGGCTAGTTCAACTTATAATGCTATCATGGGGAGAACAGGGAGACATGCCTTTAAGGCAGTCCCCTCTTCCTACCATTCAGTTATGAAGTTTCCCACCCGAAACGGGATTGGAGAAGAGAGAGGAGATCAAAAAATGGCTAGAAGCTGTTATGTGGCCTCTTTGAGGGCAGATGGAGTCGGGGGGTAGGTTCTTCCTATTGAAGATATGGATGTCTGAGAAAATGACGAGAAGAGAGGAAAGCCAGCAGAAGACTTGGTTTCGGTTCCTTTAGACCCCGAGAATCCTGAGAGGATGAATTTCATTGGAGCCACATTAGAGGAGCCCCTTAGAGGGAAGTTGGTGAAATTTTTGCAAGAAAATAGTGATGTGTTTGCATGGTCAGCAGCTGATATGCCAGGCATAGACCCGAAATTGATTACTCACAGGTTAAACGTGGATCCAAGCCGGAAGACAGTGAAACAAAAGAAAAGAAATTTTGCCCCGGAAAGACAAGATGCTATAAAACAGGAAGTAGAAAAGCTCTTAGAGGCTGGTTTCATTGAGGAGATCCAATTTCCGGAGTGGTTAGCAAACCCTGTAATGGTGAGGAAGGCTAATGGGAAGTGGAGGATGTGTATAGACTTTACTGATATGAATGATGCATGCCCTAAAGACTGTTTTCCACTTCCAAGGATTGATATTTTAATTGATGCCACTGCTGGGCATGAGATGCTGAGTTTCATGGATGGATTTAGCGGATACAACCAGATCAAAATGCATAAGGATGACATTCCAAAGGTATCATTCATCACTGACTTTGGTGTTTATTGTTATATTGTTATGGCGTTTGGTCTCAAGAATGCAGGAGCCACCTATCAAAGGTTGGTGAATAAAATTTTTAAGGACTTTATTGGAAAAACTATGGCAGTCTATGTTGATGACATGTTAGTCAAGAGTCTAGTAAAGACTGATCATATAACCTATTTAAGGGAAGCTTTTGAGGTCCTGAGGTACCACAAGATGATGTTGAATCCTACGAAGTGTGCTTTTGGAGTAGGATCTGGGAAATTCTTGGGATTGTTGGTCCCAAAGAGAGGAATTGAGGCTAACCCCGACAAAATAAAGGCGATCCTGGACATGGAACCACCAAAAACTGTCAAGGATGTTCAGAAACTCACCGGAAGGGTTGCTGCGCTAGGACGATTCATCTCCAAGTCAGGAGACAAGTGCCTATCATTCTTCAAGTCACTAAAGAACATCAAGGACTTTGTATGGAATGAGGAAAACCAGAAGGCATTCGAAGAGTTAAAGAAGTATATGGCTCAGGCCCCGTTGTTGGCCAAAGCATCTTTGAATGAAGTTTTATTCTTGTACTTGGCTGCTTCAGAGAGCGCCTTGAGTGCGGTGTTGGTTAAGGAGGAACTGAAAGTTCAGAAACCCGTATACTATGTTAGCAAAATTTTGCATGGTGCTGAGTTGAATTATTTAACTATTGAGAAATTCGCTTTAGCCTTGGTAATGGCTTCAAGAAAGCTGCGTCCTTATTTTCAGGCTCACCAGATTGAGGTGCTAACAAATCAGCCCCTGAGAAATATCATTCACAGTCCCAAGGCAAGTGGGAGATTGATTAAGTGGGCGATAGAGCTGGGAGAGTTCGATCTCAAGTATAAGCCACGTACGGCAATAAAAGCCCAGGCACTAGCTGACTTCGTGGTGGAATATACCATACCCAACCAAGAAGTCGGGGGGCAGGAAGATGCCATACCTCAAGACAAGGGAGTCGATAATGGGGGCAAAGAGAAGGATGATAAAGAATATTGGGTTCTCTATTTTGATGGAGCATCAAAAACAAACTCCAGTGGAGCAGGATTGGTTTTGCAAAGCCCTGATGGGTTCTTAATTGAGTATGCTATAAAGCTAGACTTCCCAACCACAAACAATGAGGCAGAATATGAAGCCCTGATAGCTGGCCTTGGTCTAGCTGGGACACTTAGAGTCAAAAACTTAAAGGTCCGGGGAGACTCGAAGCTGATCATATCCCAGGTAAAGGGAGAATTTGAGGCAAGGGATGATACGATGGCTAAGTATGTCCGCCTAGTAAGGGCTGTAATGACCCAATTTTAATGAATGCCATATTGAACACATTCCAAGGGAAGAAAATGCTAAGGCAGATGCGCTATCAAAGTTTGCTTCATCTGAGATAGAAGAAAGTTCGGGAAGTGTGTACTTCCGTGTTTTGAAGACACGAAGCATAGATGTTAAGCTTGTGGCTCCCATAGGCCTGGGGACGTCATGGATTGATCCTATCAAGGCTCACATTCAAACCGGTTGGTTGCCAAGTGATGCAACTGAAGCACGGAAGTTAACGGTTCGAGCACTAAGGTACTCTTTGATAGATGGGATTCGTTACAAAAGATCTTTGGTGGTTCCCTACTTGAGGTGTCTCAGGCCCGATGAGGCACGCTTGGCTCTTGAAGAAGTGCATGAAGGTATTTGTGGACAACACTTGGGGGGCAGGGCCTTGGCTCATAAGATAACTTGTCTAGGCTTTTATTGGCCGGAAATGATGGCTGATGCCAAAGAATATGTAAAGAAGTGTGACCGCTGTCAGAAGCATGCACCTGTTGTTAGACAACCTCCCGAGATGCTGACATCTATCAACTCGCCTATTCCCTTTGCTATGTGGGGGATGGATATTCTAGGGCCCTTCCCTATGGCCACGGCACAAAGGAAGTTTCTGATTGTAGCCATTGATTATTTCACTAAGTGGATTGAAGCCAAACCCTTGGCCAAATTCACAACTAAACAGGTTGCACAATTCCTGTGGGAAAACATTATGTGCCGATATGGAATTCTCTGTGTCCTAGTCACCGACAATGGAACGCAGTTCAATAACGAGGAATTCAAGAAGTATTGTGAAGAAAATGAAATTGAGTTACGGTTCACCTCTGTGGCTCACCCACAAGCCAATGGGCAAGCGGAAGTAGCAAATCAAATAATCCTGGATGGACTAAAGAAGAGGATCGAGAAGTCAAGAAATAATTGGGTGGATGAGATACTTCCCATATTATGGGCCTATAGGACTACCTGTAGAGTCATGACAGGAGCAACTCCCTTCATGTTGGTGTATGGGGCAGAAGCAGTAGTTCCAGTGGAGATATCACATTCCTCTCCAAGGATTCAGGCTTTCAATGCTGAGGAAAATGAGGAAGGACAAAGGTTGGCTCTAGACTTAATCGATAAAGTGCGATATGAAGCACATGCAAAGATAGTAGAGTATCGAAGAAGGCTTCATTCTACTACAACTTAAGGGTTAAAGAAAGGTTCTTTAAACAAGGTGACATAGTCTTGAGGAAGATAGAAGCTTCTGGGGTAGGACAGAAAGGGAAACTTGCCCCAAATTGGGAAGGGCCGTATAAAGTCAAGAGCGTTCAGGGTAGAGGAACCTACAAGCTGGAGACTATGGATGGTTTTGAAGTCCCGAGAACCTGGCACGCGCAAAACCTGAAGGTTTACTACGTGTAAGATAGTCGAAGTATGATTCTCACTTGTCAGTGTGACAAGTAGGTTTAAAAGCACCTTGAAGCTTCGTTTGCGTAGGATTTTTATTTTCTAGCTATTATTGATCAGGGTCGAACCCATATTATGTAAGGTTTTGGAAAACCAGACTTGAAATTCAAGAGTTCGAAATTATTTCAACCTATGGATGTTTGAGTTGTGATAATACTTGTGTGGCCCATTAGGTCAAGTTTGAATGCATATTAAAGTATCGGAAAAATAAAGGAGAGAGATGCAAATAGGGAGAGTAGCATATAAAATAACCCCGGAGGGTAATAAGTTTTAATACAAACAAAAGTCCAGACATAAGTTAAGGATAAAATTACAAAATAAAAAAAAAAACTACTCCTCCATGTGGGAGCCTTCATTCTCTTGCTCCTTATCAGCGCCTTCAGCATCCTTCGCAGGAGAAGCGGGGGGGGGAGCAGTGTTAGGATCCAAGATGCGATCATCTGGCTGAGGGGAGTTGAAGAGGGCATCTATGCTGTCCTCCGACTCAGCCTGCTCAGGACTTATAAAGTCCCTAGGGTCGACTAAGCCTGGGTGCTTCTCAGAAACTTCCTTTACGGCCGCATCCCATCCCTGAGTAAACTGTAGGGAATAAAGACCCTCATCATGAATCTCCATGAGATTCTTAAACTTGTCAGAATCCATGTAGTCATCAATGAGCTTATCCTTATCGCTCCTAAGTTTCACCAGCTCGGAATGAGCCTTAGCCAGCTCCTCTTTCTTCGTGTCCAGCTTCTTCTCCAGGACCTTGGCTCTCTCCTCCCATTTCTTCATCTCCTTCTCAAACCCATCTGAGTTACCCTTCCAGGACCTAGCCTGATGGAGGGCCGCCTGGAAGTAGGTATTACTCTGCAAAGAAATATGTATGAGTTAGCACAAGTTCGTTGAAATACGAGAAAGTTGGGATTCAAAAAAAAAGAGAAAAAAGAAAGTTACCGCAGCTTGGGCTTGAGAACCCAGAAGCTCAATGGTCTCGATATCACTCCCCGTAACAATATCAGTAAAGTCGTGGGGAGTGATGGAATGGTACGACCAATCCTTACCGTGTTTGGTGGATCCAACCACCGTATCGCTCCTCCTGAAGCCCCAGTTAGGCCTGAAGGAATGTGCCTTAAGTGGAGGATCCACATCGTCCCCCATCTCGACCACCGGGATGTGGGGCTTAAGAAAAGAAGGACCGTCAGGTTTGCTCCTGGGGTCCCTGTTTAGCTTGGCCCTCTTCTAGCGGCCTGACTCCCCTTCCTTGGGCCTGTTGACATTATTGATTGCCTCGCAAGCTGAAAAAGAAAGATAGACAGAATATTAAATTGCAGGAGAGATAAAACATTACAATTAAAGGGAAGTAAAAATGGTTATCCAGTTATAAATTTACCCTTATCACTGGCCTGAGAGAGACCTACTTTATTCAAGGAAAACTCCTCTAAGAGGGTCCAGGTGTCTATTTTCCCATCATCTGAAATTAAGGCTTGGTAGGCCACCTCCTCCTCATCAGATAATCTGATGCTACCTGGACTCCCATCTGACACTTTGCAAAAGGGCCTACGGAAGAGTGTGGCCCAATCACCCCCAGCCCAGGTTAGCCTCACAAACTCGTCCCTCCATTTGGGTTTGTTCTCAACTATGGAATTACTATCAAAGATATGAGGGATTTTGGGCCGTTGACGAATTAAAATCTAACCTGGTTGACTCATAGAGCTATTATAGAATTGGAAAACTTTCCTAAAGACATCTACGAAAAGAGGAAAATTGTTTCTAAGACAAAGGACCATAAAAAAGATAATGTTCCTCCAAGCGTTAGGAGGGAGTTGACAAGGGTTGATTTGTACATCGGCAAGTAAGCGAGGAATAAATTCATGGAATGGGAACCTAAGACCCGCGATCAGGGCTCCTCGATAGATAAACAAAGTATCCCCCTCCCAATTACAAGTCCTATCCCCAGGGGCGGCTGGAGTGATCCTAAGGTGGGGTGGAAGTCTGTACAGGGTGTTCATGGACTCTATCCTACCATCTAACTCATGAAAGGTGTTACCATGGTTATACGAATCTAACTCAGATAGAGAGGGATATTCATCACCTCTCGAGTTAATCATATCAAGTAGGAAAGTATATGGAGATTGAATTTGAATGTTTGTACCTCTCTTAGAGACATTCATCTTTTGCAAACGAGCCAAGTCACGATCTGCCATTGATATGCTTCGATTGAAGGCTTGAAACCCAGAAAAACCTGAGAAAGGTGGAGCTGCGGTGGCTGAGGTCGCCGGAAATCGCCTTCTCAAAGGGAGAACTCTAGAGAGATTTATGAGAGAAAATGAGAAATGTGAAGTGAAGTGAGGATTCTCACTTCACACTACACTAATATAGGCGAAAAGCTCGGAATACGAGGCATTTCTAGGCCCATTTAGCCAGGCCCAACCTAAAAGCCCATCTACCAGAAATATCAGGAATAATCTAGAAGCTCCTGTGGAAAATGAAGGGTCGAAAATTGACCAGAATTTTAAAATGGTTCGATCAGAGTCCTAATCGACAGAGAAGAAAATCCTAATCGATACTTCAATCGATCAAGAGGGAAGAAACCTATTAAGTTCGATCAGAGTCCTGATCGACGCCAAACAGGATCCTGATTGATACTTTATTCGAACAGAAGGAAAGAAATCCCCTAAGTTCGATCAGAGTCCTGATCGACCCCAAAAAGGATCCTGATCGATATCTCATTCGAGCAAGAAGGAAGAAAACCACTAAGATCGATCAGAGTCCTGATCGACACAGAAGAGAATCCAGATCGATATTTCATTCGATCAGAACGGTAGAAAGCCACCTAGTTCGATCAGAATCCTGATCGAAATCGATCAGGAATTCTGGTCGATTAAGCCCATGTTTCAGTCGACTAGAGTGTTACTTTGAAGGCCAGTTTGATCAGAGTCCTGATCGAAATCGATCAGGAATCCTAATCGATTCCGCATAGATCCTGATCGAAGATCCCGTCGACCAGAATGTTAGTTCCTGAGCTAGTTCGATCAGGATCCTGATCGAAATTGGTCAGGAATCCTGATCGATTTTTTATACATCCTGATCGATATTAAGGCAGAAAATTAGGGAAAAATCCAGAAATTAAGGATAAATCCCAGAAAATTCCAGAAATTAAGGATAAATCCCAGAAAATTAGGGAAAAATCCAGAAAATAAGGGAAAAGTCCAGAAAATTAAGGAAAAATCCAGAAATTAAGGATAAATCCCAGAAAATTAGGGAAAACACAAGAAATTAAGGGAAAAATCCAGAAAATTAGGGAAAAATTCCTGGAAATTAAGATAATTCCTGAAAAATCATTGTAAATAAGTAGGTCGCTCCACACTTTACGCAAAAATGAAACCCTGTAAGGGAATGAATAGACTTAACTTCTGCGAAACCTAATCAATGTTTCCCAAAAGTTGGGGGGCAAATGATAGGGATAAATAAATCCTGATTGTATAATTAAATATTGCAAGGTGTTGATAGGGATAAATAAATCCTGATTTTATTAATAATGGGCTGCTGGACCCAATAATAAGATGTATAATATTCAGACCAGAAAGGTTAAGCCTGACGGACCAGATCAGGCCTGGTGGAATAAAAAAAGGCCCAAAAAGCCCTGATTATTAATTAATTTCGTAATTAATTAATAAGGGAGAAATCAGATGTTGAAAAGAGTCCCGATAAGGATATAAGTCCTTAGAGATTAGCCTCAAGGGGACCTAAAAGGATAAGGAATCAGCTTCCTACTTCCTAGGACTCCTAAGTCTATCCTAATTCAGAGGCTTATCCACCAAGTCTCCTATACCAAGTCCAATTCAAGGACTCCCACATCTATATAAGGGGTCTCACCCCCACCAATCAGAACTACGTTTTTTGACTTGATCCTTGGCAATCAGCAAGGTACGTAGGCATCTTGTTAAGGCAGATTGAGTCACGAAACACAAGAGCAGTCAAACCGAGCCTCGAAGCTCACGTTCCTTAGTATTAAATACAGCAATTATATATAGTAGTTTTAATCCATAACATTTGGCGCCGTCTGTGGGAATACGCAACAACAACCATGGCGAGAACACGGAGAACAACCAGCACTTTGGAGGAGGGAACACCATCAGGGACAACCCAGGTGATTTCATCAACCGTGGAGGTTCCTCCCCATTCAACTTATGCATCTAC
Source organism: Apium graveolens (assembly GCF_009905375.1). Classification (NCBI taxonomy): domain Eukaryota; kingdom Viridiplantae; phylum Streptophyta; class Magnoliopsida; order Apiales; family Apiaceae; genus Apium; species Apium graveolens. The sequence continues at coordinate 50,332,083 of NC_133653.1, forward strand.
TCAGGAGGAAGCCCAGACAGGGGCAACTCATCCTCAGCCACAAGGGACAACTCCCCCGACTGTTCAAGGTACGAATCCTCAAGTTCAACAAATACATATACCTGTGAATTCTCGACCCGTCGGGTATGAATACTCAACTATTGTTACTACTAACCCCCCTTATGGGATGCCCCTTCACCCTGAGGTTGGAGGAAGTGGATATGCTGGGCGAAGCGAAGCACGAGGGCGGTCGCCCCCCTATATACGAGGTTTGGATCCTATCCCTGAGGATCGGGAATTTTCTGGTCCATACACTGAGAGAGACTCCGAATCTTCGGATGATGAAGTGGCCCCGAGAAGGAGGCGTCCTGGAAAAGAGCCAATGCCCGATGGAAGGCAACGCCCCCAAAGCACCCCAGGGGCGAATCCCCAAGAAGTGCAGGAAAAGATCAGGGCTCATGAGGCTGAAATCCAAAGGCTGAGGCGTGATTTGGAGGCTTACCAAGCCACCAGACCCCACATACCTCCTAGGGGGAGAAATCCTCCTCCTATCATAGACCTGGATGGTCCGGTAAGAAGAAGGGCTGCTGTCCCAAGAACTGATCCAAGCAATCTCCTTCCCCTTGGAGATCCTGATGATCCAACTCCACCCTTCACAGAAGAGATAATGAATGCCCATATCTCAAGAAAATTTAAGATGCCCACTATCAAAGCCTATGATGGCACGGGAGACCCCGCTAATCATGTTAGGACATTCTCTAATGCACTGCTGCTGCAACCCGTGAATGATGCTATAAAATGTCGGGCCTTCCCTCAAACCCTGTCGGGTATGGCTCAAAGATGGTACAGTCGCCTACCCCCAAATTCTATTGGATCATTCAGAGAATTAAGTCAGGCTTTTATTAAGCAATTCATCAGTGGAAGAGTCCATGAGAAAAGTTCAGCATCTCTTATGAGTCTTGTGCAGGGAGCTAAAGAATCCTTAAGAGATTACCTAAATCGTTTTACAAAGGAGGCTTTAAAAGTCCCAGACCTTGATGATAAGGTAGCCATGATAGCGCTGCAACAAGGAACTAGGGATGAGTTTTTCAAGATGTCTTTGGCCAAACGACCCCCTGAGAGCATGTTGCAGCTCCAAGAGAGGGCAGGGAAGTATATCAAGGTTGAAGAGAGTATGAGGAAGACCGTAGTAAGTAATGAGCCCACTGGAGGCAAGAAACGAAAAACTGATTTGGAGTACATCGCTAAGGATAAGTATCCTAGAACTGAACAAAACCCTGATTCAACCCCCAAGAAGGGAGGACCTGGGCAAAAGTTCACTGAATACGCTAAGCTGAATGCCCCCAGAAGTCAGATTTTGATGGAGATTGAGAAAGACAGAGATATTCGCTGGCCTAAGCCCTTGAAGGCTGATCCCGCCAAGCTAGATAAGGGCAAGTATTGCAGGTTTCACAAAGATGTTGGCCATGACACCGATGAGTGTAGGCAGTTGAAAGATGAAATTGAGTTTTTGATTCGAAAAGGAAGGCTGAACAAGTATACTGGAGATGGAGGAGACAGAAACAATAATGGAAGGAAGAACTTTGAAGATCGTAGGAGGGACCAAGATGATCAGGGGCGGAATCCCCAACCTAGAGGACCAGTTATAAACACCATTTATGGAGGGCCGAGACCTCGAGGGCCTGTAATAAACACGATCTTTGGAGGTCCAACTGCTGCTGGATTGTCCAAAAATTCCAGAAAGGCATATACTAGAGAGGTTATGCATATTGTTGGAGAAGCCCCGAAGAGGGCCAGGACAGAAGTAACATTGGCTTTTGATGATTCCGACCTAGAGGGTGTGAAGTTTCCCCATGACGACCCACTGGTCATAACGCCGATAATAGGAAATAGCCCGGTTAAGAGGGTCCTTGTGGATAATGGTGCTTCTGTGGATATCTTGCTCCACGACACCTTTCTAAGGATGGGGTATAACGACTCCCAGTTGACACCAACCGACATGCCGATATATGGATTTGCTGGAGTAGAATGTCCTGTGGAAGGGATAATTAAATTACCAACCACCATAGGTACGGAGCCAAGGCAAGCAACGCAGATGCTGGATTTTGTGGTGGTAGAGGCTAGTTCAACTTATAATGCTATCATGGGGAGAACAGGGATACATGCCTTCAAGGCAGTCCCCTCTTCCTACCATTCAGTCATGAAGTTTCCCACCCGAAATGGGATTGGAGAAGAGAGGGGAGATCAAAAAATGGCTAGAAGCTGTTATGTGGCCTCTTTGAGGGCAGATGGAGTCGGGGGGCAGGTTCTTCCTATTGAAGATATGGATGTTCGAGAAAATGATGAGAATAGAGGAAGGCCAGCAGAAGAATTGGTTTCGGTTCCTTTAGATCCCAAGAATCCTGAGAGGATGACTTTCATTGGAGCTACATTAGAGGAGCCCCTTAGAGGGAAGTTAGTGAAATTTTTGCAAGAAAATAGTGATGTGTTTGCATGGTCAGCAGCTGATATGCCAGGCATAGACCCGGGGTTAATTACCCACAAGTTAAACGTGGATCCAAGCCGGAAGACAGTGAAACAAAAGAAAAGAAATTTTGCCCCGGAAAGACAAGAGGCTATAAAGCAGGAAGTGGAAAAGCTCTTAGAGGCTGGTTTCATTGAGGAGATTCAATTTCCGGAGTGGTTAGCAAACCCTGTAATGGTGAAGAAGGCTAATGGAAAGTGGAGGATGTGTATAGACTTCACCGATCTGAATGATGCATGCCCCAAAGACTGTTTTCCGCTGCCTAGAATTGATACTTTGATTGATGCCACCGCTGGACATGAGATGTTGAGTTTCATGGATGGATTTAGCGGATACAACCAGATCAAAATGCATAAGGATGACATTCCAAAGGTATCATTTATCACTGACTTTGGTGTTTATTGTTATCTTGTTATGGCGTTTGGTCTCAAGAATGCAGGAGCCACCTATCAAAGGTTGGTGAATAAAATTTTTAAGGATCTTATTGGAAAGACTATGGAAGTCTATGTTGATGACATGCTAGTCAAGAGTCTAGTAAAGATTGATCATATAACCCATTTGAGGGAAGCTTTTGAGGTCCTGAGGTACCACAAGATGATGTTGAATCCCACGAAGTGTGCCTTCGGAGTAGGATCTGGAAAATTCTTGGGATTGATGGTCTCAAAGAGGGGAATTGAGGCTAACCCCGATAAAATAAAGGCAATCCTGGACATGGAACCCCCAAAAACTGTCAAGGATGTTCAGAAACTCACAGGAAGGGTTGCTGCGCTAGGGCGATTCATCTCCAAGTCAGGAGACAAGTGTTTGTCATTCTTCAAGTCATTAAAGAACATTAAAAACTTTGTATGGAGTGAGGAAAATCAGAAGGCATTTGAAGAGTTAAAGAAGTATATGGGCCAGGCCCCGTTGTTGGCCAAGCCAGTTTTGGGTGAAGTTTTATTCTTGTACTTGGCTGTTTCAGAAAGCGCCTTGAGCGCGGTGTTGGTTAAGGAGGAACTGAAAGTCCAGAAACCCGTATACTATGTCAGCAAAATTTTGCATGGTGCTGAGTTGAATTATTCAGCCATTGAGAAATTCGCTTTAGCCTTGGTGATGGCTTCAAGAAAGCTGCGTCCTTATTTTCAAGCTCACCAAATTGAAGTGCTAACAAATCAGCCACTGAGAAATATCATTCACAGTCCCAAGGCAAGTGGGAGACTAATTAAGTGGGCAATAGAGTTGGGAGAGTTCGATCTCAAGTATAAGCCACGTATGGCCATAAAAGCCCAGGCACTAGCTGACTTCGTGGTGGAATGTACCATACCCAACCAAGAAGTCGGGGGGCAGGAAGATACCACACCTCAAGAAAAGAGAGTCGACAATGGGGACAAGGAGAAAGAATATTGGGTTCTCTATTTTGATGGAGCATCAAAAACAAATTCCAGTGGAGCAGGGTTGGTTTTGCAAAGCCCTGATGGATTCTTAATTGAGTATGCCATGAAGCTAGACTTCCCAACCACAAACAATGAGGCAGAGTATGAAGCCCTGATTGCTGGCCTTGGTCTGGCTGGGACACTTAGAGTCGAAAACTTAAAGGTCCGTGGAGACTCGAAGTTGATCATATCCCAGGTAAAGGGAGAATTTGAAGCAAAGGATGATACGATGGCAAAGTATGTTCGCCTAGTAAGGGCTGTGATGACCCAATTTAATGAATGCCATGTTGAACACATTCCAAGGGAAGAAAATGCTAAAGCAGATGCGCTATCAAAGTTTGCTTCATCTGAGATTGAAAAAAGTTCAGGAAGTGTGTACTTCCGTGTTTTGAAGACACGAAGCATAGATGTTAAACTTGTAGCTCCCGTAGGCTTGGGGACGTCATGGATTGATCCCATCAAGGCTCACATTCAGACCGGTTGGTTGCCAAGCGAAACAATTGAGGCACGGAAGTTAACTGTTCGAGCACTAAGGTACTCTTTGATAGATGGGATTCTATATAAAAGATCTTTCGTGGTTCCTTACTTGAGGTGTCTTAGGCCCGATGAGGCACGCTTGGCTCTCGAGGAAGTGCATGAAGGCATTTGTGGGCAACACTTGGGGGGCAGGGCCTTGGCTCATAAGATAACTCGTTTAGGCTTCTATTGGCCAGAAATGATGGCTGATGCCAAAGAATATGTAAAGAAGTGTGATCGTTGTCAGAAGCATGCACCAGTCGCCAGACAACCCCCCGAGATGCTGACCTCTATCAACTCACCTATTCCCTTTGCTATGTGGGGGATGGATATTCTAGGGCCTTTTCCTATGGCCACAGCACAAAGGAAGTTTCTGATTGTAGCCATTGATTATTTCACCAAGTGGATCGAAGCCAAACCTTTGGCCAAAATCACAACTAAGCAGGTTGCACAATTCCTGTGGGAAAATATTATGTGCCGATATGGAATTCCCCGTATCCTCGTCACTGACAATGGAACGCAATTCAATAATGAGGAATTCAAGAAGTACTGTGAAGAAAATGAAATTGAGTTACGGTTCACCTCTGTCGCTCACCCACAAGCTAATGGGCAAGCAGAAGTTGCAAATCGAATAATTCTGGACGGATTAAAGAAGAGGATCGAGAAGTCAAGAAATAATTGGGTGGATGAGATACTTCCCATATTATGGGCATATAGGACTACCTGTAGAGTCACGACAGGTGCGACCCCTTTCATGTTGGCATATGGGGCAGAAGCAGTAGTTCCCGTGGAGATATCACATTCTTCTCCAAGGATTCAGGCTTTTGATGAGAAAGAAAATGAGGAAGGGCAGAAGCTAGCCCTGGATTTAATCGATGAAGTGCGAGATAAAGCACATGCAAAGATAGTAGAATATCAGAAAAAAGCTTCATTCTACTACAACCTAAGGGTTAAAGAAAGGTTTTTTAAACAAGGCGATCTAGTCTTGAGGAAGATAGAAGCATCTGGTGTAGGACAAAAAGGGAAGCTTGCCCCAAATTGGGAAGGGCCGTACAGAGTCAAGAGTGTTCAAGGTAGAGGAACCTACAAGCTCGAGACTGTGGATGGTTTTGAAGTCCCGAGGACCTGGCACGCATAAAACCTGAAGGTTTACTACGTGTAGGATAGGCGAAGTACGATTCTCACTTGTCATTATGGCAAGTAGGTTTAAAAGCACCTGGAAGCTTTGCTTGCGTAGGATTTTATATTCCAGTAGAATTTACATTGTCAAGTTATTGTTGATTAGGGTCGAACCCATGTTATGTAAGGTTTTGAAAAACCAGACTTCATGTTAAAGAGTTTTAAGTTATTTCTATCTAAAGGATGTTTAAACACACATTAAGACTATAATGATAAGAGGCCGAAGGAGCAACATACAAAATTTAACCCCAAAGGGTAACAACTTCTGATAAAAATAAAGTTCATAAAGAAGATATACAAAAAAATTAGGCCTTGGAAGGTTAAGATTCTTCAGAACCACTATCCGACGACTCCTCGGAAGTTTCAGTCGTCTCTTCAGAAGTCTCAGTCGAACCCTCCGAAGTCCCTGTGGAAGTTCCCTCTGCAGGAGATGATGGCTGTTGAGGCACTACTTTTGAAGGTTCTTCCACCCTTGCCTTCTTAGTAGCAGGCTCGAGTTCCTCCTCAGAAGAATCTTCCTCTTCTCCATCCCTGATCATGCCAGCAAGCTTCTCAGTAACGCCTCCAAGCTCTGGAACCCGCACAGGGCAGGGAAAGGGCGACTGCTCAAGGATCTCGGGAAACTCATCCTGGATAGCCTCCACAGCAGCGTCCCAACCCTCCTTGTAGCTGACTGGGTGAAGAAGGGCGTCATGCTCCACCATCAGGTCTTTGAATTCTTGGGTATCCATCCAGCCGTCAAAGGCTTTGTCCTTCTGCGCCTTCAAGATTACGTTTTCAGCCCGGGCCGTCTCCAGGTCAGAAGTGGAAGAAGCCAATTGAGCTTCAAGGGCCTCAATTTTTTGGTTGGCCTCCTCCAACTTCTTGTTGGCATCTTCCAGGCCAACCTTCCAAGCCTTAGCTTGGTGAATTGCCCCTTGAAAATGGGCGTTAGCCTGCAAGAGAAATAGCAAAACTTTAGAAAAGAAGCATGAAAAGAAAAGTGTAAAAGGCATAAGTAAAATGCGTACTGTCGCCAGGGCTTGGGCTCCAAAAAGCTCGTTCCCCTCTAAGTCCTGTTGGAGGACAAAGTCTTGATAGTCCACCGGAGAGATGGAATGTTTGGACCATTCCTTGGACAGGGCTGTGCTGCCCAATATTGAGTCCTTGCCCCGGATCCCCCAGGCAGGTTGAAAATAGGCCCCTGGCCTCTGCTTGGTGCGCAAAACCTGGCTGGGACCTTCCTCATTTGGCTCCATAGCCTGAAGGAGGAACTCAGGGAAGCGATCACCAAGCCTAGGATCTTTGAAAATCTTCCCAGCCCTCTTCATCCTGGTCGTTTCCAGGTCCTTTGGCTTCGTAGCCTCCTCAATCTTCTCAGCCACTGCGGCAAGCAAAGTCAGTTGAAAACTAATGGAATAAAAATGCAGGAAATAAAGTAGATGAAGGTAGGAACTTACTTTTCTTATGAACGGGCGAGAGGCCGCGTTCTACCAGGACAGTCTCCCGGATAAGATCCCAAGAATGGGAGGTGCCGTTGTCTTGCGTCAGGAGGTTGAAACCTCTAGCCTCCTCCTCAGACAAAGCTATGTCATTTGGGCTCCCATCCACGGCAATCCCAAAAGAAGATCGAAATAGGGAACCCCAGTCTCCACCCTCCCAAACTATAAACAAAAAATCCTTCTTCCACCCCAAATTGTTGTCAGGGATGGATTTCCCATTCACAATATGGGGGATAGTGGGGCGTTGGTTGATAGAAACCCAACCCGGACTTTTATCGGGGCTGTTCTTGAACTGGAAAATCTTCCTGAAAACAGCAACAGATGTGGGGATGCTGTGCTTGGCGCATTGCGACAGATAGCATAGGATCAACCTCCAGGAATTTGGGGGAAGCTGGCAAGGGCTGATGCCTACATCAGCCAAAAGTAAAGGAATGAATGGATGAAAAGGGAGTCTAATACCTGCCCTTAGAGTATCCCTATAGACGCATAGCGCGTCCTTCTTCCACTGACAGGCCCTGTCGGCCGGACCTGCAAGAACCAGCTTAAAAGGTTCTTTGATTTTGAAGCAGCCGCTCAACTTTTCCAGCTCCTTGGGATCCCGTAAGGCGCTGATATGATCGTGTGCATCCAGATGCGCATCAGACGGATACTCGTCCCCTCGAGTGTTGATCATGTCGATTAAGGAAGTATACCTCGATCGAATAGGAAAATCATTGGACTTTCTAGCCACGTTCATCTTGGCCAAACGAGTCATTCTTTTGTCAGCCATCTGAAAAAGGTATGAGGCACGTAAATAGGCTGTCTTAAAATGGCACACAATGGAAAAATGAACACAAAAAACAAAGGGAGAAATCTTACCTGAAAAAGCACTCCTGAGAAAGGCTTTGAGCTCCGACTTGCTGTTATTGCTCTGAGAATCTTAGCAGGAGAATGAAGAAGAAAACAAAGAAATGAGGAAGTGAGGAGTAGTGACCTTTCCTCATTCCTTTATATAGGAGGAAAAAGAAGTTGAAGGGACAAAAAGCCCATTAAGAACAAAGGCCCATGAGAAAAAGCCCAGGAAAAAGCATCTTCCAGAATATTCCTAGGAATTCTAGGGCATTCTAAACAGGGTGTGATAAAGCCCAGTAAAGAGGCCCAGTAATATTTGATGAAGCCCAGTAAAGAGGCCCAGTAATATTTGATAAAGCCCAGTAAAGAGGCCCAGTAATATTTGATAAAGCCCAATAAAGAGGCCCAGTAATACTTGATAAAGCCCAATAAAGAGGCCCAGTAATATTTGATAAAGCCCAATAAAGAGGCCCAGTAATATTTGATAAAGCCCAATAGAGAAATCCAGGCCCAAATCCAATTAGGATTTGGAAAATACAGTTTTAGCCTTAAAAAATGTAAGGCCCAAATAAAAAGATGTAAGACCAGGATTCAGGTCGAAATCCAGGTCGTGAATCCTGCTCAAAAACTTTCGAGCAGACACCCGAAAATAACGGAGAAAAAAGACCAGGATTCAGGTCGAAATCCAGGTCGTGAATCCTGCTCAAAAACTTTCGAGCAGACACCCGAAAATAACGGAGAAAAAAGACCAGGATTCAGGTCGAAATCCAGGTCGTGATCCCTGCTCGAAATTTTTCGACTAGATTCACGAAAAAAGCGGAAAAAAAAGAACTGAATTGAGGTCGAAACTTCGACTAGGAATGAGGTCGAATTAGACAAGCATTTTACAGAAATAAGGATTAAAAATCCAGGTCGAATTTCGACTAGGATCCTGGTCGAAATCCAGGTCGTGAATCCTAGTCGAAATTCTTCGACCAGGAATCAAGAAAACCAAAGAATTTTCGACCAGGATCCAGGTCGAAATTTCGACTAGGATCCTGGTCGAAATCCTAGTCGAAGGGCTCAAAATCAGAAACTAAAAGTGGGGAATTGACGACCTAGATCCAGGTCGAAATTTCGACTAGGATCCTGGTCGAAATCCAGGTCGTGGATCCTAGTCGAAATCCTTCGACCAGGATGATAAGGCTGACCCCTATTTTCGACTAGGATCCAGGTCGAAATTTCGACTAGGATCCTGGTCGAAAAAAGGGCTGGAAATAAGGAAAAATCCCAGAAAAATTAGGGAAAATTCCAGAAAATAAGGAAAAATCCCAGAAAAATTAGGGAAAATTCCAGAAAATGAGGAAAAATCCCAGAAAAATTAGGGAAAATTCCAGAAAATAAGGAAAAATCCCAGAAAAATTAGGGAAAATTCCAGAAAATGAGGAAAAATCCCAGAAAAATTAGGGAAAAATCCAGAAATTAGGGAAAAAAATCCCGGAAATAAGGGAAAAATTCCTGGAAATCAAAATAATTCCTGAATAAAAGGAAAAACTCGTTGTAAACGTGTAGGTCGCTCCACACTTTACGCAAGAACGAAACCCTGTAAGGGAACGAATAGACTTAACTTCTGTGAAACCTAATCAATGTTTCCCAAAAGTTGGGGGGCAAATGATAGGGATAAATAAATCCTGATTTTATTAATAATGGGCTGCTGGACCCAATAATAAGATGTATAATATTCAGACCAGAAAGGTTAAGCCTGACGGACCAGATCAGGCCTGGTGGAATAAAAAAAGGCCCAAAAAGCCCTGATTATTAATTAATTTCGTAATTAATTAATAAGGGAGAAATCAGATGTTGAAAAGAGTCCCGATAAGGATATAAGTCCTTAGAGATTAGCCTCAAGGGGACCTAAAAGGATAAGGAATCAGCTTCCTACTTCCTAGGACTCCTAAGTCTATCCTAATTCAGAGGCTTATCCACCAAGTCTCCTATACCAAGTCCAATTCAAGGACTCCCACATCTATATAAGGGGTCTCACCCCCACCAATCAGAACTACGTTTTTTGACTTGATCCTTGGCAATCAGCAAGGTACGTAGGCATCTTGTTAAGGCAGATTGAGTCACGAAACACAAGAGCAGTCAAACCGAGCCTCGAAGCTCACGTTCCTTAGTATTAAATACAGCAATTATATATAGTAGTTTTAATCCATAACAGGTGTGGGCTGCTAGGCCCAATAAGAAGATGTATGACATTCAGACCAAAAAGGTCAACACATTGATCATGCCTGATGGACCAGATCAGGCCTGATGGAACAAAGAAGGCCCAAAAGCCTTGATTATTTATTAATTTCGTAATTAATAAATAAAGGAGGAAAACAGCTATTAAGATAAGTCCTAATGGGGATATAAGTCCTTGTAGATTGGCCTCAAGGGAACTAAAAGGATAAGGAATCAGTTTCCTACTATCTAGGACTCCAAAGTCCATTCTAATTATGAGACTTGCCCACCAAGTCTCCTATACTAAGTCCAATTCAAGGACTCTCAACATCTATATAAGGGGTCTCACCCCACAAACCAAGAACTACGTTTTTTGACTTGATCATTGGCAATCAGCAAGGTACGTAGGCATCTTGTTAAGGCAGATTGAGTCATGAAACACAAGAGCAGTCAAATCGAGCTTCGCAGCTCACGTTCCTTAGTATTAAATACAACAATTATATATATTAGATTTTTATCCATAACAGCTGTAATATCAGGGTAAGCAAGTAGTGAGCCAAATGCTCAACAAGCGCTATAATATACATAAAAAAGAATAAAACATTAACAATGGAATTGAAAGATTCAACAATATAGTATCAAGAGATAAACTTTCAGGGTGATGGCATCTTTTCTTGTAATAAAATCATTCAAAACCATTTCCTTATCAAAAACCATTTTATGACGCTACGGATTACATCCGGTGATCAGCCGCGAAGTAATCCCGAACCTCACTGGGTTCTAGAACATTAATAGGATCCCTAGGCAACTTTTAAGCCTATAAATTAAGAGTGGAAAGGACTTGTGTCTCAGTCCAGATCCACTATCTAAAGAAAATATTTGTCCCCTTTGAGACTGGAAATCCAAATTTTAACTTTTTATTTTAAAAACTGATGCGAACTGACGGTTAATTTCTAAAACAGTGAACATCTTTATCAAGGATTCTAGATCAACTTTGAAGCACAGGGAATAGGTCACTAAATTACGAGGCCATGATCAACTAGACTATACTTTATCAAGGGAATTGCAAGGTTTCGATTCACAAGGAATTTGATAATGAGATTTAGCAAGGTTATCGGATAGTATGAAGGAACTAAGTCAAACTAGGTTTAAGGTAATGGTTCCAGATAAGACATAGGTATTGAAATATAAAGAAGGTGAGCATCAATTCAAAGTATAACAGGGTATCATGTTTTAGGAGTAAGAATAGGGGTCAAGTAGTCATGAACGACTTTTAAGGGATAGCTGACTTTTAGGTATCAAGATAAGGTTACTGATTATAACTTGCACAGGGTTCCACATCACAATTATTTGGTATATTAGCATGGTACGAATTTGAATTACTTGCATAAAAATCTCCAAGCAAAGTTAAACTACTTGCAAAAGATACTTGAGGGTTCATGGCATTTGCATATAATACGAAAGATAGATTTGAAACCACTTGGATCACATATCAAGGTGAATTAGAATACTCGCATCATATAAAAAGCTGGGTTAACACTATCTTGGAGTATAAACAAAAAGGTAGGTTGAAACAGTTTCCTTGAGAAAGGCTTGACTTGACTGGTAGATCCACTATTTACTTGTTATATTCTTATTTGAGTTGAGTTAAATCCTCGAATAAACAAATAGGCTATGACATATGCCTTTCAATCTCTCCCTATTTGTTTGTTAGACAATAACAACAAATACCTAGAGGATAACTCAACTAACAAATAAGAAAAAGATTTAAACAGAAATGCAAAGTAAATAGCAGAAAAGTTCTGGATAATATTTAACATTTTCCAGATACCAAATAGATGTTCCTCTAGATTGAACATATCTTTAAGTAGTTTCATCTTCTTTTGTACAACCATATTTCCTGTTGAGAAGCGCATATCTCTCTTGCTTCTCCCCCTATGAGAATCAACTGCTTAAAGGAGATCACCTTCGTTTACCACATATCCCGTACAATAGGATCCGCAGATAAAAACCAATGGTACTCCCCTTTTGGAAAACAACTTCTTCCCTTACTTGGAAATCACCTTGTGTTTACCACCTCTCCCGTACAATAGGATCCGTAGTTACAAACAACAATGGTGTAGTGTAGTGTACATGTACTTAACCTTTTTCTTACTCCCTGCTATTTCTCCCCCTTAGTTGAGGAATCCTCCAAACTATTACTTAAGCTTTTATCTCCCCCTTAGAGAAGGAATGTATGTCGTTGTCTGAAGGAGTTCTCATGTTCCACTTGGTTGGAAAAGAAATAACAAGTAGTTTCTCTTTCTTCCTCACTGTGAGTGTGTGATTCTATTTTAGTGTACCTCACATGTGTTTCACTCTTCTCTCCACTCGTGTTTACACTCATTCTCACAAGTGTATCACTCCTCTCATAGCTCCAAAATTCAGCTGTACCTGCAAGGAAAATCACCTTAGCCATCCTTAAGGAGGTCACAGGTGGTGCAATGGGAGTTCACAAATCCCCATCCTTGTTAAACTCGTCAGATAAATCTGAGTCATAATCTACAAGTTGCTAGTTTCCCTTTTAGGGTTCCAGATTTGAATTCTCGGAAGGTAAATAATGATCCAACGAATTTAGCATAAAGATCAAAGTTCCCTTCTAATGTCTGTAAAGACATTTCCTTGTGACTCATCAGGTAATATCTGAATCATTTTCATCAAGTTGTCGATCTGCGCCTATGTCAGATCCACTATCCGCAGATGCATCCAGGGGATTTAAGCCTGGGGAGGTAGACACTGACCACTGACATATGGCTTTTGGATCAGTATCCTCTCCTAACACCTGTAAAGGCAATTGTTCCATTAAAGAACCTTGAACAATCGAATCTGACCTTAAAATAGTCGAAACTCTTGTTTCCGTCAACTCATCCTTTGTGTGTGACCTTTCCTTGTACATCAAGAATTGTTTATGTTTGAGGTGGTGACACTACATCGGATGTCTTGGCCGACAGGCAAATTTCAATAGACGCACCCTGTTGAGAGAATGAATCTAGTAACTGTTTTTGTGCCTTTTCAGCCATTACATCTTTTTGAGAAGATGTATGGGGGCTAGCAGTTGTCTCGGTTTAAATACTACTCATCTTTGTAGGAGACAGAGCTGCTGGGTTGACTTCAGAACCTTCCTTATGTGGTGCACTAAGGCACTATCTCCCTCACGCTCATTCATACTACATTTTAGTGGTAAGAGAGTGTTGGTTGGTTCTGTTTCTATGTTTGTCGTTACAGTCTGGGATAGATGTTGTGGGTTTTCACCCTCATGACTGTCAATGAAAGAAGGCCATTGGAGGCTGAACCTGTATCACAGAACATATGGCAATATAGAGATAAAATGTACTTAAGATCTATAATGAATGAAAATTATACATTTAATCTTTTGAGAGAGATGATGTACAATAGTGATTTCAAAAGATTTTAAAATGAAATAAGAAATCACTAATGTAGAAAGAAGTTTGATTTTCTCTTAAAACTGTTCGAGTGCACAAGTCTGTTTTTATGCGTAAAAAGATAAATGATTTTGATAAGACACATACTGATGACCTAGCAGTATTAAGAAGAGAAAGAAAGATTTTGACTTTCAATATGAATGAGTTTTTGTTAAAGCATTGATCACTTAGGGTAAACTCTAAGTAATTCTCATTCAGGTCAAAAGCTCCATAATATATCTTAATAAAATTATAATCAACAACATTGTTTGTTGAAAAATAATATTAATAACAATGACTATGCTGCTGATTTGAAATTATAGTGAATCTTTCAGATATAATAACTTATATAAATTCACTAGAACTTAAAATCTCATAACTATCTGCAACAAAATATTAACAATATATCATTGACCGATACTTGTCAAGTACATTAGATACCAATAATTATGTTGCATACAATTTTAAAAAAAATATATCAATGAATTAAATACCAAATATCTATCAAAGAGATATCAGCATTCAATTTCATATATCATACAATTGTTAACTCCTAACAACTGTAATACCTCAAGCAATATTTACAATTACAGAAAGTACAAATAAAAACTTATATTAATATTAGCAAAAATACAGAAAATATTTACAAGTTCAATGATAACATTACCAACTTGCAAACAGCCATATCCCTCAGTTAAACCTTTGTTGTTATCTCCAAAGGTAACCACTGGGCCAGCTTTCTCAACCACATTTGATAGCAGGGCTCTATCTCCGGTCATATGTCTTGACGATCCACTGTCAAGAATCCACACTGCCGGTTCCACCTATTTAATGCCCTACAATACAAATGGATTAAACCTTCTTCGGAACCGAAACTTGGTTGGGCCCGACATACTTGTAGAATTAACCTTAGTCAGGAAAAACAACATTCTTAACTTTAATGTTCTCAACTTTCTCAATGACTAGACATTTGACCTTGTAAACAGCCTTAACAAATTTCTGTTTAGGCTTAGGCACAAATGTCTACTTTTTAGCCTTAGAAGGACTAGCAGTCTTAGACTATCATGCTTCCTATTATTCACATGCTGACGAGGAGTAGTCTTATCACTAGAAACATGCTTACCATTAAAATAAGCATACATCAAATTAAAAGCACAAGACATACAATTAGGAACACCACATACTTTATGAAAGGGATTAGCAACAGGAAAAATATGCATGGTAGACATGGCATTTTTGTTATCCAACTCATGTGTGTCTGAGTTAGTCTCAGTTGCTTTCACAACTTTGACTGGAACATTCGATACACTTGATTTGGAAACAACCTTCTCATTAGCAAGATCTTCAGCATGTATTTCTTCTTGAATAATAAAGGAGGTCTCATCAAATGGTTCAACAATTGATCCTTTATAGAGGGGTTTATCAACACCCTTAAGCACATGTGGTACTTCCCTACCTTTAGCACATACATGAAGAGGGGAGTTTATGCCTAATTCTCCAATAGCAGCATTGTAATCAAAACCTATTCCAGATGTTTGATTAACAACTTGCTTACTGTAGAACTATTTAGCCTTCGAACAAGAATTAAAGTAAGCTTTAACCTTAGTCTCAAGACCGGTGATCTTATCTTTGAGAATAGTTTCGAGTTGTCTATAATAGTTAACTCTATTCTCTAGAAAAGATACTTGTTCTTTTAATTTGTCTTTATTAATGTGCACAAGCCTTAATTCATTGACCTCTTTCTCAAGGTCTTTGATCTGCTAACAGTTCATTATCACGATGAGCACAATCTAAGGAACCTCCTAGATGATAAACTAATTCAGGATCAGTAAATTTTACCTCCTTTCTTGACGATGAAGTATTTCCATCAATAGCCATAAGAGCAATCTTCATCTTCACTATCAGTATCATCAAAGCTTCTTCCTTTTGCCAGATATGCCCTTTCAGAGTTACTCTTCTGATTTGAATCATAAGAGTTCTTCCTTACTTACTTTGGCTTCCTGCATTCTGTGGTAAAGTGTCCCAACTCATTGCAGTTAAAGCATCGGATGGTGCTCCGATCAACCATCCCTGTTTTGTATCCACCACTGCTGGTGTTAGAGGATGAAGATCCACCTTTCTGGAATCTGTTGTAGTTGGACTTGTACTTGAACTTGGGATTTCTCTTGAATCTGACATTGGAGAATCTCTTGACAATCTGGGCCATTGACTCATCTTCCAATTGCTCCAGCTCTTCCAAGGAGTAAAAATCATCATTGGATTTATTTGTAGTAGGAGGATCATATTATTCTACTAACACATTTTCCTCAGCCTTGGAATACTGTACCATTCTCTCTGACTGTTGAGATTGTTTTTGTTGTTGTTGACCTTCAGCTACTAGAGCAGTAGATGTGCTGACCACTCTATCTTTCCCGTAGACTTCCTTCTGCTGAATTTGCTCCAACTCATAGGTTTTTAACACACCATAGAGTCTATCCAAAGAAATCTCACTCAGATCTCTAGCTTCTCTTATGGCAGTGATTCTATGTTTAAGATGAGTTGGCAGTGTTAAAAGGAACTTTTTGTTGATCTCCCTGATTGAATAATATTTTCCATTTATGTTCAGGTTGTTGATCAATGCATTGTACCTCTCGAACACTTCAGTAATTCCTTCTCCTGGATTAGATTTAAAATTTTCATACTCAGAGGTTAGGATCTCTAACTTGTTCTCCCTAACTTCCTCTGTACCTTCATTAATCACCTCAATAGTTTCGCAGATGTGTTTGGAATTTTTACAGTTCATCACATGTCTGTTCATCAAGGAATCAAGGGAATCAACTAAAATTAATTGAATGCTAGCATCCAAGGAGGCTTCTTCCTTTTCAGCAGGAGTAAAATCCTCAGGCTCTTTTGCATAGGTTCTAGCTTTGGTAATTACAACATCATCTTCTATCACCTCTGGTTCAATAACCATCGGAATTTTTGGACCCTTCTTTAGCAAGTTCAGATATTTGGGATTTGCAACTTGTAAAAACAAGAGCATCTTCTTGTTCCACATAATATAATTTTCTTTATCAAATAGTGGAATTTTAATGGTTCCAACTTTTTGTGAAGTCATTATGAATTTTTGAATAAATAAAAATTCAAGGAGTTGAAAAATCACAAAAGTCTAGATCTTGATTTGTTCGTTAATCAAAAGGCTCTGATACCAATTGTTAGGTCCCAATATGTTTGTAGAAGGGGGGTTGAATACAAACTATACCGTTTAATCGAATTTAGTGCGGAATAAAAAATTGAAACAAAATTCGAGTTAAATAAAAATATTATTAAACTTGAAAGGTGTTACAACAACAATATCGATTACAAGGGATTAATCTCAAATTAATTATCACAAATCTAGAATAAATTCGACATGAACTTTTTCTATTTTTGCAATAAAAAGAATCAAATGCTAAAAGCAATTTGAGATTAAGTTCTAGGGATTTTGATCCGCTAGATAGTTACACAAGAACAAGAGAATGATTTCTAGTGGTTTAGATTTAACTTTAATTGCTAGAAATATATGATCTTGAATTGCAGTAGTGAAGAGATGAAAATGTTTGTTTTGGCTGCTGTGCTTTTGTTCTTGAGTGGTTGAAGTTTATAGTGGGTTGTTAATGTCTGCTGCTTGTCTTTAAAGTTAATCAACAGAACTGAAATGAACTGGCAAGACAATCTGTGACTTGGCATGACTTTCGGTGAGACAATCTCCTGAACTAACATGACAATTGGTATGACTATCTCCTGAACAAGCATGACAATCGATATGACTATCTCCTGAACTAGCAAGACAATCCCGTAGCTAGTAGAACTTTCGGTATGACAATCAATTTGAACTAGCATAAATTTCGGTATGACAATCTGATTGTCATACCAGTTCAATTGATTGTCATGCTGAATTAATATTGAATATAAATTCAAAATCAATTCTGAAAATTCATAATATTAATTCAGAATTAATTAATCAATTAATTCAATTAATAAATAAATTAATCTTTGCAGATATAATTTATTTTCTTAATTAAACTATATGACTTAATTAATTAATAGAGAATTAATACTACTCTTCAACAACAACCATTCTTCTAAAAATCTTCTTAAAAATCACTATCAATTATGAATCAATTCCACCACTTCAATGTTCACACTCGATGTACTGTCTGGTTCATGAGTAACTAACTTTCGTGACATTTCTTTATGTCTTGACTTTGATAACTTGATTTTCTTCAGATAAAATCCCTGTAATTATCTGATACCCTGACAAGATCTCTGACACTTGATTAAATCCACAATCTTGATTTATATCACTGAGGCTTGATCAATTTCTTGAACTTCTTCCAGTGAATTAATTCCTCAAGTCTGTAAATGAACATTGTTTCTGAATCCTTTGACAGATGTTACTTTGAGAGATCTCTTATTTACCTTGAGTTGATCCATTATTTACTTGTTACTTTCTTATTTGAGTTGAGTTAAATCCTCGAATAAACAAATAGGCTATGACATATGCCTTTCAGAACCCTAGTTCTTCAATTCGAGAATCAAACAGCAATTTGAACATGTTATTGAACTCCAAATTAGTCATATAATAGACCAAAATGACCAGGAAGAAAAGATCTACATGATTATGCCATCAAATCATATCAAAAACATCAAGAAAAAAATTCCTAATTTAATCCATAATTAATTCGATTAAAACAATTAAATAAGAAAAATACCTTGATTTATGTATAAAAACAGATGGTAGATTCAGAAAGAGGTTTCGAGAGCTTCGTTTTGATATATTGCACGCACGAATCGGAGTTCGATAACACCTTCGTTTGTGCGATTGATTTTTCAAGAACACGATATTTTATTAGGGTTTTCTCTGGTTTTCAATGGTTTGTACTGTCTGAATATGATTGTACAAGTGAAATGAAATAAGAAAAGGGCTATTTATATTTACGGAATATTAGTACGTTCGGGATCGTGTTGGATCGATAAATACGTTATTTTGCCGCTAAGTAACTATAAATACGAATATTTTGGATAAACATTATCCTGTTTTGGATAAGCACTATCCTATTTTGGATAAACATTATCCTATTTCGGATAATTACCAAAACAGGGCTTTTATAAAATAATTTGTACGAAGATAATGTTATCGAAAAGGTTTAGCGTATCGAAAATATTGCGCCGGGCCGCGCACGGGTCAAACCGTAATCCGGATCTAAAAAGTCAAAACATGAAAAATGTCCGGAATTACCAGATTAGGTTAGGAAGGAGTTTTCGGAAGAGTTTCGGGTTGTAAAAATGTTAAAACGGTTGAGGTTGGACGATTCCCGGCTTTATAAAATAATTTTATAATTATTTAGAAAATAATTAATGAATTCATAAGTCAATATAAAATCATGTAATACTCCAATAATTACCAGAAAAATACCTTAATTCTCTATATTTTATTCTAGACATAATAAAATTAACATTCCTAGACTTTACCACATATAAACATCCACATAACCACACCAGTCATCAAATAATTCACCAAAAATCACATAAAATCGCATAAAAATTATTTATTTATAAAAATAATTACAAGTCATGTCCCGGATATTACATCCTCCCCCCCAAAAGGGTTCTGTCCTCAGAATCTCCTAAGTAAACCACTGGGGGTACTTTTCTCGCATATCACTTTCTAACTCCCAGGTTGACTCTTCAACCTTTGGGTTTTTCCATAATACTCGCACTAAATTTACAACTTTATTTCTTAATACCTTTTCTCTCTTTTCTAGAATCTTTATTGGATTCTCTATATACGATAAATCTGCCTAAAGTTTTACTGGCTCATACTCAATTACATGCCTAGAATCTGGATTATACTTCTTAAGCATCGATACGTGAAAAATATTATGAATATGCTCCATGTGCGGGGGTTACGCCAACTCGTATGCCACCTTGCCGACACGTTTCAAAACTTCAAAAGGTCCAATGTATCTAGGACTCAACTTCCCTTTCTTTCCGAATCTCGATAATCCTTTCCACGGTGACACCTTGAGTAACACTAGATTTTCTTCTGTGAATTCCATATCCTTTCTGGATTGGTCTGCATATTTCCTTTGGCGATCTTGCGCTGCAATTAGCCTTTTCTGAATGATCTCAACAACTTCCTTTATATATTGTACCAATTCGGGTCCAAGTATCTTACGTTCTACGACTTCATCCCAATATACCGGTGATCGACATTTGCGTCCATAAAGAGTTTCTAGGAAGGCATTCCTATACTGGCATGATAACTGTTATTGTAAGCAAACTCCACTAAGGGCAAATGTTTATCCCAATTGCCTTTGAAATCAATGTCACACACACGTAACATGTCTTCAATTGTTTGGATCATTCTCTCGGTTTGGCCGTTCGTCTGCGGATGATAAGCCGTATTCATATTTAACTTAGTTCCCAAACATTCTTGAAAAATTCTCCAAAATCTTGAATTGAATCGTGGATCTCAATCAGATACAATAGACACAGGGACTCCATGACGCATTACTATTTCCTTCAAATACATATGAGCCAACTTATCTAGTGAAAATCTTTCATTGATAGGCAAGAAATGCGCTGATTTGGTTAGTCTGTCCAATATAACCCAAATAGCATCATGGTTTGCTTTCGTCCTTGGTAAGCCAACTATAAAATCCATAACAATGTGCTATCACTTCCACTCTGGAATCTCTAGTGGTTGTAGTAATCCACTTGGTCTCTGGTGTTCCTCCTTAACTCTCTGACACGTGTAACATTTGTTAACCCATTCCACAATTTCTCTCTTCGTGTCTGGCCACCAATAATTTTCCTTTAAATCTCTGTACATCTTGGTACTTCCTGGATGAATGGAATACTTTGAATTGTGAGCTTCTTGTAGAATTTCATTATTCAATTCAGCCACTGGTGGTATCCAAATTCTGGATGAAAAACTAAGAATACCCTGATCGTCCTTCTGAGTGCATAACTCTTCTCCAACCAACCGATTAATATCCTGCTCCATTATTTCCTCTTGGCACTTTCTTATCTTCTCTAACAATTCTGGTTGAAAAGTCATATTGTACATCTTTGCTTCATCTGGTTTGCAAATTCTGACTTCCAAGTCCAATTTCTGAAATTCCTTATATAATTCTTCGGGTATCGTCAACATGTTCAGTCTTTCTTTTCTGCTTAATGCATCTGCCACCACATTTGCTTTTCCTGGATGATAGTTAATCATGCAATCTTAGTCCTTGATCAACTCCAACCATCTCTTATGTCTCATGTTAAGCTCCTTTTGCGTGAATATGTACTTCAAACTCTTATGATCCGTATAAATCTCGCATCTTTCTCCATATAAGTAGTGTCTCCAAATCTTTAAGGCGATACTATTGCTTCTAGTTCCAAGTCATGAGTAGGATACTTCTACTCATGAGGTTTCAGTTGTCCAGACGCATCCGCAATGACTTTATCATGCTGCATCAAAACACAACCTAATCCCTTATGAGAAGCATCACTATAGATTACGAAATTCCCTTGATCATTTGGAAGTGACAAAGCAGGTGCCGTGATTAGCCTCTTTTTTAATTCTTGAAAACTTTCTTCGTACTTCTCATTCCATATAAACTTCTCATTTTCCTGGTAAGCTTTGTCAAAGGCGTCGCAATCTTCGAGAAATCTTGAACAAATTGTCGATAATATCCTGTCAGTCCTAAGAAACTTCTCACCTCTGTTGGTGTTTTTGGCCTTTCCCAATTCGTAATAGCTACAATCTTCGCTGGGTCCACTTTGATCCCTTCACTACTAACTATGAAGCTTATCATGTTGGTCATGTTCTACTTTTTCACATATTCATTTAAGAAGCTATATATAAAGTTAAGCAGTAGTTAGTAAAGTCTCAGTTTGATTGCAAGACTGTCTACGGAAAATAAAAAAGCTTTTACAGAAAAACTTACTTAATATAAATGCAAATGACAGACCCTGCCATTTCACCTCCAGAGCAGACCACATGTATATCTGATAAGAAAATGGCTTGCTTCTTTGTAGCGCCAAAGGCTTCTTCACTTAGCTCAAAAGACTTTGTTCTTCCATCAGCCAATGAATCCTTTGCCCATGTCCACAAACGTTTTAAGGAAGAAGGATAATTTGCACCCATCTCAAAAACAAGCTATGGTTCAACATCTTCAACATCTTCAACTACTTTATACGTCTTCTTCATTTTCTTAGAATGACATTTCTTGGCTTTCTGAAAACAATGTACGTGAAAATAGTAAGAAGAAATATACTAGATAAGAACATAACATTTATGTACGGAAATTACCATGCATAAAAATATTCTGACCTTTGGAGCTGACAAAACATCGGAAGGGCTATTGTTTCCTATTACTACGAGGTTTCGGGGCCATGCAATAAAAGTTCCTAAGGCTTGTTCTACAGTCACAATTTCATCACCAATAGGGTAGGGAACCTTAGCATCACCTTGAATCACTTGAGTGATCGATACTCTTGCATTATCTTCTTCAAGTATTACTCCATGGATTTTCTCTTCACATCCTTTAAAAACGATTACTTCATCGGTCTTTGCATAAGCTACAATGTTGCTCAGCGATCTAATGGCCAACTTACAAACAACACTACCGGAAGCATTCACCTTCACTTCATCATATGTCTCATTTTCAACAAACCTACAATTTTCATCCTCACCCGCTACCTTATTAGAAGCCTTAAGTTCTTCCCCAAAATCAAAAAATAGAGCATCAATCATTTGCACTTTATGAACACCTTCATCCTCTTGCATATGAAAAATCTTCCTTGCAGTCTCTGGTGTATTAAGATTCTTTACACCTACATCCATATCAACCTCGCCAGTAGAGTGATAACTTGCTTGTTGGGAAGCGGTTTTCGGACTACATTCTTGATGAACATGCTTTGTCGATTTCCCTGCTCTGAGCTTTTCAAATTCACCAACCCGAAAAGCGTCTCTCTGTTCAACAATCTTTGCAGTCTCTTCCGCCATGCACTTCTGAACTCTCTCACGTGTCTTTTCACCCATTAACTTGGATTTCCTTTTCCGTGGAAGATCGAATTAAACCGACTGCTTCACATGAGCTCCTTGACCACGTACCCTCCCTCCATGCTCAGGATTACCAAGCGCCATCGTCAAAACATCATTAACATCTTCCACTTTTAGTTTCCCCTCCTTCACATCTTGCTTCAACTTTGCCTACATATATACTAATAAAAAATTCAAATTTTGCTACAAGTTCAAAAAAATGTTCAAAGAGTGAGCAAATGATTTGAATTAAGATACAAATAATAAACTTACAATTTCCTTAGCTTTTTCTGCAATAGCATCACTTAAAAAATTTCCATCCTTGTCCATCCTTGTTAGAACCCAAGTCGATGATTGATCTACTTCTTCCTTATCTGGATGATCTTCAGACTGCAATCACTTGTAGATAATCACCTTATTAATAATATAAACACATTCGCAAAATTAAAATGTATCCAAAAAATAAGTATGATGTTTCATTATTACTCACCCAATCTTTCTCAAGGTTAGCATAACCTTTTCAAGACATGCGATGGGGATATAAATTATTCTCCCTCCTTGCTACTTGTTCATCATAAATTTTCTACATAAAAAAGCACCAACAATATTATAAGATCACTAGTGAGCAAATATTGTACAAGAATTGAGGGAACTAGAAAATACCAGAAACTCGGGTGACGTGCGTTCAACAACAAATATGTCCCAATGCGATTTTCTACGAAAGAATAATCTGCAGGAGTATATGACAAAATTTCAGGTTGATCCCGATAAGGAAGAATGTAATGTATGGTCAGCCGATATTTGAACTCCCTCCATTTTGTACAGGCTGAATTTAAGACAATCTTCTTGGCAGTTGGAGGTAAAATAAAAGCCATCTACGTACAAAATCAAGCAAAGTAAAGTTAAAAGATGCAAGTAATAAAATGAACATAATAAATAGAAAAAAAATTAAAATTATTCTTACATCCACACAATCCCAAATCTTCATCTTTGTCTCATTAGGAACATATTTCCAATTATCATGCCAGATTGGCACTTTGGTTCTTGCCAAAACACCAATATAGGACTGCATCTCTTTCGCTTGTTCACCAAATGGCGCTCCTTTTCCATTAAACAACACGATAGGTTTGTTCCCCATGATCTTGCATCTCACAATTTGATGCATCGTCATATAGCCTCGCTTAAGCAGTTTTAGTCCTTGAGTGTCTTTCGGCTTGGTAACAGATTTTTCTCGTTTCCTTTTCTTGAAAATTTATTTTTGTAAGTTTTCAGAAATGGCCTTCTTCACAGATTTTGGGGAAGAACATGACGGATTCGGGGTCGGAGTAGGAGTCTGGTGGTTTACCGACCTCGTCTTTCTTAAAGCTTTTATCACATTCATGGTACATGGAGTAGATGAAGTTTTTTTGCTTCTTGAACTCTTTCTTCTTTGGCTCTATCTTCTGCAATTTTCTTTTGTTCACCTTTTTTTTTTAAATCGGTTTTCTTTTTCGGAGTACCCATAATCTGTACAATACACCAAAAATAAAATTGACATAATATGTTCATGTGACATAATTAACACACACCAAACATAAAAACATTATAAGTACAATAAAATCACTCAATAAGAATGAAACACAAGAATGACACAACACAAAATATAGAAACCAAATAAAAAATCTTCAATCTTTTTCCCCTTTTAACATAAACAAACATAAATTGACTAAAAACACTAAAATTAAAAGAATATCCATACACATACAAGCATATCCATACACATACAAGAAATAAACATAGAGATTAAAAGCCTAATCGATTTGCATGCAAAATTTCATCACAAAAAATTCATTACAAATTTTAATGAAACACAAATTTGTATGTATGTATTCAAATGTACATCATCAAATATCAAATACCAGTTAGAACCCCCCCCCTCCAAAAAAAATCCAGTGAGAAACCCCCAATAAACTTGTATTCGAATCTAAAAAATCTTCAAACTTATTCCCCTTTTAGCATAAAAACATAAATTGACTAAAAACACTAAAATTATTTCAAAAAATCGATAGAATATCATGAATTAAAAACATATCCATATGCATACAAGCATATCTATACACATACAAGCAAGAAAAAGAGAAATTAAAAGCCTAATCGATATGCATACAAAATTTCATCACAAAAAATTCACTACAAATTTTAATCAAACACAAATTTGTATGCATGTATTCGAATGTACATCATCAAATATCAAATACCAGTTAGAAACCCCCCAAAAAAATCCAGTTAGAAACCCCCAAAAAACTTGTATTTGAATGCATGATTTTGTTGGTGGGTTGAGATGAAAACGCTTACTAGTTGAGATGAAAACGTGGGTTGCGATGAGAAAGTGTGGGTTGTGATGAAAGAGTGGGTTGAGATGAGAAAGTGTGGGTTGTGATGAAAGAGATAAAATCGCCATTAAAAATGAAAAATGAAAAGGAAACTGTTATAAGTTGGGGTAAATGAAAATTAGGGGGAGATAAGAGGGGGAAATGAAAAATCAAATGAACGGCTTAGATTCAGATCTGCTTTAATCAAACGGTCAATAATATTTTATAAAATGTAAAGAATAATTAAAATAAAAAATAATGGTCATTTTTAACAACTGATTATTTTTATTAAAAAACAAATTAACAACGATTTAGAAATCAGAAGCGTAGTCGGTAAGGCACTCTAACCAGCGTCCGGGAAGTAAAACCGTTATAGAAGTAACCATTATCTAACAGAGACATGGACAATAGTTATTAAAATAAATAGTTGTGTGGCACCCTCCAAACCCGGGTGAGAAGTTTGGGGTCCACACACACACCTTATTTATAACCTACTTATAACAATAATAAAGATAATAATAATATGCAGTGACCCTACTTACCAACTACCACGGACCGCAACAGGTTAAAGTATGCACACAAGCCAAATACACACTTATATTATAAACCGTTCAAATCCCAACTATCCAAACTCAGAACTGAGTTTTAAACATTATTACAAACTTTTACAAACTCAAATTATCCCAAAAGAAACCTACTAGCTTAACTCGATCAACCTGAACCCCTAGCTCTCGCGCTGGACTGGGGATCCTCGTTACCAACTGGTTCCTTCTTAACTGGAAAAGAACATAAACAATATCGCACAAATGAGCTAACTAGCTCAGCAAGTCACAATGACAAAACTGAGAATAATGATCATCAAGTGAAAAGGGTTATGATACCAAGTGAACAATGAATTATGATTTAGAATTGGATATTATATTTTCATTTTAAAAACCAAGGTTAGGCTGTTGATCAGTCACGCACTAACCCCGAGCAAAGCACACATCACTGCTCTAACTACTGGATCCAAGGCACACATTGGCCTAACTTGACCATTAATATGGTCTGACCACGAATCTGGTCCACAATTCTAACATAATAACAGAATAAACAACGTAAAACGATAAACAGAATCATAAACAACATTGAATGTTCGATAAGGGAATGGTTTCAATCTTTAGAAGGGATCAGTATGGCAATTTCAAAGCTTGACTGTTTGGTAATGAAAGAATTGGATAACAAAGGAATCAATGTTTCAAGGTTACCAGGAATTGGTCTTTCAAATCATAAGGTACAATGGTTTGAGTATATAAGTAATTCGGTTCAGTGTTTGGTATTTAGTTTGTATGTATTTGTGGAGTAGTATCGTATGTTTATGGTTCATATTTGGGTGTACAACAATCAATGGTTTAGAAAGTATAAGGTTTACGGCTCAAGATCAATAACTGGAATCAGGGTTTAGGGTTCAGTGCTTCAAAGCACTTGCAATATAGAACATGACTATCAATCCACTACAATATATCTTGAGAAAGTTCAGAACACTTGCCTGGTACTAGCTTGCTATACTGCACTCACTTCCAATCACAACTGTCTTACTCCTCCACTCTCTGTTTTCCTTTCCTACGCCTTGCCTCTTCTGCCCACATATTACAAGCATCTATCAATATTTAACTCAGACGATTCTATTCGACATGTACTTCTATCTACCCTTCATTTTACCCAAATCCGATTAAAGGATTGAAAGTTATACTATAAAAAAGGAAACATTGAATATATAGACCGACAGTTAACCAACAAGTCACATATAGCACATACCAAGTCAAATAATCAATGATATATCTGTTATTCCCAGTGGACTAACAATGAGATTTACAGAAGGGGGGTTGAATGTAAATCTCAAAACTTTTTCAAGTTTTGAGCAGTTTCTAAGGCTAAGTGTTTTTGAGAACAAGTGTGTGAATTGCTTGAAGCTAATACAGACAGATATATATTCAAACACAAACGTAAAGAACACAAAGAACTTAAAAACTTTTCTGGTGGATTTGTTGTTCCACCAGAGATGTGTTATTTCAGAAAATTTGTGATTCAATGAATTAAATCACAGCTGCTTCCTAGTACAAACTAGATGATTTTCTCTCTGGATATTTCTAAACAGCTATAGAAAATTCTTATCTAATTACTAGCTGCTACTTGGTTTATATATCACCAAGTTTACAAGTGAAGACAAAACTGTAAAATACAATTAAAAAGATTCTTCACATGTTTCTTCTTCATTTCTCTATCCAATGCAATCTAGGATAATCTGTGCATCTTTGAATACTCCCTTGTTTGCATCAGAATAGAAATGCTGCATTTTCTTGATTCCTCCTAGAGGCTTCCACATTCCAGTTTGTCTCTGTCAACCCATGTGCCTCTGTCAGCTTGTGAATTATCACTATCAACTGCTAATGAACTAAGCATCCATTGAAGCTTTCATCCGTTGATGCCTTATCCGTTGAGGCTTTATCCGTTGAAGCTTTATCCGTTGATGCATTATCAGTTGAAGTCTTTATCCGTTGAAGCACTTATCCGTTGATGGATATTATCCGTTGAAGCATTAGAGACATCCGTTGAAGCTTTGTTTCTTATCCGTTGAAGGTCTTCAATATCCGTTGATACTTCTTCACTTATACAAAATTACAAGGCATGAAATATTTACAATTAGCCCTCCTATTTGCATATCCATTAGTAGTCAACATGACTGATAATTTCCTACAACATCTAAGAATTACAACTTGAATCCAGAGAATGAAATGTGCTACAATACTAAACTTATTGCTAAGTAAAGCTACTCCTTCAATGGATAGCCAAGATGGTCTTATCCGTTGAGGCTACAAACACTAGATTTCTACTTAAGTGTTTTGTTTAACTTATCATCAAACTAATACACATATTCCTAACAATCTCCCCCTATTTATGTCTACTAGAACTGTAGGCATTAATTTAGGTTTAGCTTGATGATAACAAAACACTTGACAAATATATAAGCTGTAATAAAGCAGAAATTCAAAAGTGCTACAAAAGTGTGTATGCTGAGATGGAATTGAAGAATTACATTGTTTCCAAGGGTGCTCCTTTAGCCTGAGCAGATTAGTTTCTTTTCCTTTGATTCCTTGTTTTCTTTCCTAGCCTCCTGTCATTCTTCTCTATTTGAAGTTGAAGTTGTCTGTAGAATTCAGCTGCATCTTCTTCATTGATGTCCAACTTAGATTGCATATCCTTGAGAGTTTCATTACTGGCAATCTTGAGCTGATCTTCAATTCTGAAAAATCTTCTGACTTCTTTGTTGTCTCTGAACTCCATCAACCAATGAGGTGATTTGTGAATTGTAATTCCTCTTTCTTGAATGAGTAATGTTCTAGGCAAGGCATTGGGCTCCCTCCAAGTTTTCCTTATGTTGGCAATCTTGTTGAGAATCTCAGTCTTGGCAGTCCTGGTAAAGCCAGAATCCCTTTGTATGGCTGAGTAGACTCTAATCAAGGTAGAGTAGCCTTCATTCAGAATTCTGTAAAGAGGCCAGGTTCTTTCCCCATCTCCTTTGTATTTGAACACTAGTCTTTCTGGTAGCTGTCTGTAGGCAGCTATTCCCCTTACTTCCTCCAGCTCATCCAGATAGAGTTCAATGTCTGAAAATTCTTTTATGTCACAGATGTGAACATAATCATCCTTAGAGGCTTGAGGCTTAGGCTTATGTTTCTGTGTGAATTTGATTGAGGCTTTAGAGGGTATTGATTTGATTCTTCTTTTCTGCTTCTTTGATGGTGGAGAAGAGGTTAGGAAGGTGGGCAATTTGATGGTGTCCCAATCAATTGGTTCCTCCTTGGGAATGATTGTTTCACCATGAGTGTTCATGAAGGGGCCAGGCACAATGGGTTCAGGAATAGAGGGTAGTGGTTTGGATATTGATTGGGTTTCTTCAGTCTCATCTACCATCTTTCTCTTTGCATTGACCTTCTTTCTGTTCCCTTTTTTCCATTCTTCTCTTCCCTTACATCTTTCCTCCATATCAGTATAACCCATGTCCCCTAGCTTCATCTCACTTTTGTCTTCAATTTCTTTTTGTTCTTTAGCCTGACTTGACTTTAGCTATTTTGCAAGCTTTGCTTGTGCTTTTTTGTCAGCCTTTAGTTGTTTGGCTTCTTCCTTCAACCTTCTGCTTTCTTCCCTCTTGGCTATTGAGAATTTGGGATGTCCTTGCATCACACATATGCTCTTTCCCTCTCTGAAGATAATAGCTATGTTCCTCCTTACTGCCACATCCATGGTCTCTTTGAGTTTTGAGATACTTCTACCCAAAAGCTTGTCCTCATCAGCCTTTGGAAGAGGAAAATCCACTTCTTTCAGAGGATTCTTTGTAGAGTCCTTATTGGATCTGTTGTTGGGCTTGAGAACCATAGGTTTCAGATCCTTGAAAGAAGTCTCTCCAACCTTATTCCTCCCTACTGGCTTGAGCTCCATAATAATTGATTCCACTTTAGTGCCATGCTTCACAGATTGTGATTGAGAAGTTGTAGAACCAAATATTTGTTGCATCTTTTCATCAATCTTCTTCCTTTGCTCTTTGACTTGCAATTCAGCTGCTGCTATCTGGATTAGATCAATTCCATCAAGCTTTCCTTTGATTTGAATAATTGGAGAAGTGGTGATGACAGGAACTAGCACTTGAGAAATTTGAACTGTTGTTGATGGCTCTCCTTCCCTTTCCCCTTTATTCTCCCCCTTTTTGTTATCATCAAGGGTAGGGGTCAAGCCCTGTGCATTTGCCAGCTGCATAAGTAGATTTGTTTGAGTTTGTTGATTCTGAAGAATGGTGACCATAGAGTCTTCAATGATCTGAACTCTGGTTTCCAATCTGGCCAGTCTCTTGTCGGCATCAGATTCTTTCCTCAGTCTCCCCAACAAATCTTGTATAGTACCATAAGGTATGACTGAATCCAACTTCTCAGCATTGTAGGATTTTAGATCAGCAATATCCTGCTTGAGCTCATCCACACTTAGATTCTGTTTGAAGTGCTGCAACTGCAGGAGATGCAGAGATTCCAGATGAGCTTGAAGAATTGCCTTGGTACCAGCATTTGTAGTATCCTGAAGGGCCTTCTGAATTGTCATGACTTGTTTGACCAAAGTGACACCAAACTCTCCTGGTGTTGATGCTTTTGCCCATGCCCATTCAGGAAGATCTGGAACAGAACTTGGGCCTGCTACTCCCCCTAAGTTCATGCTCTAATCCAAAGAATCAGAGTCATCATCATTAGAATTTACTCCAAATTCTTCAGATGGCTCACCAGCTTGAGAAGGCAGCTTGTTAACAGCAGCTTTGTCTCTGAGAAGAGATTCTGAAGTGTGTACAATGTTTAATGTCTGTTCTGCCTCCACATTGCCCTGAGCAGCCAATAATTGATAGGCTGAAACAGGATGAGTAAAAGTGTCAGCATCCAAGGAAATGTTATCAATTTCAGCTTTGTAATGTTGCTGAAATTGTCTTTCCTTTTCTGCATCATCCACTTTCATTGACTCACTAGCAATGGCTGAATCCACCCTTATAGCTTCTGTACCTGCCTTTCTATCTTTTTCTCTCTTTTTCTCTATTTTCTTGCATCAGGGGCTCCCCCTGGCTCACACACACCCTCACACCCTCACCCTTACCTTCTAAGGTGGCACTCCCCTCACTCACGTTTGCCATGCTGGAAGAAATAGCATGCATATGGTGACTCTCAACCTCTCCTTTTGCCTGGGAGCAACCCAGCCTCTCACTCAAAAGATCCCTCCCTTCCCTCAAACCTAAAAGTGATTGTACAGTAGCCATGTCCTCTACAGTTGGAATTGTTTCTGTTATGTGTGTAGAGACCATCAACGGATAGGGAGTATCCGTTGAAGTGGAAACTGATGGTATCAACGGATAACTGCTGTTAAGCTTATCCGTTGAAGAATAACCACTTGTCAACGGATGAGAGATATCCGTTGAAGAAGGAAAAGATGTAGATATAGAAAGTGACATAATTGTTGAATCTGTGTGAATTGATTTTAAGTGAGGTAACACAGATTCTTCAACTATATCTGAAAGAATTGGCTGATGATCCAACAAATCATCTAAAAGATGATGATCATCAGGTTTTGAGTGGGGCTCCTCCCTCAGTTTTAATGAGGGAGAATCAGGAATTGATGTGAATATCATATCCACATCCAGAGAGGGTGATGGAGAGTTTGATGATTGGTGTGTTTCTATTACGAGAGAATGGGGCTGTGACTCCATATTTGCTGGAATCACATCAAGCTGAATTTGTGAAGGCACAGATACAGGTGGATGTATCTGTGCTGTGTGTGCCCCTTATGTGTAAACTAGGGTCTTGGCCTTCTTCTTCCTTGAAAAGGCTTTAATTGGTGAATGTGTGGCTTCAGTGTCCCTCCCTCTTTTGGTCTGTGTCCCTGGTTGGGGACTATTTTCAATAGTTGCACCCTTTTGGGAGGATGCAACTAGGGATGTGTTAGACTCCTTTTGAACCACCACAGTCTTTTGAGAGACTATGGCTTGGCTGGCTTGGGTACCACTCACCTCTCCCACCTTATCCTGGGGGGTTTCTTGATGTTCACCCCTCCCCTCACCACTCACACCCTGTTCACTCCCTTCAGGGTTTATGGTAGTTGTTACAACTGTTGTCTTTTGAGAAACAACAGAGGTAGTTTTCTTT
Organism: Apium graveolens; assembly: GCF_009905375.1. Lineage (NCBI taxonomy): Eukaryota > Viridiplantae > Streptophyta > Magnoliopsida > Apiales > Apiaceae > Apium > Apium graveolens. The sequence continues at coordinate 50,363,787 of NC_133653.1, forward strand.
GACTTGAGTTTTAAAACCTTAGTTTTGGTGGCTTTGGTAGGAACCTATTTGGGCAAAGACAAAGATCCCATTGCCACACTTGAAGACAAAGAAACAATGGGGTTGGAGATAGTAGGAGTTATAGAAGTGTTTACCTCACTTACCTGTGGTGCATTCATGATTGGCAAATATACCAATGGCACATGGCTGTTGAGGTTCATTCTCAAAAGGTCTGCAAGGACCCTTTTCTCTTGTGCCCAGCATTTAAGTTTATTATTCTCATTTAATATGACCAATCCTTCAACAACATGGTTAGCCAATAACATAAAGAATCTAGCATAGTAGATGTTATGTGGTCTATTATCTTTGTTACCTAATCTGAAACCTAATTCTAGCATGACACAGTTGCTAAAATTAAAGTACCTATCAGAAACTAGCATGTAGAGCATATTAACAAGAGATGAAGTTATGGCATCAAAATTGCTAATCTTCCCAGAGAAAACCTTGATAAAGGCATCTCCAAGAAAACTCCATTCTTTCCTAAGGCCTTTCCTTCTAATACTACCTAAACTAGCATAATCAAAAGCATAGCCTATGGAATCTAACATAGCAGATACATCTTTATCAGTGTGTGGTGTCATGGCATTATTCTCAGGCAACTTAAAGCAAGAATGTATATCATCACAGTTAATGCAATAATCCTTACCTTTGAGAGAGAAGGCAATAGTCATATCTGTGGAGTTGAACTCTGCAGTTGTCCAAATCTCCTCAATCACCTCACAGTAGATGGTTGGGGCTTCCAGCATTGCATAGCTCAGTTTGCAGTTTTTGATGAAGTCCATCATCTTGTGATAATCAGAATGGGCTTCATTCTTTTCAACCAAGGCTACGAAATTATTCTTTTCATAAACAAATCCTGTTTGAGACATAATTTTGACTACTGGTGCCATTGTTGTGAGTAGAGGTTGCAGAGAAAAACTTGAGAATTTTGGAAGAGAAGGAGAATGAAAATTGCAAGAAAGCGTAAAGTGAAAAATAAGAGTTCAATGGGCTTTTATACTTTCTTGAATTAAAACGTAAATAAAATGATACTTTTAAGTAAATTACAGCCGTTCAAGAATAAATAAAACTGTAGAAATTCTAAACTGCCTTTAAAACAAATACATACAACAATGTATATCTGTATCAACGGTTAAGTAAAGAAATCAACGGCTGTGACTTACTGAAAGTAACTGATGTGACACTTCAACGGATAAGGTAAATAGTTATCCGTTGATGACCAACACTATTTTATCCATTGAGGGATAAAATTACCAGAAATGTATTTGTCTTTCAACGGATAATGAACATCCGTTGATAGAACAATTTTGGCTTTCAACGGATAGGGAATATCCTGTTGATAGGATAGGTCTTTCTTGAAGCCAACTTTGTTCTTGCAGCTAAATTCATTTCAGGCTTCAATGCAGATTATATAGAGGACATAAATTTATGATATAATTAAGCATACCTAGCTCACTTACTAATCTTGTGAATGTTGATTCATCAAGTGTCTTAGTAAATATATCTGCAATCTGCTTTTCACTTGGAACAAAATGAAGTTCCACCGTACCTTTCATCACATGTTCCCTAATGAAGTGGTACTTGATATCAATGTGCTTGGTTCTTGAGTGCTGCACTGGATTTTCAGTAATGGCAATGGCACTTGTGTTGTCACAGAATATTGGAATTTTGTCAACAGTCAAACCATAGTCAAATAGTTGATTCCTCATCTATAGTATCTGTGCACAGCAACTACCAGCAACAATGTACTCAGCTTCAGCTGTTGATGTAGAAACAGAATTTTGCTTCTTGCTGAACCATGACACAAGCTTGTTCCCTAAAAATTGACAGGTGCCAGTTGTGCTTTTCTTATCTATTTTACAGCCTGCATAATCTACATCTGAGTAGCCAATTAGATCAAAACCAGACTCTCTAGGGTACCAAATTCCTAGATTTGGAGTCCCTTTGAGATATCTGAAGATTCTTTTAATAGCCACTAAGTGAGATTCTTTAGGGTCAGCTTGAAATCTAGCACAGAGACATGTAGAAAACATTATATCAGGTCTACTAGCAGTTAAATATAAAAGTGAGCCAACCATGCCTCTATAACTTGAAATATCCACAAACTTTTCAGCCTTGTTTAGTTCAAGCTTGGTGGCAGTGGCCATGGGAGTTTTTGCAGATGAATAATCCATTAAGTCAAACTTCTTTAAAAGATCATAAATAGTATTTAGTTTGACTAATGAAAATTCCATCACTAACTTGTTTAACTTGTAAACCAAGAAAATAAGTTAACTCTCCCATCATGCTCATTTCATATTTACTATGCATTAACTTAGCAAACTTTTTACAAAGCTTATCATCTGTAGATCCAAATATAATATCATCTACATAAATTTGAACAAGTATTTTAGAGCCATTAACATTTCTAAAGAAGAGAGTTTTGTCAACAGTACCTCTTGTGAAGTGATTATCTAGAAGGAATTTTGACAAAGTCTCATACCAGGCTCTAGGTGCTTGCTTTAGTCCATAGAGTGCTTTCAACAGATAATACACATAGTCTAGAAAGTTTGGATCTTCAAATCCTGGAGGTTGGCTTACAGAAACTTCCTCCTCCAATTCCCCATTTAGAAATGCACTCTTGACATCCATTTGATAGACTTTGAAATTGGCATGAGCTGCATAGGCTAGAAAGATTCTGATGGCCTCAAGTCTGGCAACTGGAGCAAATGTTTCATCCAAATCTATTCCTTCTTGTTGAGAATAGCCTTTAGCAACCAATCTGGCTTTATTCCTTATGACAATGCCATTTTCATCCATCTTGTTTCTGAATACCCATTTTGTGTCAATAGAACTCTTGTTCTTTGGCTTGGGTACCAGCTTCCATACTTTGTTCCTTTCAAATTGGGTTTAGCTCCTCTTGCATTGCTAAAATCCAATCTGGATCCAATAGAGCTTCTTCCACTCTCTTAGGTTCCTCCTGTGATAGAAAGCTACTATACAGACATTCATCTTGAGTAGCCCTTCTAGTTTGCACTTTAGATGTAGCATCACCAATGATCAGTTCAAAAGGGTGATTCTTGGTCCATTTTCTTTGAGGTGGTAGATTAGCTCTAGATGAGGTTGCCTCAGTATTGTCATGATGTGAGATAGAATGTTGATTGGTTGAAACTCCCCCTGAGTTGCTGATCCTTTGAAAGGAATTGGGAGCTCTATCAACTGATGAAGTGAATTGATTATCCGTTGACAGACTGTGATCAACGGATGCTGCATTGCTTCTTTCAACGGAAGCTGAATTATGACTTTCAACGGATGTAGCATTCTGTGCATTATCCAAAGGCAGATTCTGAATTCTTCTTGAGATGCCTTCTTCATCATTCTCATCTTCACTATCATCATAATATATCTCAATGTTGTCAAATTTGAGTCCTTCATGATGTCCCTCATCTGTTAGTCCATCAATCTTTTTATCATCAAACACAACATGCACAGATTCCATGACAATGTTGGTTCTTAGATTGTAGACCCTATAAGATTTTCCAGCAGAATAACCAACAAATATTCCTTCATCAGCCATTGCATCAAACTTCCCTTTGTGATCAGATTGCTTCCTTAAGATGTAACATTTGCAACCAAAGACATGCAGAAAGTGTAAAGTTGGTTTTCTTCTCTTGAATAATTGATAGGGAGTCATGCCTTTTGCCTGATTGATTAGAGAAATATTCTGAGTGTAACATGCACAGTTAACAGCCTCAGCCCAAAAGTAAGTTGGGAGTTTTGACTCTTCAAGCATTGTCCTTGCAGCCTCAATTAGTGATCTGTTCTTCCTTTCCACCACACCATTTTGTTGTGGAGTCCTTGGAGCTGAGAACTCATGCATGATCCCATTTTCTTCACAGAACAACTTCATGGTTGAATTCTTGAACTCAGTTCCATTGTCACTCCTAATATTCCTTACTTTGAAATCAGGATAATTGTTGACTTGCTTGATATGATTGATAATGATTTCACTAGCTTCATCCTTTGATCCAAGAAAATAGACCCATGAAAACTTAGAGAAATCATCAACAATCTCTAGGCAATATCTTTTCCTTGAAATTGACAATACATTGACTGGTCCAAAAAGATCCATGTGCAGCAGTTGCAATGGTTCATCAATTGCAGATTCAAGCTTCTTACTGAATGATACTTTGTTTTGCTTTCCTTTCTGACAAGCATCACACAGTCCATCCCTTGTGAATTCCACTAGAGGCATTCCTCTAACCAAGTCCTTTTTGACTAGATCATTCATTGTCTTGAAATTCAAATGGGACAGCTTCTTGTGCCATAGCCAACTTTCAACTACACTTGCTTTGCTGAAAAGACAAGTAATGGATTATGCAACTGTAGAGTTGAAGTCAGCTAAGTACACATTCCCTTTTCTAACTTCGGTTAGAGCCACTTTATTGTCCTTTTTACTTGTGACAATACAGGCTTCAGAATTGAAGGAAACAGTATTCCCTCTGTCACATAGTTGACTGATGCTCAATAAGTTGTGTTTGAGACCATTAACCAATGCAACTTCATCAATGATGACATTTCCTTTTGAAATCAAGCCATATCCCATAGTGAATCCTTTGCTTTCATCTCCAAAGGTTATGCTAGGGCCAGCTCTCTCCTTAAACTCTGTGAGCAGGGTGAAATCTCCTGTCATGTGTCTTGAACAGCCACTGTCCAAGTACCATAGATTCCTTCTTTGTCCCTGCACACAACAAAATCAATCAAGTTGATTTTGGTACCCAAGTTTCCTTGGGTCCAGCCTTTTTAGTCTTTTTCCTAGACTTCATTCCTCCTGCATCTTTTGACTTAGGTAACTTTGGGTCAACCTTGATCTCAGATGTGGTTGGTTGAAGTGTAGGGTTAGTCACAGAATCATTTAGCACATTTGATTGATAAGGCATAGATTGTGCAAACATGTTATTCCACATAGGCATATTGTATGGCATGTGAGGCATACTAAATGCAGTAAAATAAGGATTATTAATATATGGCATGTGTGCAAAATGTGCATGAGGATTCTGATGAGACATAACAGGCATAGCATGCAGAGGTGACATAGATATGTTAGGCATGGAGGGATTTGAAGGCATGGGAGCATTTTTAATAGATTTGCAATTATCAGATAGGTGATTAACACTTTTACAATGCACACAGCTTTTTCTAGGAGCATACCTATCAGGTGTGTAATTGGTATGTTTGTTAATCCTTACCTTCCCATTTCTTTTAGATTTTCTTTTAATTTCTTTCTTATCCTCAACCAACTTAAGCCTATTTTTCAGCTGATCCAAAGTCATGTGTCCTATATTCACCTTACTGGCATCTTTGGATGTGCTAGCTTCTTCTTTGACAAAGTTCTTGAGAGTAGAATCATTCTTCTTATTAAGGTTTTTATTTTTAAAATTACTTGCATGTTTTAATTGATGAGCCTTCAACGGATGCTCCTTTTCTTCCTTCAACGGATAACTTTCATCATCCGTTGATTCCACATCCGTTGACAATCCATCAATTAATTCTAACTCCTTTTTGTTTTTCTTCCAGGCATCCTCACAGAATGATTCAATTCCCTGAACCTTGGCAATTTGAACACTAACATCCCTAGATGTTTTCCAGGCCTTGATTACCTCTTGCTCACTTTCTAACCGTTTAGAAAGAATTTCTACTTTCTTAACAGCTTCTTCTAGTTCACTCTCAACAGTCAAGCATTTAAGTTTAATCTTTTCAAGCTCAATTACCTGATTCTCTAACACAACATTCCTATCACTTAAAAACACATTATTCTCTTTGATCCTAGTGTTTTCTTTAGCTAGTGATTTAAGGGAAACCTGCAAATGATATAATTCATTGGACATATCATTTATGGCTTCATTGCATTCATGTTTAGAAAGCTGAGAGAGATCAGTAGTAATTACTTGGTTGCTTGATGAACTAGTTTCATTTTCATCAGAATTAGCCATTAGGGCTAGGTTGACATATTCCACATCATCATCTTCATTGACCCCATCTGCTGCCCAATCATCTTGAGTGAGAAAAGCTCTTTCCTTTTGTTTGAGCAAATCAAAATACTTCTTTTTGTAATCAACTTGCTCAAATTTCTTTTTATCAGAAGTTGGCTTCCTACACTCACTTGCAAAGTGTCCACTAATGCCACAATTGTAACATTTGAACTTTGATTTGTCCACCATGTTTTTGTTTGGCTTAGTGAATTTTGTATTTTTCCTGAACTTCATCTTTGCAAACCTCCTGGACAGAAAGGCCAGATATTCATCAATATCATCAGAGTCATCCTGACTGGAATTGTCTTCATCCTCAGCAACTTGCTCTTTACCCTTGCTTGATTCTGATTTGCTTGTGCCAATTTTGAGACTTGGCATTGTCTTTTCCTCATTCCTGGCTTTAACTTTTTCACTGTCAGCTACAAGTGCAACTGATCCTCCTTTTCTCTTTCCCTTTTCCAACAGCTCATCTTGCTCCATCTCAAGTTCATAAGTCTTCAAAATTCCATATAATCTTTCAAGTGTGAAGTCCTTATAATCTTGAGAATTTCTTAGAGAAACAGTCATAGGCTTCCATTCCTTTGGTAGAGACCTTAGAAATTTTAAATTGGAGTCCTTGACTTGGTACACTCTCCCATACAGCTTCAATCCATTCAACAGTTTCTGAAATCTGTTGAAGGTATCATTCAATGATTCTCCTTCTTCATAGTGAAAATATTCTTACTGTTGAATGAGAAGCTGCATTTTGTTTTCTCTAACTTGCTCAGTACCTTCACAGATAAGCTGCACAGTATCCCAAATTTCCTTAGCAGTTTGGCTGTTGATGACATTGTCAAACATATCTTGATCCAGGCCATTAAACAGAATGTTCATGGCTTTCTTGTCCTTGTGGACCTCTTCAATATCTTCAACAGTCCATTCTGCCTTTGGCTTGGGAATTGACTGTCCAATAGCAACTGTTGCAGTAGTAGCTGTTGCCACCTTGTGTGGGACGTGAGGACCATTATCAATGCAGTTGATGTAGCTTTCATCTTGAGAGAGAAGATGTAAGTGCATCTTCACCTTCCAGTGATGATAGTTATCTCTTTCCAGGATTGAAATCTTTACACCAATATCCTTCTTACTCATGATGTTAGCAGAATAGATCTTTAAACTCTTTGTATGTTAAGAGCTTGCTCTGATACCAATTGTTATTCCCAGTGGACTAACAATGAGATTTACAGAAGGGGGGTTGAATGTAAATCTCAAAACTTTTTCAAGTTTTGAGCAGTTTCTAAGGCTAAGTGTTTTTGAGAACAAGTGTGTGAATTGCTTGAAGCTAATAAAGACAGATATATATTCAAACACAAATGTAAAGAACACAAAGAACTTAAAAACTTTTCTGGTGGATTTGTTGTTCCAGCAGAGATGTGTTATTTCAGAAAATCTGTGATTCAAAGAATTAAATCACAGCTGCTTCCTAGTACAAACTAGATGATTTTCTCTCTGGATATTTCTAAACAGCTCTGGAAAATTCTTATCTAATTACTAGCTGCTACTTGGTTTATATATCACCAAGTTTACAAGTGAAGACAAAACTGTAAAATACAATTAAAAAGATTCTTCACATGTTTCTTCTTCATTTTTTTATCAAATGCAATTTAGGCTTGGCTGTAGATCTTTGAATACTTCCTTGTTTGCATCAGAATGGAAATGCTGTATTTTCTTGATTCCTCCTAGAGGCTTCCACATTCCAGTTTGTCTCTGTCAACCCATGTGCCTCTGTCAGCTTGTGAATTATCACTATCAACTGCTAATGAACCAAGCATCCGTTGAAGCTTTCATCCGTTGATGCCTTATTCGTTGAGGCTTTATCCGTTGAAGCTTTATTCATTGATGCATTATCAGTTGAAGTCTTTATCCGTTGAAGCACTTATCCGTTGATGGATATTATCCGTTGAAGCATTAGAGACATCCGTTGAAGCTTTGTTTCTTATCCGTTGAAGGTCTTCAATATCAGTTAATACTTCTTCACTTATACAAAATTACAAGGTATGAAATATTTACAATTAGCGCTCCCATTTGCATATCCACTAGTAGTCAACATGACTGATAATTTCCTACAACATCTAAGAATTACAACTTGAATCCAGAGAATGAAATGTGCTACAATACTAAACTTATTGCTAAGTAAAGCTACTCCTTCAACGGATAGCCAAGATGGTCTTATCCGTTGAGGCTACAAACACTAGATTTCTACTTAAGTGTTTTGTTTAACTTATCATCAAACTAATACAGATATTCCTAACAACTTTGATACTCACAACACCCATACTGAAGTCAACATCAATCATCTATACTAATACCACCTTTGATATTTAACAACAACGTAAGTATAAGCATAAATCAGAATCTGAATCAAAACTGCATTTTACCATTATTCCAAAACATAAACAGTTAGTAAATCATTTATTCTATGAATTTCAAAACGATATGATAATTTTGATAATGATCATTCTCCGACGGACGTACTATCACATGCTGATCAGCCCGTGTGATAGTACAAGGTCATGATTCGTAGAAACGTGACCCCAAAAATACGAGTACTCAAACAAAAGGCAATATACCTGCCTGTGGCAAAAATTGTGTTATAATATTCCATATGGCACTTAGAAATAACACTCCGCTGGACCGTCCGTCCCGATCACTTACGCAATTATGATCCAATCTTAAAACCTTTTATTGAAATGGGGTTATAATAATCGACACCCGAAATAATTTTATTCCCCCAATTCTTGGGTAGGAATTCTCGCAACCAAATCATCTTTCTCAAAATCCAACACATTTATAAATCCGATAATTGGATAAGTAAAATCACTAACTATTCTGAATATAGAATAGAAGATGAGTATTTGCATAAACAGAATTATTTAACTCAGCGATATATAAAACATTTATCTATTTTGAGCTGAGAATAGGGAAATCAATACTTGCATAATAGGATTCAAAATAAATATCACTTGAACAAAAAGTGATGATAGGGATACATGCCTTTGGGTTTTAGCAGTTAGTTACACTCGCAACGACACATCTATACTGACATTCTATCTCAAAACGTCACCATCTTTCTTTTCAACACTTCACCGATATGCTGCTCCTGCGACTGCTAGAAGCCAAATATCCAATACCATTCCATTTCATTCTTTATCCAACACCTTGTCCTGATCAACTCGAAAGATACGCATCTATAATTTAAATATAGAACTTTAATCGTCTAATCGATAATCACTCGACGAATTACGCGTCAATACTCTATCGTCTACCCATACGATAGCCCGCACAATAATTAAAACAGTCAAACACAAAACTCTTAACCCACATACGCACGTAATTCACATAACACATAACCCATAACTCACGTATCACATAATTCATATAACATATGACTCGGTTCATCAAAAGGTTCGACTTGGTATGTTTAAAACTGAAATCGGGTCAAAAATATGATTTATCGATAAATAATCGACTCAGAATAACTTGTAAAACAAGCGACCTTTCGAAAAAAAATGATTTGGGTCTCAAAAGTATTTTTAATGAAAGCGGAATATTTTTCTAAGTCTGTACGCGTTCGTTTCGTATTAAACGGACGAACGATTTATTTATTATGAATAAAATAAGAATAATTAAGAATGAATCAATTAATAATAATATTAATTGATTTTTAAATACCTAAATATATTTTTAAAAGCTCAAAATAATTTTTAAATCATAAGAAATAATTAGCTCGAATTCAATAATCAATTAAAATTCATTAACTAAATAATTTGGATTTATTTTCGAATAATAATAAAAATAATAATCTTCATAACTAAAAATAATATTTTCTTGGAAATCAGACAGCACCTCCTCTATTTCTCGGACTGCCAGTCGATATCATATCGACACAACCAACAACAGTCAACACAATAATTTATATGTACACGTATAAACACTCCAGAAATGAATAACACGACCACATGAACCAAAACTCGGACCAATAATGACTTCTCCAACAATTTCTAAAAATTATGAAATAAATATATAAACACTAACATGCTATAATATACACAAGTACGAAGGCGGAATTTCGGAATCGTTACCCAAAATAAATTCTGATCAACCCGAAGAGAAAATCTGATGTCCGGAAAATATCTTCAGAAAAATCCGAAATTAATGGCCATAGACATATACACGCTGAGATGCCATGTGGAGTAATCAACGCCTTCAAACTCCTTTTCTATGCCCCGAAAATAAATTAAAACGGAAATATAACGGAAATATGCCCCGCAAATTTTCTTCTTAAAACCTTGCAATATATATACCTATGCGTAGGTATTGAAGCGCTGATCTTTTATATATATAATAATTGAAATTTGGATGAACTGTTTGTAAGATATGAATTTTTTTGAAAATTAAAAATAAATAAAAATATATAACAGAGAGGAGAGACAGAGAGGAGGGGGAGAGGAACAGGAGGGCGAAAACAAAAATGGGAAGGGGGTGGGTGCGGGTAAAACAAATAAGGGGGCTGGGGCTGGGGGTTAACTTGCACGTTGTTTTTTTAACTAAAAATCAGTATAACATTTAAACAATTAGCCTAAAATTAATAAATAGCGGGGAATAATATTTAATCAAATAAATATAAAATTTATATTAAAATTCCCCAAAATTATGAATATTTCAAAAATGCAAAAATATAAAATATTTGGAAGTCCCACGATTTTATAAAAATGGAAATCCGATTTTTGTGGGGTTTTACGTCCCGATAGGGGCCCGGTCCGATAATTTTTTTTATGAAACCGAAATATTTCTAAAATTCTCGAAATATTTAAAAACTAATAAAATAAAATTTTTATAATTTTTAAAACATTTATAAATCGCGTGTCATATCCGCATTTTACGATTTAACGAACAAACGTAAGGGTAAATATAACCCGAAAAATTTCTGAAATAATTTTACAATTCTCGAAATATTCAAATACTAATAAAATATAAGTTTCATGATTTTTGAAACATTCTGGATTTTAATACTGAATTTACACTTATATATCGGATCCAAAAATAGATTACTTAACCGCTAAGTAACTATAAAAACGATACAATTTAATACCAGATTTGGATAATTATCAAAACCGAACTTCTTATAAAACACCCTATAAGAAAATATTGTAAAAATATCCCGTCGCTCGAGAATAAGGGTTTTATTGATCTACCGAAATGATTAGCGTATCGAAAATTTTGCGCCGGGACGCGCACGGGTCAAACCGTAATCCGGATCGAAAAAGTCAAAACACGGAAAATGTCCGGAATTACCAGATTAGGTTAGAAAGGAGTTTTTTGAAGAGTTTCGGGTTGTAAAAACGCAAAAACGGTTGAGGTTGGACGATTCCCGGCTTTATAAAATAGTTTTGTAATTATTCAGAAAATAATTAATAAATCCATAAATCATTATAAAATCATCTGACAGTCCAAAAATTACCAGAAAAATATCACAATTATCTATATTTTATTCTGAGCACATAAAATTAAAATACTCAAATAATATCACATATAAAGACCCAAACACCAATTCCAATATCAGATAATTCACCAAAATTCACATAAAAAATAACATAAACAAATCCAAATAATTATAATAATAATATTTGAAAATATGGGATATTACACGGGAGGACAAACAGTTAAGGAAAGGCTGATTAAAAGGAAAGAAGATCAAGAAAAAATAAAGAAGAGATATGCATGGAGAAGAATTCTATGAAGAATAGAATACTTGGAAGAAAAGATATCTGATTGATATATTTTAGGAAGCAGAATTATATTCCATATCAATTAGAACTTATCTTGTAACTGTGTAGTATATAAACACAGACATAGGGTTTACACTATATGTGTTATCATAATCGAGAATAATATTCATTGTAACCCTAGCCGCTCTCGTGATAATTTGTTCATTACTGAGAGAGGACAGTTCCGTATTGTAACAGAGTTTATTGTGTTGAATAAAATATGTGTTCTATTACTTGTATTCTTTAATTCGATTTAATTGTAGTAAACACTGTATTCAACCCCCTTCTACAGTGTGTGTGACCTAACAGGGCATATTGAAGATCCAACCACATCTCAAGAAGCATCAGAACCTAGAACAGGCTCTTCAAGTTCTGATTCATCAAGTTCTGATGAGCCAAGTTCTTATAATTCTGGAAACTCAAATTCTGAAGGATCCAACTCAGAGAGCAAAATTTCAGGGGGAGTATTAGAAAATGTTGATGGAGACAACATGGATCATGGGGGAGCATCCAGTTCTAGAAATCACCTTCCATCTGCAAGGAAGTGGACTAAAGCACATACACCTGACTTGATTATTGGAGATCCTGAAGCAGGTGTTAGAACTAGAACAACAACATCAAATGAATGTCTCTATCATTCTTTTCTTTTTATACTGAACCAAAGAAAGTGGAAGAAGCTCTTGAAGATGCTAATTGGGTGCAAGCAATGCAGGAAGAGTTAAATAAATTTGAAAGAAATAAAGTTTGGACCCTAGTGCCAAGACCAAAGAATAGATTTGTTGTTGGTACAAAGTGGGAGTTCAAAAATAAAACTGATAGTGATGGCATAATTACAAGAAATAGAGCAAGGTTGGTTGTAAAAGGATATTCTCAACATGAGGGAATTGATTATGATGAAACATGTGCACCAGTTGCTAGATTGGAAGCCATAAGGATATTTTTGGCTTATGCTGCTCACAAAAAGTTTAAAGTCTTTCAAATGGATGTAAAAAGTGCTTTTCTTAATGGAGAATTGGAAGAAGAAGTATATGTTGAACAACCTTCAGGTTTTGTAGATTCAAAATTTCCTAATCATGTCTACAGACTTGATAAAGTACTTTATGGCCATAAGCAAGCTCCAAGAGCATGGTATGAGACATTAGCTCAGTTTTTTCTGGAAAGTGGATTTAACAGAGGGACTATTGACAAAACTTTATTCTATCTCAACCATGGAAATGACTTACTTTTGGTACAGATATATGTTGATGATATCATTTTTGGTTCTACAAATGACAGACTTTGTAAGAAGTTTGCCAAACTAATGCAGTCAAGATATCAAATGAGTATGATGGGAGAACTTAGTTATTTTCTGGGCCTTCAAGTCAAGCAGAATGAAGAATGAACTTTTATTTGTCAAATCAAGTACACCAGAAATTTGTTGAAGAAATTTCGAATGCAAGACTATTCAAGTGCATCCACCCCAATGGCCACTGCAACAAAATTGGATAAGGATACCGGTACATCAGTAGATATTACTGATTACAGAGGTATGATTGGCTCATTACTCTATCAAACTGCAAGTAGATCTGATATCATGTATGCTACCTGTCTTTGTGAAAGATTTGAAGAAGATCCAAGAGAACCTCACTTAACAGCTGTGAAAAGAATTTTCAAGTATCTTAAGGGTACAACTGATCTAGGATTATGGTATCCTAGGGAATCAGACTTTAAGCTAATAGGTTACTCAGATGCAGATTTTGCAGGGTGCAAAATTGACAGGAAAAGCACAAGTGGAAGCTGCCAATTTCTTGGAGGCATAATAGTTTCTTGGTTTAGCAAGAAACAAAAGTCAATTTCCACATCAACTATAGAGGCAGAGTACATTGTTGCAGGAAGCTGTTGTGCATAAATTCTTTGGATGAAGAATCAGTTACTGGATTATGGGTTAACATATTCTAAAATACCAATTTACTGTGATAATCAAAGTGCTATTGCTATGACAGGTAATCCAGTTCAGCACTCAATGACAAAGCACATCAGCATTAGGTACCACTTCATAAGGGAACATGTGATGGAAGGTACAGTGGAATTGCATTTTGTTCCAACAGATCAACAACTAGCAGATCTTTTCACAAAATTATTGTGTGAAGCTACTTTTACAAGATTGGTAAATGAACTTTGAATGGTTTCAGGTTCTTTCTCTAAATCTGTTTAGTTTATGTTCTGATACATCAGACCTTATGATCAGTATTTACAGATATTACTGTCTTTATGTAATCTGTGCTTAAATTGAAATATACCTAAGTGCTGATTGTTGTCTGATGTGAATTTCTAAACTCTGATAGTGATATGAATGTTTCTGTGACTATTCAATCCAATGAGGATAACGGTGCTAGATGCTGACCTAGTAGTCTCTAATATACTAAAGATCCCATGTTTAAAGTAATTGTTTATGTGGAAATCTTTTAACACAAGCAAATTCTTATATTGAGCTTGGTTAGGTTTACTTTGTGTATCTTATTACTAAGTCAAAAACTAGAATAGTGCTTCTTATATTTTAAGTTCTAATGTTGGTAAATCTTATGGATGTACTAAGTGCTGATAAGCCTCACTTATCACAAGAAAAAGTAAAGAAAAGAAATAAATATCAGGTACTCCTTTGAGATCTAGAGAAAAAATATATGTGGAAGGGAAGACCCAAGTGCATTGCTGGTATTAAGTTATATGCATTAGCAAAATAAAATTTTCTTGGTGACTTTTCACATTCTCTGATTACTGGAGAAATACTCTGATAATAGTATAAATTCTGATAAGCAGTTGTGACTCACTTACACCGAGGAGTTCCTGTGAAAAAGAATATCAAAAGATGCATAAAATGAGAACAAAACAGTTGAGGTGGACTCATGCATGAACTCATTTTATAGTAGACTTCAGACTAATGACAGATTTTGAGAAAAGTTCTTAGTTATGCTTTATTTCTAAGATGTATTGAAGTGAATCAGACTTTACTCTTTGTCTGATATTTAGCTTAAAGCACACACTTACACTCCATATAAATGATGAAAATTACTGTGGTGATTAATGTTATTTTAGATAAACAGTTTAAGTGTTAGTCGCATAAATTCTGAGGACAAGTTCTGATGGAAGTTCTGATGATTAAGTTTTGAGGAAACCATATCAGTATTTGTGTGAAGAATTACAGAAATAAACATTCACTTTTTGAGTACATAAGCCATATTCTGATGACCTTTAAATTCTGATAATAATCAAGTTCTGATGCTTACGTGGCAGTATTTATTTACTTGGTTTATTTTTGGTCAATACTTGAACGGTTCTATTTTATCAGAATAGTGGTTTAAGTGAGATAAAGACAGTCATAATTATTTGTTTAGTGGGAACAGTTTTTTTAAAAAAACTGCATGTGCATAGTAATCATTTCTTATTTCCCGTGCCCATTAACTATTGTCTTAACTACTGAATGGTTGATAGGTATAAAGACTGTTCCAATTCGTCTTAACTGCTGTCAAGTGGTGTGTATAAGTAAAAGAGAGAAAATATTTTAAATCTTTTATCTACTTTTGTATTCTATACTCTCTCTCTCTTTTCTCTTATTCTCTCTATATTCTCTGACGGTTTTTACACATGCATTTTACCAAACACCTTTCAGGCATTCTTATTTCTCACTTCTTTTTCAATGGCACCCCAGGATCTAATCTTTAATGGAGCAAAGTTCGTCCCCAACAACTATACTGCCATTCTAACCAAGAGTGAAGCTCCATCGGAACTTCATTTTGTTCAGGACTTCTTGGCTCACAGTGAAATAGAGTTCGCTTTGACGCAGTCATCCGCTTTATCTGGAACTCAAGTTCTGACGTTCTGACGAACGGGACTTTATGATGATGGTGGTAAGGATGGGACTCCAAACATCGTTTTTACAGCAAAGGAGCTGGAGTACGTTGTTACTCCGGCAACAGTCAGGAAAGCTCTACATCTACCTGAGAACCACCAGTTCAGTTCTGCTGTTGAGGAGCCATTGCTACAACAAATGATGGCTAATTTAGGGTATGAGGAGAGTTTGGAAAAGTTGGGCCAACTTAAACGCCCACATATTCGAAGAGAATGGAGCTTTTTCTTCGATTGCATCACCAAGGCGTTCGCAAACAAAATGCTCAAATTTTGACGCCATTCCAATTCTGACTCAACAAATTGGGTATGCTCTCCTAAACCAGTCTCACTTTGATTATGCCAAGACTGTGTTATATTTTATAGGAGATAGAATGAAAGAGGACAGGAATGTGGTTTACTTTGCTAGATTCTATCAGTTAATTTACAGTTACTGTACATCAGATGAACCACAACTAGCAAGTGAACACATAGAACCTTTTAGGTTAGCAAAAAGGGCTTTTACTGACCTTTTAACTGCTGATAACAAAAAGAAAGTTCTGAGGCCCCTTAGAATTCTTTTAGCAGTAAAGCAAGCCCTTGTAAATGCTGATGCTGATACTTACTCTGTATTATATCCTGATGTTCCCCAACAACAACAATAACCACAACCACAACAGCCATCAGAACCTACTACTGCCACTCAACAAACACACACATCAGAACATGACAACCAGCCATTAACACATAATTAGGTGAAGCCTTCTTCTTCTAGAGCAAAGAGGACTAAGATAGTACCTCAGGCACAGAAGAAAAGAAGGAAGATGGTTTTAAGATATGAGTCTGATGATGAGGCACAGGTTCAACCATCAGAACCTATTGCTGAAGTAGCTGAGAAGATCTCTTCTCAGAAAGCTCAAGAAACTGGGAGTACTAGGCCCCTAAAAAGGCTTAGAAAGCTAAACTCTTATGATCAAGCTCCTAGAGTATCTCCACCAGCTAAGAGACTTAAAAAGCAAAGAGCAATGAGGGCTGTAGAATACTCAATCTCTGAAGAAGGAATGGAAGCAGCAGCTGTGGAAGAGGGTCAGGAATCTCTGATCCCACAAGAACCTACTGTAGTTGAATCTCTTCCAAGTGCTGAGCCGGAACTTCATGAAGCTCACAAATCTCCAATCCAAGAGCCAGAGACTACTCCAATGCCTACACCTCCTGTGTCTCCAATAAATTCTCCAGTACATGCTGACAATCCAGGCACAAGTGCTGAAATTGATATCAACAACTTGGATGTGCCTATGGTCTTGTATCTGGAAGCTCCATCTACTTCACATCTTTCTCAGCACACTCCACCAACAACTCCACTGCTAGATGCTGATGTCCATGCAGATGAATCTTCTATTGCTTCACATACAATAATTCTATCAAAAGATGCTGATACTGAAGATTCTGCAAGTTCCGTTGAAAAAAATATTGGTGAAGCTGCTACAAATATAAATACTAATGCAGCTGGTCCTTCAAGACATGCACCTCCACAAACAGTTGGTAAAGCTGATTTGATAAGAAGTTTGTGAGAGAGGATGCACCAGTACCTTGGAGTGAAACTCGCAGAGGAAGAGAGTGGATCAAGGAGTGGAACAAAGTTGATTTTTTTTCCTTCTGCAGATGTTCTTGCTGAGCACCTGGCTAAAGCTGATAAGAGGATGATGAATGATAACTTCAAAGCACAGCTCAAAGTTACTACATTGAGTACCAGGAACCTTCAAGGTCAACACTCAATAACTCAAGCCAAGGTGGATAAAATTCAAGATACAGTGACTAAGCAAACCATGAATGTCACATTGGACAATAAAATGTTTTTCAAGCCAGCCTTTGACCGCATTGAGTATATTGAAAAGACTTAAGAAAAGCAGCAAGTTCAACTATCTGATATTTTAAAGAATCAAGCTGCTCAACAAAACCAACTCAATGAAATCCAAAATTCTGTGGAATTGCTTGTGTCCCTGCTTCTACCAGATGATGCCGAAAAGGGGGAGAAAGTAATTAAGTCCAAATGCACAACTGATCAACCACTGAAGGGTAAGGATGATGATAATGAAGACCAGGGAAACTCTGAAAGGAGTAGAGGTCTAAGTCAAGGAAGGGGTTCTTTATCAAGGAAAGCCAGAACTATAAGTCAAAGAACAAGTTCTGATACTGGTAAAAGGATAAGTTCTGATGAACAAACTCTGAAACTTGATGAAGAGATCTCCAAAATGCTGTTCCTAAAGGACAATCCATGCATGGATATTGAAAGTCTGAAGGAAGAAGAGATTAGACTGAAAGCTGAAAATGACAAATCTAAGTCAAAGTCTAAAACTCAAGACACAACAAAGAAACCACCTAAGCCTAAGGGCATTGTGATCAAAGAGAGGACAAATATTGAGGCATCTAAGGCCGAGTCCAAATCACAGGTGGAAGTTGATCCTAGATTCAAGGGTAAGGCAAAAGCTGATGAATCTGTAAAGATATATCTGCCAACCATGGATCTGGAAGCAAATGCTGATGAAGATACAAGTCTGATTTTGAAGAAGAAAAGGAATATTCAAGCAACCTCTAACAGAGCTCAAGTTGTCTTGACATCAGAAGAAAAGGAAACCTCTAACATTGCTCATGTTAAACCTTCAACAGTTCTACTACCTGGGTTTACTAAAGCTCAACAATCTGCTCAACCTATGAAGACTTCAACAAATGTTTTTCAGGGTAAATTGATCCAAGGGAAGGAAGCTAGAGATAAAAAAGGACTGGGTAATGCTGATGAGAAAAGAATAAACAACTCTACCTCAGATCCTACATCCCTTGCTGAACCAGGAGTAGGGATAACTCCAGAAAGTCTAAATCGATTAGAGTCTGTACAGATGGTTTACAACTCCAAGCTGAAAGAAGACATACTGCTTTATTTTATGACAGATTGGAGAGTATTCCAGATAAGAAAGGATGAAATTCGGTTGAAGTATTATGAAGAACTGCAACATGTTTTATTTTTACTTCAAGTGAAGAACAGGTCAACAGATGGTGCTGCCAGATACTTAATATCTGATATTCAAAGGCAGAAGAAACTTTACTCTGTAAAGTCTGACAGACCATACTATCCAAAGTACAGAGCTCACAATGGTGATTTAGTTGAGATGAAGCCTAATACCACCAAGATCACTACTTTTCTGGATATTAAGGGTGTTGAATTTAATCTGGAGTCTGACAAAGCTTATCTGATCAGATTGGATTAGGAAATAAGGAAAGCAAAGATTAATGATCTCAGGGCTGCTATCTTTCAGACAGGAGAAGATATAGCTGA
This sequence comes from Apium graveolens, assembly GCF_009905375.1. Classification (NCBI taxonomy): domain Eukaryota; kingdom Viridiplantae; phylum Streptophyta; class Magnoliopsida; order Apiales; family Apiaceae; genus Apium; species Apium graveolens. The sequence continues at coordinate 50,382,833 of NC_133653.1, forward strand.
AATTAAAGATGCTAAAAGGAGGATGATAAATGAACTTGAATATGCTGAGAGAACTCTTCTGAAGAACTATCTCAGAACAACTCCTGACATTCAAGAGATCACACACTGAAGCCAGGTCAAGGACTATAACTTTTAAATTTTGAAGGATATACAGGTTAAAGCTGATATCTGACTTTAAGGATGGTAAAAGCTACAAAGACTGTGAGTTGTAGTTATCTAGTCAAATTCTCATATGCATTTGTACTTAATGTTTTTGACATCATCAAATATCTATTGAACTTGTATATTATGCTAATTTAAAAGTTGGGGGAGATTGTTAGATATACTTGTGATGTCATGTCTAATAATGATTTGTGTTTAGTTTTCAGATCTTGACTAACAGGACAAATCAGGACTTAACTGGAAATCAGTACTTATACTGAAGTCAGAACTTAAGATATTAGAACTTAAGTTATCAGAACTTAAGATATCAGAAGATATTCATTAGAAGATAATATCAGGACTTAAGAAGACTTTCAGATAAGGAAGGCGGCTGATTGAAGGGAAAGAAGATCAAGACTAAAACAAGAAGAGATATGCATGGAGAACAAGTCTATGAAGAATAGAAGACTTGGAGGAAAAGATAACTAATTGATATATTTTAGGATACATAATTATATTTGATATCAATTAGAGATTATCTTGTAACTGTGTGGTATATAAACACAGAAATAGGGTTTACACTATAAGTGTTATCATTATCAAGAATATTATTTATTTTAACCCTAGCAGCTCTTAGTAATATTGTTCATCACTGAGAGAGAACAGTTCCATTGCAACACTGTGTTATTAATAAGATTATTCTTTGTTACATACTTGTGTTCTTAATTCGATTTGATTATATTATACAGTGTATTCAACCCCCTTCTACAATGTGTGTGACCTAACATACCAAATCTTTCCTGACTAGTTCATTCATTTTCTTGAAGTTAAGATGGGACAGCTTCTTGTGCCATAGTCAACTATCATCTTGACTTGCCTTGCTGAAGAGACAAGTGACATATTCTACATTGGATGAGTTGAAGTCATCTAGATACAAATTTCCTTTTCACACACCAGTGAGAACCACTTTGTTGCTTTTCTTGTTGGTCATAACACAGGCTACAAAATTGAATGTTACTGAGTTGCCCTTGTCACAAATTCTGGCTAATACACAGCAAGTTATGCTTGAGTCCATCTACTAGGGAAACTTCCTCAATGATGACATTGTCCTTTGAAATCAAGCCATATCCCACAGTATAACCCTTGCTGTCATCTCCAAAAGTAATATTTGGGCCAGCTCTCTCCTTGAACTCAATGAGCAGGGTGGAATCACCAGTCATCTGCCTTGAGGACCCACTATCCGGATACCAAAGATTCCTCCTGTTTCCCTGCACATATCTAAATCAAATCAAGTTGATTTTGTACCCAAGTTTCCTTGGGTCCTGCCTTGTTAGCCTTTTTCTTAGGTTTTTTAGGCTTGTCCTCATTTGACTTAGGTATCTGAGATTCATCCTTAGTCATTTGAGTAGAACCTTTAAAACCATTCATCATTGCAGTATTATCATGCACATATAGGTTAACATGATATGGCATACTAGGTGCAAACATGTTATTCCATAATGGCATGCTAAATGGCATTTGTGGTATACTAAATGCAGCATAGTCAGGATTTTGTGCAAATGGCATATTAGCAAATTGTGCATTCAAATTATGTGCAGGCATAACATTCACAGGCATTATAGGCATGTTAGGAAATGAAGAAGGTGTAGACATGGGTGCAGGCATAGCAAGTTTGCAATTAACAGACTGATGATTAACACTACCACACTTCACACAGATTTTTCTAGGTGCATATTTATCAGGTGTGTAATTGTTATGTTTGTTAATTCCTACTTTCCCATTCCTATTGTTTTTCCTTTTTGATTCTGCTTTAACTTCTATTTTCACCAATCTGTCATTCAATTGCTTGATTGACAGATGCCCTACATTGACTCTCTTGTTCCTTTTCACTTGAATTGTTTCTCTAGGAACAAAGTTCTTGGAAACTGATCCATATTTCTCATTTAACATAGCTAGCTAGGATTTTCTAACTGGCTTTCTTTCACTCAACGGATGTGGTTCCATGTATTTCGATGGATAATTCATTTGATCATTCGATGGATAACCTTAATTATCCGTCGAATCCACATCCGTTGAAAGTCTTTCTTCCAAGTTAGGATTCAGTTTCTCCTTGCTCTTTTTCCAGGCTTCATCACAGAAGGATTCTATACCTTGAACTTTAGTAATTTGAGCATGGACATCTCTAGATGATTTCTATGCCTTAATTACTTCATGTTCTCGTTCAAGTTACTTTCTTAAAATCTTCTCTTTCTTTATGGATTCAGTCAGTTCATCTTTGGCAATCTTGCACTCCATCTTCAGTTTCTCAAACTCAACAAATTGAGTTTCTAACACATTATTTCTTTCACTCAAAACAAATTATTCTCTTTAATCTTAGTGTTTTCTTTAGTGAAAGATTTGAGAGTAACACGCAAATGATATAGTTCTGTTGACATGTCTTTTATAGCATTATTACACTCAACTTTAGATAAATGTGCTAGATTGGTAGTGATTACCTGATTTCTTGAATAACTAACTTCTGCTTCATCTGATTTGGACATAAGTGCTAGATTGGCATAGATCGTATCCTCATCCTCATCTAATCCATCAGCATCCCAGTCATTTTCCTGAGTTAGAAAAGCCATTTCTTTCTGTTTGAGCAACTCAAAATATTTCTTTTTGTAATCCACAGGCTCCAACTTCTTTTGATCAAAATCAGGCTTTCTGCATTCACTTGAAAAATGACCACTCGAGCCACACTTGAAACATTTAAATTTTGACTTGTCAACCATGTTTCAGTTTGGCATGGATGCTCCAAAATTCTTCTTGAACTTGAGCTTGGCAAACCTTCTGGATAGAAAAGCCAGATGCTCATCTATGTCATCCCTATCATCTTGACTCAGATGATCTTCATGTTCAGATAATAGCCCTTTTGCTTTTCCTTCACAAACTTTAGGGTTTGATGCAGATTCCACAACTTTTGCCTTTATCTCTTTCTCTCTCTTTTGCTCAGCAACCAATGCAATGTATCCTCTTTTCTTCCTTCCTTTCTCCAGCTTCTCATCTTGCTCTATTTCAAGCTCATATGTCTTTAGAATCCCTTACAATTTGTCCAAGGTAAACTCCTTGTAATCTTGAGAGTTTCTTAGTGAGACTGTCATAGTCTTTCATTCCTTTGGCAGAGATCTAAGGAATTTGAGGTTTGAGTCCTTTGTCTGATAGACTCTTCCATACAGCTTTAGAGCATTTAGTAGTTTTTGAAACCTACTAAATATGTCAATGAGTGACTCACTTTCTTCACTATGAAAATGCTCATATTGCTGAATCAAGAGTTGCATTTTGTTTTCCCTTACCTGCTCAGTTCCATAACATATAACTTGAATTGTATCTCAGACCTGTTTAGCAGTTTTGCAATTTATGATGTTGTCAAACATGTCACCATCAACACCATTAAACAAGATGTTCATGGCCTTCTTATCCTTATGAACTTGCTCAATATCTGGATCTGACCATTCTGCTCTAGGCTTTGGGATAGATGGCTCATTTCCTATAGCAGCTCTCATAGGGACATGAGGACCTTTCTCAATACAGTCCACTTATTCTTCGTTTTGAGAGAGGAGATGCAGGTGCATTTTCACCTTCCAGTGGTGATAGTTGTCTTTGTCCAGAAATGGAATTTTTACTCCAACATCTTTTCTGCTCATCTTGTTAGTTGTTGTGATCTTTAAACTCTTTGTTCTTCAAGGGCTTGCTCTGATACCAATTGTTATTCCCAAACAATCTAACAAAGAATTACAGAAGGGGGAGTTGAATGTAATTCTGGTTTCTTTTGATTTTAAGAACTATTCTTTCTTAAATATATAAGTGTGTTTGATTTAGCTAAAGTGCGGAATGAAATTACTGAAGAAATCAAACACAAAGTAATCAAATACAAGTATTTAAAAACTTTCTGGTGGATTGAACTTTTCAAAACCAGAGATATATATAAAATCGAGAACTCTGTGATACAAGGTTTATACATAGCTGCTTAAAAGTAGAACTTACAAAGCACAGAGAAATTCTTTACAGATACAGCTTTATCTATTTCTCTGGTAAATTGCTTACTAACTTTATAATGTTCTACTTGCTACCCTTGGTTTATATATCACCAAGTTACATGATTAAACGACAAACTAATAAGACAAAATGTTTCTTATTCTAATTACATGCTTCTTCATTTCTTTAGCCGACATCTGTGAATACCTTCAAGTTAGCATGGAAATGGAAATGCTTCTTTGTTCTCTAAAACCTGTAAATAGGCTACCACATTCCATTTGCATATAATCAACGCATGTGACTGTCAAATCACTATCAACTGCTATTTGAATTTAAACATCCGTTAAAACTTCATTGGATTATCCGTTGAAACTGTGTTGAATTATCCGTCAAAACTTTACTAGATCATTCGTTGAATGTGACTTGGGTCATCCCTCAAAGCCTTGTAGAATCATCCGTTGAAAGTCTTCCATAGCAGTTAACTCTATTTCACTTATGCAAAATGACAAGGCATCTAATATTTACAATTAGCCAACCTAAATTTTATATCACACTAGTAGTCAACATGACTTTGAATATCCTATAACTTCTAGATCTTTAAGGCATTGTAGAATGCAGAAATGTGTTACAAGACTTATTAATACATAAGCTACTCTCTCAATGGATGTTAAAGAAATCATCTGTTGAAAGCTACAAATTCAATAAATTAAATCTACTAAGGTGTTTTATTTAACTTATCATCAAGTACACAACATATTCCTAACAAAAGTACTGGTTTTATCTAGTTTTATGTGCATTTGCATGCATTTTATGTGTTTTCAGGGTTTTCTGTTAATTTAGAAATCGTTTTGGTTTCTCAAAAATCAACGGACCGGGACCCCACCGCGACGTCAAAGCCCATAAAATTCATATTTTTATTTTTATAAAATCATACCCCGCCTTTGATCTTAAAATCCCCAAACCCAAATCCTAATTTTTGTTTCTGATATTTATTTTTAAAAATAATTCCAAAAATCATATTTTAATTCATAAAATCATTTTTTTATTCAAAAATTAATTTGGTTAATTATTTATTAATTAACTGATTTGTTTTTAATTCCAAAATTTTTATTTTCTTTTATTATATTCAAAATTCCAGATTTGTTTTAATTATTTATAATTTATTTTAATTAATTAATTGATTTATTTGTTTAATTAAATAATTTTATCTATAAATAGTTAAATAAAGTATAATTAATTATAAATAAGCCAAACAATTCTAAATATTATTTTGAGTTTTTAAAAATTATATTAAATTATTTAAAAATCAATTAATATTATTATAAATTTATTTATTCGTATTTTATTCGTAATAAATAAACCGTTCGTCCGATAAATACGAAATGAATGTGTCTAGACACTAGAAAAATATTTTGCTTCTAATAAAAATACTTTCGAGACCTAAATTTTTTTGTATCAAATAATCAATTGATTTGCGAGTCGTTCTGAGTCGATTCTTGATCGATAGATATCAGTTTTAACCTGATTTCAATTCTAAAAATACTGAGACCTATCTTTTGACGATGTGACTTCTATGTTACATGAATTATGTGATTATGTGTTATATGAATAACATGATTACGTGCTATGTGATATGCATGCTATATGTTTACAGTTTTAAAATACCATGATTAGTTATAAACGATTGTGTAGATGTCGAGACGTATAGTTACGTCAATTGAGTTTGATTCTGTAAATTAAGATAGTCCTTTTGTTTATAGAATCGAGTAGCAAGGAGTGAAGTCAAGTGTTAGATGGAGTTGGTAGCCAACAGTATAAGCCAAGGTTGTAGTGAGAAGTTATCGAGCATACCAGGCAAGTATACTTGAACTTTTTTGTAGTATAATTGCAAATATCCCTATCTTCACTTATCATTCAAGTGATATTTATTTGAATCCTATTATGCAAGTTCTTTACGCTTTTCCAATTCCAGAATAGTTCAATATTTTACATATCAGAATGCTTATAATTATGTAGGTTATCTATACTATTCTAATTTCATAATAGTTAAACGTTTTATATTTCGCTGAAATAATCTTCAAATTGATAGATAGTGAATAACTATACTATCCAGAAATATTCTATACAGTGGAACTTTGTTATGAGATTAGCGAATAACTATTCATTCTAGTTACCTCTCCATCAGTGGATGCGGTTACTCCGGACCATGTGAAATGGGGAGTTATATTGTGAAGGATGTCGTTTGGTTCGACTCCTTTAATTAAAAATGTTTTATTGATTGGATGAATACGTAAGTGACCGGGGCGGACGGTCCAACGGAGGGCCATGTATTATATGAAATATTTATAATACAACTTATGCAACAGGCAGATATATTGCCTTTTTATTTGAGTACTCATGTTTTGGGACATATTTCTACGAACCGTGATCCAGTGCTATCACACTGGCAGATCAGCATGTGATAGTACGTCCGTCGGTGACAGATTCCAATCTAAAAATTATCATTTACTGTTTATAGCTTCTTTAGCTTTTATTGTGATCAAATATTGTTGTTTATCCCCTATTATTCAGTTATTATCATAATGTGGTTTATCACTTCAAGCATACTTTTGTACTGCATGCTAAACATTCCTTTCGCTCATACTTGTTTATTATTCTGATCTTTCAGCTAAGTCAGAGCAGGCCTGAGTTCCAGGTTTTCCCCAGAAGTTGTTTGATTGTAAAAAGTTTGGTGTGTTTTCCAGGTAGACTGTTTTGGGACGCTTGGTTAGTTTATAGATTTGTAATAAAATTTGAATAGTTTGTAAAACTAAATAGACGTATAGGTTGTAATAATATTTGGTTTGTAATAATGCCTGTTTCATACTATAACCTGTGATCGATCCAGTTGCATGCAAGGGGTTATATTTATTATTTTATTCCACTATGCATATTTTAATATTGTTTATCCGTTAGTAACTCCCAAATCTAGACCCCAGATTTGAGGGCGTTACACCGGATACCTTTCATTTATTGCATACACACCCTTGTGTACCTGATTTCTTTTCATAAATACCAAACCTTTGTTATTACAAGATCGAAACTCTCATCTCATATGATTTGATTATCAAATGCAAATGTTTTTTTGAGATAAATGTTTTATAACAGTTGATTATGAATCTATTTATGGACATGAATGTTTTTATTGAACTGAATTGTTAGAATTTGATTGTTTTTATAAAATATGTGGACCAGATTCGTGGTCAGACCATATTTATGGTCAAATGTAGGCCAACATGTGCCTTGGATTCAGTATAGAGAACAGGGCTATATGCCATGTTCATGGTTAGTACGTGACTAATCAGCAGCCAAACCTTTGGTTTTTAGTTAGAATGAGATAAGTCTAATTCAATAATTCCTTTGAATGATTGATTTTCCAGTTTTCAATTGATGCAAATACTACCCTGAGATTGTGAACTCTTGTTAAACTATTTCAAATTGTTTTTTTTTATATTGGTACTTGTTGAGCATTGTTGCTCATCTTTTTTTTCTTAAAACCATTTCAGAAAGGCTTGAAGATGAGTTGCTCGAGTTCGATAGCATTTAAGGCTAAGGCTGTGCAAAGAATATGAGTGGTTAAGTTATCCAGAGGTCAGAGAAGGTTAGAGTTAGAGTTGTTTATCGAGATTCAGTGGTAAATCAGGTTTGTAAATAAAGTAGTAATGATTCTTCTTATCGAAGATGACTTGAAGTTGTAAAAGATGTTGTTTATTAATAATAGTGGTTGATTCTAATTTCAATGTTGTAACCTGTATGCGATCCTGTTTTTAGGGGGTTAAACCGTGTTCTTTTAAATTCTTTTCAAATGTTTAGGTTTTTAAATTCTTTGGTTTTTATTATCTATTTAAAAATACAGGTTTTCAAAACTGTTTTAAAAAGTGGTTTTTATGTGATGACGTCAAATCTAGATCCCCAGATTTGAGGGGCGTCACAGTTGGTATCAGAGCCACAAGTTATAAATTATTGAAATTGGAATATAGGTTGTAGTAATAAGCTTAATAGAGAAAAAGAATATTGCATAACCTCACATAGAGTTATAGTAAGACTATTTGGGAATAGTCTAGAGGTGGGAGAGTAATAAAATCAAGTTAGACGATTAAGTTAAGAATTTTAGATGGTTAAGATGAAAATGTTAGACGATTAAGTTGGGAAGTTAGATTGTTATTATTCAGAATGTGAGAAGATTAAGTAGCGAATGTTAGATAGTGAAGTTGTGAATGTTAGGCTAGTAAGTTGAGTATCTATAGTTATAGAGGTTGTGGTTCCTAATGCTAGAAATTCCAGTATCTAGTAAGTGGATCAAATTAGATTCATAGTATTTTGAGAAGGGTTAGAGTTAGACCTATTCGAAGAGTTTTGATAGTAAGCGGTTGAATTAAAACTTGTGAAGATTTTGGTATGGCCTAGAAAGGCCTAGTATTATTGAAATATGGGAAAGTGGTTATTGTTCTCTTTAAGATATAAAAAGTAGACGCAAAGAGACGAGTGTGTGTTGAGTCTGATAGGGAAGTTCTGTAGATGGTCAAGGAGTGAAATGATAGAGTGTATGTAAAATATAGTTTGATTGTTAGAGGTAACGTCTGTGAATATGTTAGAGTGTTAGTTCTCGACGGCGACGATTGGGCAAAGCTGGATATGGCATCAGGTTGTTTCAAGCTAAATGGTACTTCAGATGATATCACGGTGGGTCAGACTTCTTGCGAAAGATAACGCCTATGATGAAATCTTAAGAAGAAATTACGAGTTAACGTTAATCGATTGTTAAAGATGCAAAGAAGAAGATATGCAGCGGACAATGATTTATTGAAGCATAGTGGGAATTTCAGAAGACCTTGGCAGTACTTTTCTTCAACTAAAAGTTATTCTCATTGTTTTTCTTCATCAGTGAAGTATTATAATAGGTTTTGATGATATTCTTCTACAAAAGTTTTGATAAATGAGATCACCTATTTCTCGAATGTTGAAATGATATTGGTATTGATTCTTTATGTGAATTTGAAGGCATATGTGGGTAATACAGGCTTGTTTATGAAAAGACAATGATATTCAAATTCTGAGAAATTCTCTTGTTATTCCTTTAATCCGATTGGGATGAACAACCTCAATTATAGGTGGATACAAGGTATACCTGTCTGTGTGATAGGAGTTGGATGAGACGCCATCACTTGTGTGTGTTGTGACTACAAGAAGGTTAACAACCTTTAGTAGTGTCTTAATTGGGACACGCAACACCAAGTTCGTTTGATCATATTGACCCCTCATTCATTCTCTTATTCAAAAAAAAAATCTATTCTGAAGACATCTTGCCCTATAATCAAAATTATGAAAGATGGATTCTGGGAGTTGAACTCTCCATTCACAAAAGTTTTAAGATTCTCATTTTCTTTTCTAAATGTGAAGGTATGCCAAGGTTAATTAAAAGCGACTAACGATCTGATATTGCGACACACATAGATTGATATATATGTTTTAGTTCTCTTTGCTGATTCCGAGGTCGGAATCCTTATAAGGGGTTAGGATGTAATATCCTGAATTTTTAAATTAGTGAGAATCTATAAATCCTGTGATTGACTTAAATTGAATATTATTTTGGCAATGTGAATAATTGGTATGTGTATGATAAGTGGAATAATATGTATTAACTGATATTGCACCGTCTCTTTCTTTCTGTGATTTCGAGGACGGAATCCGTTTAAGGAGGGTAGATTATAATGACCCACCCAGACTTTTCAAAATTTGTTATTAAAGTAATTTCCCTAAGAAGAAAGGAATAAAATTTAATATTTTATTCCAGTTTAAATATTTTTCAAAATTTTATAGTTGAATACCGGGTTATTATGTTGTCAATGGGTGATATTTTCTCAAGACTAAAATTTATATACTGTTTCCAAAATTTAGATCTATTTGTGATGTGAGTATAAGTATTATGTGATTAAGTTGTATGTGTGGATTTGATGGTATGATTAGTTGGGGTAATTTATGAATAATATGTAAGTATGTGTGAATTTTCTATAAAGTTATATGTGAATAATATTCTGTAATTCCAGTTTAAATCTACCAAAATGGTGATTTTTAATTATTAATATTCTCGGAATGGATCATATATTATTTAGATAATTTGCAAGTGAAATATTGATTGTTATATGATTTTATAAATGATTTGCGGAATTATTTAATGATTTTTCTAATTAATTATTAATTATTTGTGATTATTCAGATTTCCGCAACTTTAACGGTGTGGGGAAACTACAAACCGAAATATTTCCGAAAAATGATTTTTAGACTAACTTGATAATTTGAGAACTTTTCGTGTATTGAGTTTTTCGATCCGGAGTACGGTTTTATCGGTAAAGATTCCGGGTCATTTTTACGGGTATTAAAATATTATTTTATCGTCTCGATATACGTGCAATATGGATAAAACTATTATCGGAGATATTTTAATTAAAATATTAGTTTTATTAAAGTACGTGCATCTGGGGGCTCGGAACCCCAAATCTTTATTCAATTGCCCGATTTTAATGTTTATCCCAAAATGGGGAGCGTTTGGATCGGTTTTTATTTATTCTTAGCTATTAAGTATTGGATTTTTATATCCGATATGATCCAACGGGGTCCTAATTTCTCGTAAATATAAATAGCCATTACAGTACTTTATTTTATACAGATAAACATAATTATACAGTAGAATTTCATAATTATTCACAGAAACAAACGGCATTCTTTGTGTTCTTCGCAATCGAACGAGGATTTGAGGATGTTATTGGAATTCGATGGAGGCGTATGAATAGTCAAATTGAAGCCCTCGATCCCCTCTTTCATAATCTATCATCAAAATCATCAGAGGACTTGTAATTTGTAAATTCGGTTTTTAGGGTTCTTGAGTCGAATTGGGTTTTTGAATTCTAGATATTTTTGGTTGTTTTTTTGCTATGGTTAGCTTTGCCATGTTGTTTATAGTCAATTAGTGTACAAACTTGAATTGTTTATGTTCAGAATTACATAAGTCGAGTTTTGTGTTTTCTTCTATTTTTATTTTAATTGTTATGATCATTCGTGTGTTGGTCGTTATTTAAGATAATTGGGTTCATTTGTATAATTTACGAGCTTTAATTTGAGACATGGAGCGCTTGATTTGGTTAAGAAACGAATGAATTTGTTGTTTCACCGGAAAATTGTAAGTCCTTGCCAGCGTTAATGGAGTTTCTGATCGGAAACTTCGATTCCGGCTTTGATACTGAGGGTTGTGGCATGTTCTGGATAGCTGGGTGGATGTTGAGTGTATTGAGACTAAAAACCCTGTTCAAAACGGGGTGTTTGCTGGTGATTTGAACTGGCCCGAATCTGGGCAATTTCTAGAAACTAGTGGGTCACTGGCGTGTTCTTGCAAACTCCGGTCACGTTCTTCGTGAGCCGTCGTTTGACTGTTTTCCCCAATTCCCCTTTCTGAAATTTTGTTTTGTCCGGAATTATCTATTTCCAAAGTTTATTTTAATTCAAAAACCAATTCGGTTAAATATTTTTAAATTTTAACTGAATGATTTTAATTCCAGAAAATATTTTATGTATTATTTCTTAAAATTCAAAATTTTATTTAATTATTTATAATTTATTTTAATTAAATATGTATTTATTTAATTAATTAATTTATTTATTTAATTAATTAATTTTATCTGTAAATAGTTAAATAAAATTTATTTATTTTTAATTATGCCAAATAATGATTTAAAAATCATTTTGAGCTTTTAAAAATTATATAAAGGTATTTAAAATTCAATTAATATTATTATTAATTGAATTATTCTTATTTTATTCATAATAAATAGACCGTTCATCCGTTTAATACGAAACGATTGCGTCTAGACTCAGAAAAATATTCTGATTCTATTAAAAATACTTTTAAGACATAAAATCTCTCGTTTCAAAAGATCGCTTGATTCTGTAAATGTTTCTTTGTCGCGTAACTATCAAAGAGTTGTATATCGACTCGATTTTAGTTCTAAACGTACCGAGTCGAACGTTGTGATGAATTGAGTTATATGTTACATGGATTATGTGATACGTGGAATAGGTGTTTACATGTGGTATAAATTATGTGTTGATAAAAGAGTTAGAAAACTGGTTTAATCGTATCTTCTGATCCGTAATTCGGTTCAGACGAAACAAAAAGTGATTAGAAGCTTATATTGTTTACTCTAATACTTTGCAATAAAATGATTGAGTCGGAAATATGAGTACATGTCATTAGATATGCATAATGTGATTATATGTGATGTGACTATGTGTTAATTGACGATTATGGGAAGTATATGTGGATTTATGGTGTTAAAAACGTGACAAGTGAATGGAGTAATATAATATCGTGTCCAGATTGATATTGGGACTCAGTTTGATTGATTGGTTGTTGATTGAAATAGAATAACAGGGGGATAGTCTAATAAATAGACGAGATAATGTCGGATTTTCGATATGATTTATATTCGTAATGATTTATAGAATATTGTGTTTGAATTGGTTTGACTGTGAAATAAAGTCAAAGCATGATTATGTGTTAACTGATAATTGGTAAGTCAAAAAGGTTATATAGGTTGACTTGTGCTTATGTGTTAAACGTTTATCGGTATATGTGATATGTATATACGAAGGGGATATATACGAGGTTGATACTTATAAGTTAAAGTCGATAGACTAGTTAGTAATTAAAGTATTGTGTTATTCTCGCAAAGGATCTGAACGAGACGTGCAATATCGAACACGTACAGAAGGCCAAATGGTGTTGCAAAGTGAATAAGGAATAGGTCGATAAAGCAATGATGTGCCGTGAATAGAATATAGTCAGAAGTTGTCCGTGAGTTATGATATGCATAGATTGTGGAGTATGAAGTATGAGACTGGGCTATGAGTTGTAAACCAGATTTAAGGCAAGTTTCCTAAATCCTTTCAGAAAGGCTTAAAGATGTGTTGCTCGAGTTTGATAGCATTTAAGGCAAAAGCTGTGTGAAGAATATGAGTGGTTAAGTTATCCAGAGGTCAAAGAAGGTATCTCGGGAAATTGATGAAGAAGGTTCGAGTTAGAGTTGTTTATTATGATTCAATGGTAAATTAGGTTTGTAGATAAAGTAGTAATGATTCTTCTTTTCGAAGATGACTTGAAGTTGTAAAAGATGTTGTTTATTGATAATAATGGTTGATTCTAATTTCAATGTTGTAACCTGTATGTGATCCTGTTTTAGGGGGTTAAACTGTGGTCTTTTAAATTCTTTTCAAATATTCAGGTTTTTAAATTCTTTGGTTATTATTATCTTTTCAAAAATACAGGTTTTTAAAAATGTTTTAAAAAGTGATTTTTGTGTGATGACGTCAAATCCAGACCCCTGGATTTGAGGGGTGTCACACCTTATGTTGGGCAATTTATGAAAATATGCCCTGACTTCCCTTACCTAAAATAAACAGCTTCTAGCTTCTGAACTGGAGTCATATTTTGACATGTATTGGCAAGATGTCCTTTCATGCCACACTTGAAACATAACACATTGGCATTACAGTTCCTAAAGTGCTTTTCTCCATAAATCCTGCAATATGGTGCCAGAGATGAATTAAACCTCTGCCGATTATGATTTCTAAACTGATTATTCTGACCTCCATTCCCAGCTAGTGGTCTTCTAAATCCCAATCTTATGTTCAGCTGAAATTATGTCATTCTATTGAAACGGCTCTGCAATTTACTCTGTTGTTATCCTCCTCCTGAGGTTTCTATCTTCCTTTTCTTTCTGTCCTTGAATCTCTGAGATGTATCACTTCCGCTTTCAATAACTATATCATTTTGAACAATTGCAACATAGGAAGTTAAATCAAACATAGCCACCCTATTCCGAATCCACAATTTTAACCCTTGTTAAAACCTTTTTGCTCTCTTTTCATCTAAATCAACTTGATCCGGAACAAACCTTGCCAATTCCATAAACTTGGACTCATAATCGGCGACACTCAGATTATCTTGCGTCAAACTTAAAAACTTGATCTCCATCAAATTTTTCATATGCCTCGAGAAATACTTCTGCAAAAAAAACTTTATAAACCATTCCCAAGTCACAAACTCATCTCTTTCCAGTGCTCGCTTAGACTCCCACCAATAGTTTACCTCACCCTTTAGAAAGTAACTGGAATATTTAGTCTTCTGCTCAATCGATGCTCCGACTAAATCAAAAGCTTTCTCAATCTCTTTAAGCCATGCATTGGCTTCCATTAGGTCAACAGTTCCCTTAAACTCAGGTGGATTAATAGCTTGGAGTTTTTTAGAAGTTACTGCAGGTGGAGCTGCTGATTGTTGTTGTTTTTGTTTTTGTTGTTGTTGCTGTTGCGTAAGATGCAACACCTGCTGTTGCATAAATCCCAACAACTGGACAATTGCTGGATCAATACAACTTTCGGTACAACTCTCTCCTGATTTACTATTCTTCTTTGGACCCATTTTTCTGAAAATAAAATAAGAAATTCTTATTATCCTGCTAAGCATGGTTGTAACTATGTAGCAATTTATTAACATGACTAAAAAAATCATGCATAAAATCCTTTTATCCACGTTATAAATTTACCGGCATCTTTATTACCTGTTGCATATTTACTTAATCATCCTGCTTAAAATCTCACAGAATGATAAAAAATAGAGAAAAGAAAAGAAATAGGCCACTACTATAAAATGCTCAAATGAACAATAATCTGGAAAAATAAAGTGGATTATACCATATATTAATCTGGTGAACCTGGATAATATAAAAGAAAATTAACACTAAATAAATTAAGAAAGAAAAGAAATAAAATAAAATTCATACAATGAAACAGGAATTGCTGTACAAAAGCCAAAAAATATATAGATAAAGTACTGATACAGGCGTCAAAAGCGCTATCTCCACTGATATAATACAAACTCAAAAAGATACTACTTACTAATAGCAATGACATGAAAGGGAATATGCTATAACTACAAAAGATGCCCCAACTCTACCAAAGTAACCCAGATGTTGTTGACACTACTCTCGCATCGGCACTGTATCTCTATATCACTGGCTCATGCCACCATAAACAAAAAAATGAGAACAGACACCTTTCGTATTATATCGGGTCTTTCGTCTCGGAATTAACTCGTCATCTGATCATCTAGCCACGTGGCTACTGCACCGCGCACAACTCAGTAAGGATCCAACTAACCAAACGGGCCACCCTGCGTGCCCCTACATCCCACTCGCTAGTGGATGGGAGCTCTGACAACCTCTGTCTCACGACCTCCTCAATTGCCCTAACTCTGGACTGATCCTTAGAACTAGAAATACCTGACCTCATGGAGGCAACCTGTGTCATCTCATGCATGGCATGACTCATCCCTGCATTTTAACCCCTATAAAAATCTCTATCTCTCTCTCTCCCCATCGCGACATACACATGATGTGGGACTACACTAGGAGCTGCTACTGCTGGGGCTCGTGAGGTGACTGAAGCTATAGATGTTGTAGGGATCTGCCTCCGTGGATGACTAGTCCTGGCATGGATGGTCTCTCTAGTCATTGATAAACGTACCTCCTCCATAATCCTCATCACTCAGGCCTCACCTACCTCTGAGATATCAACAGCGGTCTCTGTCTGAACGGATACTACCGTTCTCTCTGCAACTCTGACCAACTTTGGATTTTCTACCATCTCTTGGACCAACTCCACAACCGGGTCTACTAACCTAACAACCCCATGCACTGTGAATACTGACTCCTCTGAGCTCGAGGAAGGAGATGGGGGTCCTACCCGCCTACCTAAATATCCTGTCTCATTTGAACTCTCCCCATCAATAAGCTCCTCCTGGAATGACATCACAACCCACAAATATAAAGATCCGAAAAACTTAAAACTAAAGACAATATTCGATAATCTGGATTGAACTCGATATGAGTTTGACACACACACACTTATCTCATGTGATCTCCCTATGACTTAATTAAGACAACTCTTAAGTCTATTTAAGTGACCATAACATGTGGCTCTGATACCAACCTGTGACGTCCTCCAAATCCGGGATCTGTATTTGGGAGTCACTAACTGCTAAACAAGAATATAATATACACAATGGAATAAAATACTAAATATGACCCTTGCATGCATAAGGATCAAGCACAGGTTTTGATATGAAACAGATACTAAAATAAACCATGATTTATTACAACTACGAACCTGATTAGGATAACCTCTACATAAAGTTATATTAACCCTCAAAAGTATATATATGTTATACATATCAATTCACTTTTATTATTATATTGTACACTAATGTACAAACTACACTGTTCTCTGACTCCTACCTGCCGAGGCATCTGAAACCTGAAAATATGAGGCTGCTCAGAGGGCATTATGTTCCTAGCAGTATGAAGCATACGAGGCATCGCTCCCCCTCTCTGAAAGATCAGCACAATAAAACAAGTATGAGTTATGAAATGCTCAGCAAACAATATAATATATGTGCTTGAAATGATAACAACCGTATTATGCTGATAATTGAAGAACAAGAAATAACAATAATGTTTTAACAATCATCAAAGTTAAAATAAGCTATAAATATTAAGCAATAAGTTTCAGATTGGAATCTTTCAACAACGGACCTACTATCACATGTTCATCAGCCCGTCTGATAGCACTGGATCATGATCCGTAGAAACATGTCCCATAACACGAGTACTCCAATACAAAGGCAATATTCCTGCATGTGGCAAAAGTTGTATTATAAATATTTCATTTAATACATGGCCCTCTGCTGGATCATCTATCCCGATCACTTACGCATTCATCCAATCAAAAATATTTTTCATAAAGGAATCAAATCAATCGATATCCTCTAATGATCAACTCCAAATTTCACATGGTCCGGCTTAACCTGAATAAGTAATGGTGAGATAAGTAGTATGATTAGTTATTCACTGAATATAACAATCAAGTTCCGCTGTATAAAGTATATCTGGATAGAATAGTTATTCACTATCTATCAAAAATAGGAAATAATGTTCTAGTAGAACAATTACTATAATAATCTGCTCTCAATAATTCCACTAGTATTCGAATATATTGCAACACCAGAATTTGCCTAATAGTAATATCAACTTTGAATATGTAAACATTCATCTATTCTAAAATTGGAATTGGACAGGGGTACTTGCCTCGTAAGCAAAACTGATATTAGCCCTGTCTATAACGTGAATCCTTTTATATCCTTGACTCTATAAATCAAACACATTTATTTAATAACCAAACAAAACTCGAATGACGTCTGTACGTCTCGGTGTCTACCTGATTGTTTATTTAAACATGGCATTGAAAGTTGTAAATAAATAGCATGTGTATCACACAGTACGTAGTCATGTTATTCATATAACACTTAATTCAGATCGTCAAGAGATAGGTCTCGGTGTTTTTAAAACTGATATCGGGTCAAAAATATAAATTTTCGATGATTATTCGACTCAGAACGATTCGTAAAATAAAGTACTTTTTAATATAATACAGTTTAGGTCTCGAAAGTATTTTTAATGGAAGCGAAATATTTTTTCGAGCCTAGACGCGTATCTAAGGAATCCCTTAGATATGATGCAAAACAGATCGTGTTCTATCCTTGATCAGAGATTTCTCGGGGAAGGGACCTTTGAAACGGAAGAACGGTCTATTTATTATGAATAAAATAAGAATAAATCAATTAATAATAATACTAATTGATTATTAAATACCTTTACATAATTTTAAAAAGCTCAAAATAATTTTTAGGAATTATTGTGCTTAATTATAAATAATTATACTTCACTTAACTATTTATATTTAAAATTAATTGATTAAATGAATTAATCAATTAATTAAATCATAAAAAATAATTAAAATAAATTATAAATAAAATTTGGATTTTTAAAAATAATAAAAAATAATAATTTTCTGAATTTAAAACAATTAAGTTAATTATTAAAATAATTAATCAATTTAATTTTTGAATTATAATGAATTTTTAGAATTAAAAATAGAATTTTGATTTATTTTAAAATAAAATATGCAAAAATAGATTTTAAGAAGTGGCATCTATTATATATATAATACAACAAATAGGGGGTTTGTGAGACATTTTATTCATGTTGAAATTACTATTTTGCCCCCACATAATTATATGTTACATATATTATATTTAATGCGTATGTATTAATTGTTTCTAATTTATGTACATGTATTAATAAGTCGTTATTACATATAATCATTATAATTTCATTATTTATATTGACAAATTTAGTAGTTTATATTAATTTTACATATCTCATTATAATTTTAACACCAATTGATAATACAATATTTGAAATTGATTATTTTGAGGGGATATATTCATTACACCGATTATATTCACGGAAAACAACGCTATTAGAGTTAGTAGACTTGAGCACGAAAAATGTAAAATAATTTTTAATGGTAGAGGTAATGGAGATTATTATAGGGACATCGTTCGACCAAAATTAAATATAAATAGAGACAGACTGGAGTTTTCGTAAATGGCAAATTGATTATGACAACGATTGTAAATCGTAGGTTGAATGAATTTGGCAATGAATTTACAACGAATACACACGTGAATCATTATGAGAGTCATTTATAAAATAATCTACGGTATTTGTGAGACATTTTATAAATGTTAAAATTACTATATTGCCCTATATTATTATATATTAATGACATTTTATTTAATGCAGATATATTAATTGCATTTATTTTTTATTGGAATTTAATTTATTTTAATATACATGTATTAGTCTTTATTACATATAAGGATTACAATTTAAATATCTATATTAACAGTTTAGTACTTTACATTAATTATAAATATTAAATTATAATTTTAACACAAATCGATAACATAATGTTTATAATTTATCATTTTGAATGGATATATTCATTCCAACGATAATATTCAAGAAAAAATTGTTGTTAGAGTTAGTGCACTTGAGCACGAAAAATGTAAATATTTTTAATGGCAACGGTACCGTAGAATATTATAAGAACATCGTTTGATCAAAACTAAACATAAACAGAGTCAAATTAGAGGTTTTGTAAATATCAAATTTACTATGAAAGTGATTGTTTATCGTATGTGAATGAATTTGTTAATAAATTTAAAATGACATTTCAAAATATACATGCAAATCAATATGAAAAGACATTTATAAAATAATCACAATTTGCATACAGATAATATGCATGCATGTAACAATATATATACATATAAATTGTTTGTCATCTTTCATATTGGATTATTATATTTAGACTATAAACAAAAATAAACTCATGTCAATGTAATATGTTAGATATATTTGATAATATCATGGTTAATATAATTTATGTTTAGATTTCAGATCTTACTTAACAGGACAAATCAGTACTTAACTGTTGATCAGTACTTATACTGGAAGTCAGGACTTAAGGATATCAGTACTTATATTATTAGGAGATAATCATCAGAAGTTAGATATCAGAACTTAAGTGCTGAAGGATGATCAGAGAAGGACAGTAGCTGATTAAAGGAAAGAAGATCGAGATAAACATAAAAAGAGATATGCATGAAGAAGGAATTCCGTGAAGAATGGAATACGTGGAAGAAAAGATATCTGATTGATATATTTTAGGAAGCAGAATTATATTCCATATCAATTAGCAATTATCTTGTAACTGTGTAGTATATAAACACAGACATAGGGTTTATACTAAAAGTGTTAATATATTCGAGAAGATTATTCATTGTAACCCTTGCAGCTCTCGTGATATTTGTTCATCATTGAGAGGTAACAGTTCCATACTGTAACAGAGTTTATTGTTTCAATAAAGTTTGTTTTCTGTTACTTAATATATTAAAGTTCGATTTGATTATATTATACACTGTATTCACCCCCTCTACAGTGTGTGTGACACAACAAGTGGTATCAGAGCCAATCTGTTAACACACATACAGCTAAAGATCCATACACAATCATGTCTGACACAGAAACTCCAACTAAGCCTACCAAAACTGAAGAACCTCCAAAGCCACAAATTCAAAGTCGGTATGAGACTATCAGGGTTCCCATACTGAGACCATCTGAATATCCCATATGGAAGGTAAGGATGACCATGTTCCTGGAAGCAACAGATCCAGAATACCTTGATAGAATCAAGGAAGGCCCTCACAAACCAACCAAGCTCGTTGTTGCAGTTGCAGGTGAAGCAGCAAAGACCGTACCAAAGGAGAAGAGTGATTATACTGCTGAAGATATAGCATCAATTTCTAAGGATGCCAAGGTACGACACTTACTGCATAGTGCCATTGATAATGTAATGTCAAACAGGGTAATCAATTGCAAGACTGCTAAGGAGATATTGGATGCTCTGGAAACAAGGTGTCAGGGAATGGAGACAATTAAGAAGAACAGGAAGACAATACTCACTCAAGAGTATGAACACTTTGACTCAAAGACTAATGAGTCATTGAATGATTTATATGATAGATTTGTCAAACTTTTGAATGATTTGTTATTGATTAATAAAGAGTATGATCTTGAAGATTCAAACCTTAAGTTCCTGTTAGCTTTTCCTGAATGCTGGGATTTGAAGGCAATGACAATAAGAGACAACTATAATCTTGATGAAACAACTCTTGACGAAATCTATGGTATGCTCAAGACTCATGAGCTTGAGATGGAACAAAGAAGCAAGAGGAAAGGAGGAAAGTCAAGGACAGTTGCTCTTAAGGCTGAAGAAGAATTCCCCAAAGCAGCTTCCTCAAGGAAAGACAAGGGTAAAGCTTTTGTCATAAAGTCTGAAACTGAGTCAAGTTCTGAAAGTGATGATGACTCAGATTCTGAAAGCTTGCCTGAGACTGATGCTGATGAGGAGATGATGAAGCTGTGTGCTCTTATGGTGAAAGGAATCACAAAGATTGCATACAGGAAGTTCAGGAAGGGAAAGAAGTTTTCCAGGAAAGGCATAAGTTCTGATAAGAAGAATTTCAGAAGATCTGAAGGCAGAGGAGGAAAGTCTGACAGAGGAGATTACACCAATGTTAAATGCTATAACTGTGGTGAGAAAGGCCACATATCTCCTGATTGCAAGAAGGTAAAGGGTGACAAAGGCAAGGCTCTTGTCACAAAGCAGAAAAGTTGGACAGACACCTCAGACTCTGAAAGTGAGGAAAACTATGCATTGATGGCAAATGCTAATAAAGAAAGTGCTGAGAGCAGTTCTGAAGCTGCTGAAACAAAGGTACCTCAGACTACCTATGCTTTTCATACTGATGATATTAATTAGTTGAGAAGATATCTAAAAACCATGTTTGTTAGTTATAGAGATCAAACTTTAACATGTGAAAGATTAACTTCTGAAAATCTTGCATTTAAGAAAAGAAATGATTTCTTAGAAAAAGAGTTAGTCATGTTCCATCAAACTCAGAAGGATAGAGATGATGCTTTTTATGTTAGGGATGAAGTGCTAAAAATGAATGAATCTCTAAAAACTGAGTTAGAAAAGGAAAGAGAGATTATCAGGACTTGGACTAACTCTGGAAAAACAACTCAAAATTTGCTAAGTAGTGGAAACTGGAAAGAGGGCTTAGGTTATGGAGAAGATAAGAATGATAAAGGAACTGAAAAAATTAAGCATGTTGATAAGCAAAAGCCAAAGTTAAAACCTGTTAAGTTTGTAACTGTAAAGTCTGAAAATGAGAAATCAGAAGTTACAAAGGAATTAACTTCTGACAAACTAAAACAGGAAAAGAAAGCTGAAGTGAACATAGGCTTAATGACAAAGAAGCAGCTTAAGCATAAGCTGAAAGATGTTAAGAATGCAAACAAGGTAAAATCACCTAGGAAAAATAGGAATGGAAAAGAAGGTGTGAATAAAAGCAATAATTATAAACCTGTTCCTGATGCTTCTAGGAAAACATGTCATAACTGTGGAAGTTCTAACCATCTGACTTCTTTTTGCAGGAAGAATAAGAATATTAACTCCTTACATTCAAAATCAGGAGTTAAGAGTCAGTCTGTTAGATATAAACCACAAAATCTTTGTTTTCATTGTGGTAGTTTATGGCATTCCATTTATACTTGTAAGGAATATCATAGCTTGTACTATGATTATTATCAAATAAAACCTTCTTTGAAGAAAGTTTCCATTGTTCCTTCTAGTGTAAATTCTGATTCAAAGTCTGATAGTGTAAGTTCTGATAAGAAAAATGTTAACATAAACTCTGATGCTAAATCCGCTGCAAGTGTTAACAAACTTAATAAGGCCAAAGGATCCAAGCAAGTCTGGGTCCTTAAAACTAATAATTAGTGGTCTTTATGAATGCAGGGCAACAAGAAAAATATTCTAGTTCTGGACAGTGGATGTTCAGGACATATGACTGGAAATAAGGCCCTGCTATCAGACTTTGTGGAGAAAGCTGGCCCAAGTGTTTCTTATGGAGATGGCAACATTAGAAAAACATTGGGATATGGCAATATCAATCTTGGAAATGTCATAATTAAACAAGTAGCTCTGGTCTCAGGACTTAAACACAACCTACTGAGTATAAGTCAAATCTGTGACAGAGGTTATCATGTTGATTTCTTTGAAGAACACTGTGAAATTATGAGTATATCTAAAGGCAAAGTTGTTCTGAAAGGATACAGGCATGGTAACATTTATGAAGCTAAGCTTTCAACAAGTACTGATGGTTCTGCAATCTGTCTGATGAGTAGAGCATCAATTGAAGAAAGCTGGAATTGGCATAAGAAACTCTCTCATTTAAATTTCAACAATATAAATGAACTGGTCAAGAAAAATCTTGTGAGATGACTACCAAAGTCAGTATTTGCTCCTGATGGTCTTTGTGATTCCTGTCAGAAAGCCAAACAAAGAAAATCTTCATTCAAGAGCAAGACTGAATCATCAATTCTTGAGCCTTATCATCTACTACATGTTGATCTATTTGGTCCAGTAAATGTCATGTCTATTGCAAAGAAGAAGTATGCGTTGGTCATAGTGGATGAGTTCACCAGATACACATGGGTGTATTTCTTGCACACAAAAAGTGAAACTGCATCTATCTTGATTGATCATGTCAAACAACTGGATAAAATGGTCAAAAATTCTGTAAAAATTTTAAGGAGTGATAATGACACTGAGTTCAAGAATTTGATAATGGAAGAGTTCTGCAAAAACCATGGAATAAAGCATGAATTTTTTGATCCTAGAACTCCACAGCAAAATGGAGTTGTTGAAAGGAAGAATAGAACTCTCATTGAAGCTGCACGTACAATGCTTGAAGAAGCAAAGCTTCCAACCTATTTCTGGGCTGAAGCTGTGCAGACTGCTTGTTTTACTCAAAATGCAACACTCATTAACAAGCATGGAAAAACACCATATGAGATGGTGAAGAAAAAGAAGCCAAATCTGAAATATTTTCATGTATTTGGATTACAGTGTTTTGTTCTCAAGACTCATCCTGAACAACTATCAAAGTTTGATCTAAAAGCTGATGAAGGAATCTTTGTTGGATATCCACTTTCCACAAAAGCTTCAGAGTCTATAATTTGAGAACAAAAGTGGTCATGGAATCTATCAATGTCTCTTTTAATGACAAGAAGATTACTGGTCTTGAAGATTTCATTGACCATGATCAGCTGAGATTTGAAAATGAAGACTCAAATTCTGATACTGAAAATCCTGACAGTCTAAGTCCTGATACTGTAAACTCTGATGGATTAAACTCTGATGTTATTGAAACTGTGGTGACTACGCCAAAGGAAGATGCACCTATGCAGGCGGAGCATACTTAAGATCCTACCACATCTCAAGAAACATCAGAACATGCATCTGGCTCTTCAAGTTCTGATTCGTCAAGTTCTGATAAGCCAAGTTCTGATAGTGCTGAAAATCTAAATACTGAAGAATCCAACTCAGAGAGCATAGTTTCAGGGGGAGCATCAGAAAATGAAAATGAAGATAGCATGGATCATGGGGGAGCATCCAGTTCTAGAGAAAACCTTCCATCTGCAAGGAAGTGGACAAAATCACATACACCTGATTTGATAATTGGAAATCCTGTTGCAGGTGTCAGAACTAGAACAGGTACTTCAAATGAATGTTTCTACAATTCTTTTCTCTCTCAGACTGAGCCAAAGAAAGTGGAAGAAGCTCTTCAAGATGCTAATTGGGTGCAAGCAATGCAGGAAGAGTTAAATGAATTTGAAAGAAACAAAGTCTGGACCCTAGTGCCAAGACCAAAGAATAGATCTATTGTTGGTACAAAGTGGGTATTCAGAAACAAAACTGACAGTGATGGCATAATTACAAGAAATAAGGCAAGGCTGGTTGCAAAAGGATATTCTCAACAGGAGGGAATTGATTATGATGAAACATTTGCACCAGTTGCTAGGTTAGAAGCCATAAGTATATTTTTGGCTTATGCTGCTCACAAAAAGTTTACTGTCTTTCAAATGGATGTGAAAAGTGCTTTTCTCAATGGAGAATTGGAGGAGGAGGTATATGTTGAACAACCTCCAGGCTTTGTAGATACCAAACATCCAGATTATGTCTACAGGCTTGATAAAGCACTTTATGGACTTAAGCAAGCTCCTAGAGCATGGTATGAGACTTTAGCTCAGTTTCTTCTGGAAAGTGGATTCAACAGAGGAACAATAGACAAAACACTGTTCTACCTCAACCATGGAAATGACTTACTTCTGGTTCAGATTTATGTTGATGATATCATTTTTGGGTCTATAAACGACAAACTTTGCAAGAAGTTTGCCAAACTAATGCAGTCAAGATATCAGATGAGTATGATGGGGGAACTTAGCTATTTTCTGGGCCTTCAAGTCAAGCAGAATGAAGAAGGCACTTTTATTTGTCAAACCAAGTACACCAGAAACTTGCTGAAGAAATTTGGAATGCAAGATTGTTCAAGTGCATCCACTCCTATGGCCACTGCAACAAAACTGGATAAGGATACCGGTAAATCAGTAGATATTACTGACTACAGAGGTATGATTGGCTCTCTACTCTATCTAACTGCTAGTAGACCTGATATCATGTATGCTACCTGTCTTTGTGTAAGATTTCAAGCAGATCCAAGAGAACCTTACTTAACAGCTGTAAAAAGAATCTTTAAGTATCTTAAAGGAACAGCTGCTCTGGGATTATGGTATCCTAGAGAATCAGATTTTAAACTAATAGGTTACTCAGATGCAGATTTTGCAGGTTACAAAATTGACAGGAAAAGCACAAGTGGAAGCTGCCAATTTCTTGGAGGCAGATTGGTTTCTTGGTACAGCAAGAAATAAAAGTCAATTTCCATATCAACTGCAGAAGCAGAGTATATTGCTGCAGGAAGCTGTTGTGCACAGATTCTTTGGATGAAGAATCAGTTACTGGATTATGGGTTAACATATTTCAAAATCCCTATTTACTGTGATAATCAAAGTGTTATTGCTATGACAGGTAATCCAGTTCAACACTCTATGACAAAGCACATCAGCATCAGGTACCACTTCATAAGGGAACATGTGGATGAAGGTACAGTGGAATTGCACTTTGTTCCAACAGATCAACAACTAGCAGATATCTTCACAAAAACACTATGTGAAGCCACTTTTACAAGATTGGTAAATGAACTTGGAATGGTCTCAGGTTCTTTTTCTAAATCTGTCTAGTTTTGTTCTGATGCATCAGACTTTATGATCAGTATTTACAGAATGAAATCTCTTTGTTTATTCTGTGCTTAATTGAAATACACGTTTAAGTACTGATTATTGTCTGATATATGTTTCTAAACTCTGATAAGTGATATGTCTGTTCAAGTAACTATTCGATCCTATGAGGATAACTGTGCTAGATACTGACCTAGTAGTCTTCAATAAACAAATGATTCCATGTAAGAAGTAATTATTTCAGTGGAAATCTTATGACACTAGCAAATTCTGATAATTGAGCTTAGTTGAGTTTACTTTGTTTATCTTATTACTAAGTCACAAATTAGAATAATGCTACTCATCTGTTAAGTTCTGATACTAGTAAAACTGCTGATTGTACTACGTGCTGATAAACCTCACTTATCAAAAGAAAAAGCAAAAAGATCAAAGAATAAAATCAAGTACTCCTTTGAGATCTAGAGTAAAAATGTGGACGGGACGACCCAAGTCCATTGCTGGTATTAAGTAAATATGTTTCTTGGTGACTTTTCACACTCTATGATTACTGGAGAAATACTCTGATAATAGCATAAATACTTATAAGCAGTCGTGACTCACTTACACTGAGAAGCCACTGTAAAATAGAATTTCAAAAGATGCATAAAATTAGCACAAAACAGTTGAGGTGGACTCAAGCATGAACTCATTCATCAGTAGGTTTCAGGACAATGACAGTTCTTTAGCAAAATTTTAGTTATGCCTTATTTCTAAGATGTACTGAAGTGAATCATACTTTACTCTTTGTCTGTTATTTAGCTTAATGCACACACTAATCACTCCATCTGAATGATGAAAATTTCTGTGGTGGTCTATGTTATTTTAGATAAACAGTCATTGTGTCATTATTGCACAAATTCTGAGGACAAGCTCTGGTTGCATATTCTGATGATTAAGTTCTGAAGAGTATAACTCAGAACTTGTATAAGAACTTACTAAGATAGACATTCCTTTTTCGAGTTAAGAAATTATGTTCTGATGACTGTTAAGTTCTGATATAAGTCTAAGTTCTGATATTACAGTCTAATGTTTTACTTGACTTATCTGTGAATAAAATTTGATAACAGTCTCAGTTAATATTTGAATATGTTGAAGTGGAAGATTAATAGTCACTATGGTTAGGGTTAATGGTATTTGTACCTGAACAGTCCAATGTTACTTGTTTCTTGGGCGCTTTAAACCATATTTCCTCTTTCCAATGAATGTTATTCTTTTTCAAAGTCTAGGGAGACGAGGTAGAATTAATTCTACCTGTCAGCATTAAATACTTTTACGTCTCCTGGCATTCTCTTGCCTATATAAGCAGCCACTTCACATCAGCCTTCCCATCAAATTCTTCTCACACACTTATCTTCATACTTTTTCTTTCAAAAACACAATGGTCAGATACAACATGTTTTTGAACTACCAAAACTTCAATATGGAGCTAAGCTGTGCCGACTGGCAGCAGGAATGGCATGTCACAGTCATTCCTGAGGAGATATGGGACTCTGTCCCACAGGAGGTACTGACAAACCTCCTGTTCTTCTATATGGATTACCATCGCCATCTGGAGCGAATGGAGGAGGAAAGACTGGCAGCTCTCCGCCAGCAAGAGCGAATCATCAGACTCGCCATTCTGTTTGTCGAGAGTAGGAAGAAGAAGAAATGATTTAATCTTGTCTTCTTCCTATTTTTCTTCATCATCAGCTTTGTCAGGCTTCTTAGCTAGGACTAAGGCTGTTGATGTTAGGTTTCGTAGCTTAGGGAAATCTTGTATAAGTACTGATGTAATTTCAATTTCATAAATGAATTCTCTTGATATATTAATGAAATTTGTGTTTGCTTCAAGATTTTGTCTCTAAGATATTTAGTAATACATTGCTAAATCCTGATTGATATTCTGATGACCATATAAATTCTGTTTTAATTTAAGTTCTGATTTTTTTATCAGCACTT
Organism: Apium graveolens; assembly: GCF_009905375.1. Taxonomy (NCBI): domain Eukaryota; kingdom Viridiplantae; phylum Streptophyta; class Magnoliopsida; order Apiales; family Apiaceae; genus Apium; species Apium graveolens. The sequence goes on from NC_133653.1 coordinate 50,410,723, forward strand.
ACTCATCTCATTTATCTTGGTCATTTTTACGTGATTTGCTTTCCGAATATTAATGATGCAGTGAAAAATAATTAACTCAGTGGGAACAGTTTCAATTTTGAATTAAAACCGTTTCACCTTGATTAATGGAATATTTGGGTAAGTGGAACGGTTTTTCCTTGAAAACAGGCAACTGAGTAAGTAATGATTCCTGTTTTCTCGAGCCCAGTAACTATCCGTTATTACTGCATGTCTGACAGGTGTCCAACGGTAACATTTTTGTTCAGAGTATAAGTACAACAGAGAGAGGATTTCTTTAATCCTTTATTTTCTTCGTATTTTTTTCTCTTTACTTACTTTTACTCTCTTTTTGTTCTCACGTTGGTTTTTCATACAGACATCTTATCAAACACCTAACAGGCACTTTTGAATCTCAATTTTTCACATGGAACCTAAGGATTTAATCATTGATGGAGCTAAGTTTGTTCCAAACAACTATGCTGTAATTCTTGATCATGCTGAAGCTCCATCTGAATTGCATTTTGTGCAAGATCTTCTTGCACACAGTGAGATTGGGTATGCATTAACTCAGCCTGAAGTCTTTCCGAGTCAACAAGTTCTGACGTTTTGGCGGACTGGGCACTTTGATGATGGTGGTAAACATGGCACTCCCAGTATTGTTTTTGAAGTGGGTGATTCATCTTATGCAGTCACTCCTGGTACAATACGCAAAGCTCTACATCTCCCAGAAAATTGTACTTTTTCAACTCCAGAGGAATCAGCACTTCAGGAGTTAATGGCTGATTTGGGATATGAAAAGTGTGTGGCAAAGCTTGGGCAGTTAAAAAGGGCCAATATCAGAAGAGAATGGAGTTTTTTCTTTGACTGCATCACCAAAGCTTTTGGGAACAAATGTTCGAATTTTGATGCTATCCCAATTCTGAGTCAGCACATAGGGTATGCTATTATCCATCAAACTCATTTTGATTTTGCAACTGGAATAATTGGTTTTATTGGGGATAGGATGACAGAGGATAGAAATATTGTCTATTTTGCTAGATTCTGTCAACTCATATATACTTTTTATACTGATGAACCTCCATTAGTCAGTTCCTCAACCCCACCTTTTAGAGTTGCAAAACGATATTTTAATGATCTGGTAAATGCTGATACTAAGAAAAAAGTGGTTAGACCATTACAGATTCCTCAGTCTGTAAAACAGATCCTAGTAAATGCTGATCCTGATACTTATAGATCTGTTTACTCTGATGTCCAACCAACCACAAACACCCAAAAACCATCATCCTCGGCAACTACCTCTCATACTACTCAACCTACCCTCAGGACTTATCTCAAATCCTATCTCTCTACTTCATAGACTGTTCAACCCTCATCCTCCAAGCCAAAGAGGACAAAAACTATTCCTTAAACACCTCAAAAGAGGAGGAGGACTATACTGAGAGATGTATTTGATACTGAGGAACAGGTTCCTTCTTCAGAACCTGTTGTAGGTGAAGCTGAAAAAGTGACTTCTCAGAAGGATTCTGGAATTGGGGGATCTAGGCTTCTCAAACGGCTTAGAAGAATGACAGTTCCTGAAACTCCCAAGGAATCCAAATCAACAACGAGATACAAGAAACAGAGGGCAAAAAGGCCAGTTTCAGATGATGAAGAGGAAGCAGCTAAGGAAGGGGATCAGGAATCTCTGATCTCACAAGACAAGGAATTTGCTCCAGTCACTTCTTCTCCATCCACTCCATCTCAGGAAGCTGTTTCTGAAAAGGCTAACACACCCTCTGTGTCTTCTGTTGATCCGGGCACAAGTGCTGATATTGATGTTCAAAACTTGGTTGTGCCTGCAGTAATTCTCTTAGAAGCTCCAACAACAAATATTCCTTCCACAACACTTGTTACTGATGTTGTTCAAACTCCAGAGTTATCAACAACACCTTCTCTGCATCAAGATGCTGATGATCAGAATTTCGGTGAGTATCAGGATATGGCTGTTGATCAGAACTTCGAACAAGATCAGCAATTAGAGGATGCTGAAGCCTCCATTGCTACTCACACTGTTGTCTTATCAGAAGATATTGATTCTTTAAGTTCTGATGCTGCAAATGCTGGAGATACTGGTGATGCTGCTCCAACTGTAGATGCTGATGAAGCAGGTCCTTCAGGACTTACTCCTCAACAGACTCTTCCTAAGTCTGAACTGGTTAAGAAGTTTTTTATCGGAGAAGCATCAGTACCTTGGAGTGAAACTCGTGCAGGTCAGGAGTGGACTAAGGAATGGAACTCAGTTTCATGTGTTCCAACTGACAAGCATCTTGCTGAGCACTTGACTAAAGCTGATGAAATGTTAAATTCTGATGATTTCAAAACTCAGCTTAGAGTCACTGCATTGAGTAATAAACATTTACAAGGTCTTCATTCAACTACTCATGCAGAGCTACACAAGATTCAGGAGAACTTTATCAAACAGGAACAAGTTTGGAAAATTGATAAGAAAAAGTTCTTCCAACCTACCATTGACAGGATTGCTTATATTGAGAAGACTCAAGATCATCAACAAGCTCAGATTGATGAAATTCTGAAAAATCAAGCTTCTCAGCAATCACAACTAACTGAAATCCAATCCTCAGTGGAATTGCTTCTCTCTCTTCTACTACCTGCTGATGCCAAAAAGGGGGAGAAAGTGATTAAGTCCAAATGCAAGACTGACAAGACACTAACAGGAAAGGATAATGAAAAAGATGATCAAGGAAGCTATGGAATGGGTAGAGGTCATAGTCAAGGTAGAGGATTCACATCAAGACAAGCTAGTCACAGGACAAGTTCTGATACTGGGAAAAGAATAAGTTCTGCTGCTGGTAAAAGGATAAGTTCTGATGAACTTCTAGATCTTGATGAGGAAATGTCAAGACAGTTATTTCTTCAGGAAAATCCAGGAATGGACTTGGAAAGTTTAAAGGAAAAAGAAGCCAGACTTAAATCAGAGAAAGTCACATCTAAATCTGAAGCTTCTGGTAAAAAGCCACTTCCAAAACTCAACGGCATTGTGATCAAAGAAAGGACACATACTGAAGCAACATTGGCTAGATCACAACCACAGATAGATCCAAGATCCAAGGGTAAAGAAAAGGTTGGTGAACCTATCAAGGTTTATGTACCTCTTGAGGATGAAGAAATTACTGATGAAAAGGATGATCTTGCTCTGACTTCAAGAAAAGTTCTTAAAACAACCTCTGACATGGCTCAAGTTGTTCAGAGTCAAGAAATTGTAAGTTCTGATATTCAGAAGAAGCAAGTAACCTCTGACATAGCTCAAGTTAACTTGATATCAGAAGATAGATCAAAGACACTCCTACCAGGATTCACTAAAGCAAAACAGACTCAATTTTTGAAGACTACTGCAAGTGGTTTTGAAGCTAGAGTAGTCACTGGAAAGGAAGCAAGAGATAAAACTGGATTGGGAAGTGTTGATGAAAGAAGAGTACACAACACTACCAATGATCCAACTTCCTTGAGTGAACCAGGTATTGGAGCAACTCCTGAGAGATTGAATCAACTGGAATCTGTACATATGGTTTACCATACTTACTTGAAAGAATATATCATGTTGTATTTCATGACAGATGGTAGGGTTTATCATATAAGACAAAATGCCATTCCATTGAAGTATTTTGAAGAATTGGAGCATGTACTTTTCTTACTTCAAGTGGATGACAGAATAACAGGGACTGCTGCAAACTACTTAAAAGAACAGATCAGAGACATAAAAGGCTTTATTCTGTTAAGTCTGACAGCACATATGTTCCAAAGTACAGAGATCATAATGGTGATATTGTTGATATGAAGCCTAATACTGCACAGATCAGAACATATCTTGGTATTAAGGGACTTGAATTCAATCTGGAGTCTGACAAAGCCTATGTCATAAGACTAGATCAGGAGTTGAGAAAAGCAAAGATCAATGATCTCAGAGCTGCAATCTTTCAAACTGGTGAAGATACTGCAGAGCTTAAAGATGCCAAAAGGAGAATGATTGATGAACTCAGATATGCTGAGAAATATTTGTTGAAGAACTATCTCAGAACAACTCCTGACATCAGAGAGATCAGATGATGAAGCCAGGTCGAAGATCTACAACTGCTTAAATTCTGATATTTGTACAGACTGAAGTTGTTATCAGAAGTTGATATTGGTAAAGCTTTAAGGATTGTAAGTTGTAGTTATCTAATCTCATTCTCATGCATTTGTACTTAATGTTTTTGACATCATCAAATATCTGTTAAACTTGTATATTATGCTAATTTACAAGTTGGGGGAGATTGTTAGATATATTTGATAATGTCATGACTAATATAATTTATGTTTAGATTTCAGATCTTACTTAACAGGACAAATCAGTACTTAACTGTTGATCAGTACTTATACTGGAAGTCAGGACTTAAGGATATCAGTACTTATATTATCAGGAGATAATCATCAGAAGTTAGATATCAGAACTTAAGTGCTGAAGGATGATCAGAGAAGGACAGTAGCTGATTAAAGAAAAGAAGATCGAGATAAACATAAGAAGAGATATGCATGAAGAAGGAATTCTGTGAAGAATGGAATACTTGGAAGAAAAGATATCTGATTGATATATTCTAGGAAGCAGAATTATATTCCATATCAATTAGCAATTATCTTGTAACTGTGTAGTATATAAACACAGACATAGGGTTTACACTAAAAGTGTTAATATATTCGAGAAGATTATTCATTGTAACCCTAGCAGCTCTCGTGATATTTGTTCATCACTGAGAGGTAACAGTTCCATACTGTAACAGAGTTTATTGTTTCAATAAAGTTTGTTTTCTGTTACTTAATATATTAAAGTTCGATTTGATTGTATTATACACTGTATTCACCCCCTCTACAGTGTGTGTGACCCAACATAATAAATATTGAAATTTCATGTTTAAAAGAACAATTAAATAAATGGGATCATTAATATTACAAAATATTATCATATCAAGATACCGATCATATAACTAATTTAACATTAACTCATTTATCGTAAATATGCAGATATATATAATATTTTAGAAAAAATAATAATTATTATAAAACTTGCTCGTGGCTTGCACGAGTTAAAGAGCTAGTTACGGAATAATGGATCAAACCCGAGTCATTTTTAGAACAAAAACGTGTCCCCAAGAATGTTCTGGGTTGCCAAGAACAACCCGCCAAAATCTGGAAAACCCAGAAACCGGCGAGGTTTTCCGGCAACCTCAAACAACTCTGACCAACTCCGTTTTGGCTCAAAAATGAACCGTTTGATACGGTTCTTGATCCCAATTAGTCCTAAATCAATCCAGTAACCCCGAAATGGCCATAACAATAACCAATAACCCTTTAGTCATGTTCTCCGACCAAAATCAACAAAACCCGGCGAGCTTTATCGGAAAATTTCGAACTTACTCAATTCTTAACTAAATTCAACGTTATCAGTCTCAAATTAAAGCTCTAATCATGTATAATCTATTCAGGTAATCAACAACAATCACAAACTCAAGAATAATCAAAAACATCGAATTAAAAACTTAACAAAAACCAAAAACTTGGTTTTAATCGATACTAAATCAAAACCGTGAAGTTTATATATGAAATTGATCCTTATGAACTTAGGAATCATAATCTAACATCAAAATCAATTAACAATCAACATAAATCATAAACCGAAATTCGAAAAATATTAACAAAATTGAATTTGAAAAATAATCAATCTTATACGATGATTTTGGTATGAATACGACCGCCTCGTCGAGAGCCTCGATACGGTACTAAGATCAGAATCACCAGATTGATGGTTTGATCAGAAATTGTGATTCTTTGAAACGGAATTTGAAAAAAAAACAGAACGAAAACACTAATATATATTTGTTGGTTTCTGATTTAATAAAATTGAATCAGATAAATACGAAACCTATTTATACCTGCACACACAGTCCTGATAAAACACAAAGCAGTACCTTTTGTTCGCATAATTTAAAGTCACAAGCTCGAAGATAATAATTTATGGGAAAATGCTATTAAAATTTAATTTATAAATAATTACAATATTCATATCAAAATTTCCCGAAAATTATGTATATTTCAAAAATACGAAAACATGAACTCTTTAAAGAGTCTTTGATTTTGTAAAAATACAATTACAAATTTTGTGGGCTTTTACCGCCCAGTGGGTCTCGGTCCGATAATTTTTACGAAATTAAAATACTTCCTAAATTTAAGATAAGTCCCGAAAACATATAATAACTATGAAAATGTACACAAAACAAGTTCTAACACGTAACACGGAACAAACGTAATATGGCACGCATCCAAATTGCGTATCGATTCATATAATTGCATTTTAAACACGTAACGAATATTCGAAAAGTATCTCGGTCCTTGCAGGACTCAAATTAATATCTAACACACATTAAATCATGGCAATAAATATTTTAATTTAATTAAACATATAATATTTATTTTATATAACACAAAATATGTACAGAATTGTCCTAGGTTTTACAAAGATGGGGTTGGATAAAATTTGTGTGATAGAGATTGAATTCAAGCTATAAAATTAGTGGTTGTCTTTAGTTTCTAGTTTTTAGAATGTGATTGGTTTCTATTTGATCGTATCCCCGTGTACCCATATGTTAATCATTCAAAATCTTAATAGGACAGAATTCTGAACCAAACGTGGATTTTGTAGGGAGAGAAGCTCCTCATTCTCATCAAAAAATTACTTCCCATAAATCTATTTGATCGTATCCCCGTGTACCCATATGTTAATCATTCAAAATCTTAATAGGACAGAATTCTGAACCAAACGTGGATTTTGTAGGGAGAGAAGCTCCTCATTCTCACCAAAAAATTACTTCCCATAAATCACCTTATCTCTTTTATAAGTTTTAGCTCATGGCCCCTCTACTTTAGGCCACTACCCCTACTTCACCGTTGCCCTTCTTTCTACACGCATTGTACTTTCAGATTCCTCTCTTTCTTAACTTCTAGATTTACCTAATTTCAACTTCGATCTTTCTATATCATTGGTATACTACTGGCTGCTATTTTACCTTTACCTCAAGATCACTTTTCTCTAAAGATTCAAGCTGAATAATCGGTACACTCTGCTGATTTATTTTATGAGCAGCCACTTTCATCTCGTACTTTGGCATGAATTAATGAACACCACTTTTTATCACGAATGAATGATCCATTCGACAAGACGCTGGGCCTAGGTCTACCTTCGCAAGCTCACATAGGGATGGCAATCGGGTCAGTCGAAACGGGTTTAGCAAAAACCAAACTCGAACCCGATTATTTTTGCCAAACCCGAACCCGAACCCGGAAAAACCCGAACCACTAAACCCGAACCCGAACCCATCGGGTTCGGTTCGGATTCGGTTCGGATTCGGGTTTGTAGATCACTATCAAATTGCACCTTAATTTGCATAAACTTTAGTGAAAAATTACTAGTATCTGGTTTGAGCAAAGTGCTCATTAATATGACGATATTGAAATTTTTGGGATTGAATTAGAGGGTTTTGAGAAGAAAATGGATAATATACCTTTATGAATAAAATTGTTGGTGAAATAATGCAATAATCTTGACCTATAGTATACTTGTAGTGAAAATGCTACTAAAAACATATTTAAACAACTTTAATGCAATAGTTTGTAAAAAGTATAATTTTTTAGTACTAATATTAGTAATATATTATATTATATATTATATTATAACTTATAAAATATAAAATATTATTTATATATTAACACCGGTTTCGGATCGGGTTCGGGTTCGGGTCGGAACGAAACGGGTTTCGGGTTTTCGGGTCGGGTTCGAAACGGTATGCCTTAAAACCAAACCCGACCCGAAAATGGTTCGGGTTTAAAAATCAAACCCGAACCCGAATCCAAACCCGAAATATTTGGGTTCGGTAAAACCCGATCGGATCGGTACGGATCGGGTATTCATCGGTTCGGTACAAATTGCCATCCCTACTCACATGGGAGTCACCAAGGAGACTCACCTGTTGAGGTGACCTCCATTCCAACTAAAGAACACAACTCAACTGGTCTAGTTCCTATCACTGCCAAAACACACTGTTGAGTTTTCTTATAATGAAGACGGTTCGGTCAATTATTGCCTCCCAAAGATTTCCTTATTCATGCTCGTAAATAATGGGACTCCAGCTGCATTGGACATTTCATAGGCGAGAGTTTTGATTTCAATTTTGTTAGAGACCAAGATTTGAAATTTTGGAGCAAGAAAGGTCTTTCTAGAGTCTACTACAATTCCAAAAGATACTTTACTTAAAACCTTGGATGGAAGGTTCTAGATTCAAGCATAATATGGTTGATAAAATTTCTTGTTTGATTAACTTGGTGAAATTCCCCTTTCATATTGGTCCAGAAAAGGTCTCACAATAATTGATGAATTAATTGGAAAAGTACTGAATTTGATGAAGTTACTAGTCAATTTGAAACTCATAAATTTGCTAGAGTACAAAATGATTTTTCCTACTATGCTCCCCAACCTCCGTTTATTTATTTGGGTTCGTATAGTACACAGAGATGTAACGCAAGAAAAAATCAAGTTCGTAGTTAAATATTCGCAAATGCCCTATTCTTGTAGCATTTCCAAGGCCTTTGGTCACTCATTTGTCCTGAGATAGAGAGCCTCCAAATCAGTCAAAACATAACAGGTTCCCAACCAAAAGACCTGTAGTTGACGTAACCTCCAATACAATAGAATTCAACTCTAAAACCACGATAGATAAACCTAAAGAGAACAATGTTGAGAACTCTATGCAAGAAAAAGAAATGGTACCCTGTTTTTTAGGTCAACCTATGAGATGTGATGTTATGGATAAAAACCGGATTCTGGAGTATACTAATATCGACAACCTAGAGCAAATCAACGCCAACAATAAAATTGTAAATCTTGTTATATCCCAGGAGCCACAAAAGTCTCGAGAACCACATAAGCCGCACTAATTACAAGAATTCCAACTTTATGGGTCAAATGAAGAAGGGGAAATTGTTGAACCAATAACCATAATCAATATTTTCCAAGCTCTAGAAAATGAAGAGGAATTAATTGTACATATTGAACTGTCAGCATCCAAAACAAAGAAGAGGAAGGGTAAAGCCTCTAATTCACAAAATCCAGAACCTCAACATACGTTTGTTGTTGAACTAGGTTCTAGAAGGGCTCCTGACCCTAAGAAACCTGACTGAAGGATTCACATATATTTTCTAACCAAAAGAAGAGTTCGAGGCTGACACGTAAGCCAACAACCCTTTCTCGTTTATAATGAATTTTTCTTCCTAGAATATTGGAGGCCTTAATAAAGGTACTCATCAACAAGAGCTCATCAGTTTTACTAATATGAATAAATTAGATCTTATAGGTATTATGGGAACTGAAGTCAAAGAAAAAATTCAGTTGTTACTTTGAATATGATTAATAAAAAGTGGACGTGGTTGTTTAATTATGATCATCACTACAATATTAGGGTTTGGGTTGGTTGGGACCCCTCGATATGGTCTATTTCTATTACTGCGAAGTTTGCACAACATACTCGTCTTGCTAACTTCATTGAGAAACAACAAAGTCATGATATCTTTTGTCTATACTTTTAATGAAGAAATTGTTCATGTACCTCTATGGCATGATTTGAGATCTACGAGCAGTACTTCTTTACCTTGGTGTGTGTTAGAGGACTTTAACTGCCTTCTTAGTATAAATGAGGTCCAAGGTGGTCGTGAACATTGGACCCCTGCAATGTAATCATTTAAAGACTGTCTTATCTCTACCAGTCTTTCTCAAATCAAAACGGTTGGTGATCTCTTCACCTGGACAAATAAGAGACTTCTCACTCTTATTTACAAACGTCTTGACCCTGTAGTGGTAAATGTAGCTTCGCTGGAAACTATTATTGAGAGCCAAATTTTTGTTAAAGACGGGGGACTCAAGGACCATAACCCTTTTGTTATGATCACTCTTATGATCATTGATAAATTTGGTAAGGCCTTTCAGTTTTACAATTTTATGACTGATCTCCATGAGTTCATGTCAATGGAAATTGAGGTGTGGAGTCTGTAACTCTGCGGAGATTCTATGGCTATTTTTGTAGGAAGTTCAAACTTTTCCAACATGTCGTTGGGAATTTAAATAAACTGCATGGAAATCTGTATTGTAACGTTACTGTTATATCCAAAATTTGGCATTGGATAGACTCGGGTCAAACGCGGGCTGGTTAGAGTCAAACTCGGCGTTGCAAAAGGAAGGACGCGCCCAAGCCTGTAGGACGCGTCCACCATGATGGAGGTATCTAGCAACTGCGGTTTTTTAGCAATGAAGGTTGGGGTACGCGTCCAGAGGATTAGGACGCGTCCTGTCTCTATGGAATGTTGTGAGGAGTAGTTGTTGGAAAAATAATGCAGGTTTTATGAGGGTCAGGACGCGTCCGATGTCTCAAGACGCGTCCTCTGTGTGGTAGATGTATTTTCGAGGATGGGCTCAGGACAAAGCACGCATGGAAAGGAGCAATGAAGAGGTATTTTTACTAATGTATTTGTTGCAGGTACTCTTTGAAGAATTCCCTTCTTGAGACGGTCAAGGAGGGGGATGTCCGTGAAAAGCTTGAAGGCCTCCAGGGGTATGCCTGATGATTGAAGGCCTCCTCCTGTATTCAACGGGTGTCCTCGTTGGGGATGTGGGGTTTACCTTGGTGTGTGCTTTGGGAGCTCTGTTCTTGTATTCAACGGGTGTCCTCGTTGGAGAACTTTGGAGTCATCCTGCACTTTGCACCCAAGAGCTTGGGATCACCTGTCCTGCTATCTGGTGGGTTATCCTCATTCGGGGGACAGGGACGCGTCTGGCATTTGGGGTGAACCGTGGCTATACCTGCGTTCGTAAATCAAGGGAGATAGCTGTAGCGGAGTGTTATCCTTGCGCAGGGAGATGCACTATCCGTGAAGTCCTACGATTACGGATGAGCCTTGGGCCTTTGCGGTTGGGCCTCATAGTTGGACATTCCTAAAGCTAGCAGAAGATGGATATTGGATGGGCTTCTATTGGGCTTAGGAGTAAGAAGTCTCAATGCATTAGACTTCTTCTTCTACGAGAACTACGTCAGGCTTGATCCCTATATAAAGGGTACGTAGGCACATTGAGAGGGTAAGAAGTTGAGAGCTGATAAGAGAGCCACCACTTACTCTGATCAATCTCAGCCTAAAACAACTATAAACCACCACACACCGCTTAAGTTTCCGGTAAAGAACCACCGTCACAGATCTTAGTTCCGGCGAAAAACCTCAATCTTTGTTGTTACCAGATTCCTCCGTCAACAAATTGGCGCTAGAAGGAGGGGGCTGCTAATTAAGGTCGCAATCTTAGGAGGAAAAGATGTCTTACAATCGTGATGGAAGTTCTTATGATGGAAGTGACAGCAAGTCAGAAGGGGAAGGCGGGGGGCGCTATACTCGCCACGAACCTTACGTTCCCAGAAACATGGCGGACCCACCAAGGGCTCCGGATGTGGGGGGGACACCTCCAGTTCTCATCAACAACACTGATATATTGGAGCAATTATATCGCATGGGGGATACTCTTAACAGTTTTAACTCAAGACTGAACACGGTGGAGCGTCGAAGGACGAGGAGAGGTCGTCGTTTCCCCCGTCACGGTCATGCCTTGGGGAAAGCCCCTGTAGTTGAGGGAGATACCCAGGGGAGCGGGGATAACCCGCGAATCACTCCGCGGCGTTTGCAATATTCTGACGATGTAGAACCTATTGTAGAGCTTGCGGACGAGGACACTGAAGGCAAAGAAAGGCCTCACCTGGGCAACCAGGTAGTGCCACACCCGCATAGGTCTGGACGTACGATGGACGAGCGTCGCCGTGTGGAGAACGCTCAAAGCCAAGACGAGGAAGGAAGGGATCTTTCAACCTTGAAGAAGAGGCTTGGCATAAGGTTGGAGGACGACGATTTGAGGATGTTGCTGGTAGAATGGCAAAAGGAAGGAAACGCCGGAGAAGCGAGGCCCCGTGATACGACGCGTGTGCCCCCCGCATTCCAAAGGGATGACGGGATGCGGCACCGCGAGCACGAGCGTGCCCCTCCGCGAGGAAGGCCCGGGAATTTCTACCGGGGATATCAGAGGAATGGACGAGGAAGAATGGGATATCAATACGGAAGAGCCCCTTACAATGGTAGGAGAGGTGGCGCGAACTCCGCTGGAGAAGCCCCCGCCGTTATTCCCGTAGCTTCTCACAGCGTTACTGGTAATGAGTCTGGAGCGCGTCCTCATGACCAGGACGGCGGGCGGACTCAAGTAAGAATGCAGAATAATGATGAAATTCCGCGACACGGTCAGGATGAACCTCGTGTACGGGAAAACATTCAGAACCAAAATGGTAATATGCCACCGCCGCAGCATCAAGGTGAGGGGCGGCGAGATCCTCCGCCGCACCCGGGGGGTAGTCAAGGGGAATTTCAGCAAGTCGCAGAGCAACCCCAGCAGCCTAATGTTCAAACCATTCCTGGGGTAGGGACGTTTAATGTGAACGACCTCAAGCGGTTACTCAACCATCTTGAGGGAGGAAGAGTAACGGCGACAGCGCAAGCTCCTTCTCCTTTTGCTGTTGTTGTGAGGGAGGCGCAATTGCCCGCAGGATACCGGAACACAACCAACGACTTGCGTTTCCACGGGAACTCTGATCCTGTAGAGTTCTTGGGGCGTTTTAACATTGAAATGGATGTATATCAAGTACCTGATTTGGCTCGATGCCGTCTCTTGGCAGCCACTTTCAGAGAAGGTGCTCAGCAGTGGTTCCAAAAGCTTGGTCCAGGTGTAATTACATCCTGGGAACAGATGAAAACTTTGTTTTTGACACAATTTCAAGCCGCGGTGAAGTACACACCACCTGTTACCACGCTGGCTAATGTGAAACAAAAGGAAGGAGAAAGTTTGACTTCATATTTCAAGAGGTTTAACGCAGAATCTACTTTGGTGAGGGGTGCAACTGACGAAACGTTGAAAATATTGCTTATAGCTGGGTTGCGTGTGGGGACGGATTTCTGGAAACACCTACAAGGGAAAGACCCAGTGTCATTGGCAGATGTGCTCGCACAAGCGGAGTCGTTCAAAGCAATCGAGCAGTCGCTTGCAGAAACAAAAAAGAATGATGATACCTATAACTCCAAGGGGCGATCCAAGAGAAGGGACAGATCTGTAAGTCCGGGTTATCGGCGAAACGCCAGAAGCCCTAACAGGGTAAACGCTGTGAGCTCGCGAAGAGAATGGAGCCCACCATCGAACTACGAGAGAAGAGTCAGCAATTATACCCCGCTGGCGGCGTCCATTAATCATATCTTCGAGGTAAATAAGGACAGGGGAATCTTCAAGAAGCCCGACCGTCTAACTTCATGGCAAAGCAGAGATAAAAAGAAGTACTGTGACTACCATGAGTCTACTGGCCATGACACCCACGAGTGTCGTCACTTGCGGGATGAGATTGAGGAATTGATCAAGGCTGGACACCTAGGAGAGTGGATCGACAAGGTGAAGCGACGCAGGGGACTTGATGACAAGGGTAAAGATGAAAGACAACCCCCGCGGGCGGAGGATGTTGAGAAAACAGCGGAGGTCAAGTTTCAGAGGGCCGGCAGCATCAGGGCAATTTTTGGAGGACACCCTTTTGTTGGTGACAGTAATCGAGCACTTGAAAGAAACGCGAGAGAAGCGCGACATCCACCGCTCACTAACATCCACAGCTTGGAAGATAGACCCCCGAAGGTCTTTAAGGGGGAGTCCGCTGATATTACATTCAGGGAAAAAGAATCTAGGTGGGTGCATCATCCTCACAACGATGCGCTGGTGATTACCATGCTTATTGGGGCAATGAACGTACATCGAGTGTTCCTGGACAATGGGAGTTCTACAAACATCTTGTACTATAGCACCTACAAAAAGCTGGGTTTCCCAGATAGTGACATGTATTTCGAAGATGCGCACGTCTATGGCTTTACGGGGGAAGCAGTGAGAGTTATGGGCTCAGTCAGACTTCCCGTCACGCTTGGGGAAGGGGCTTTGTCGGTTACTCAAATGATAGATTTTAAGGTGCTAGATCAGGATTCCGCGCACAACGTACTGGTCGGCAGACCTTGGTTGCGTGCGTTCAGGGTGATAACCTCGATACACCACTTGATGATAAAGTTCCCGACGCCAAACGGAGTTGGCAGCCTGAGAGGGTCACAGTATGAGTCACGTGACTGCTATCACAAGGCTGTCAAGGAATTTCGCAGAAGAAGGTATGAAGGGAAAGGTCTCCCAGTTGAAGATGTAGAAGATATTCATACAAAACCGGGTGGAGAGGTCCATGCCCACTATTTTGTTGAAAACCCCGGAAAGGAAGAAACCAATACCTCTGGGAACTCTTTTGTGATGCAGGGACGTATTTCGAAAATCCGTAGTGTAGAAGAAGTGGTGGCGAGTCACACAGGGGGAATCATGCGGAAAGAGGTTAACGGGGAAAAGTTGGAAGGGAGAAGTGAGATTTTGCAAGGTCTCGGCGATAACTGCAAGGTTGATGCTCCTCAAAAGAAGGATGCGCCCTTGAATGAAGTTGAGGTTGATGCTCCTCCAAACGAGGACGCGCCCTCAGATGAAAAAGTGGGAATTAAAGACCCCCGAGACTTTGATTTCGATTTGGATCCCAGGATCCCTATGCTTATCGAAAAAACGGGACCGGCCGAAGACACAATATCTATTCCAGTTGATAAAAATGACCCAAGCAAGGTTTTGAAAGTGGGATCTCAGTTGGATGAGGAGATGAGAGGAGGTCTTACCCGCTTTCTATTTGCAAACCTCGATGTTTTCGCATGGAGTCATTCAGATATGATAGGGATCGACCCGGAAGTAATGTGTCACTGTTTGAATATCCACCCGAATTGCAAGGGCATACGTCAGAAACGTCGCCCAGTAAGTGGAGAAAGGG
Organism: Apium graveolens; assembly: GCF_009905375.1. Classification (NCBI taxonomy): domain Eukaryota; kingdom Viridiplantae; phylum Streptophyta; class Magnoliopsida; order Apiales; family Apiaceae; genus Apium; species Apium graveolens. The sequence continues at coordinate 50,425,752 of NC_133653.1, forward strand.
CGATAGCATTAAAAGAAGAAGTAGACCGGTTGTTGGAAGTGGGGTTGATCAAAGAATCGTTTTATCCCGAATGGCTTGCAAATCCAGTACTGGTGAAGAAACCGAATGGGAAGTGGAGGACATGTGTGGATTTCACGGATCTCAATAAGGCCTGTCCCAAGGATAGCTTCCCGCTGCCACGAATTGATCAGTTGGTTGACGCGACGGCAGGGCATGCGTTGTTGAGTTTTATGGATGCATATTCCGGATACAATCAAATTCCGATGTATGGCCCCGATCAAGAACATACATCCTTTATTACAGATAGGGGGTTATACTGTTACATAGGAATGCCTTTTGGCTTGATTAATGCTGGCGCGACCTACCAGCGGCTGGTAAACATGATGTTCAAAGACCAAATCGGGAGAACCATGGAAGTGTATGTGGACGATATGCTGGTGAAATCTAAGGTGACAACTGACCATATCAAGCACCTGATGGAGATGTTTAATATTTTGAGGAGGTTTCGTATGAAATTAAATCCACAAAAATGTGTGTTCGGCGTGGAATCGGGAAAGTTTCTCGGGTTCATTGTCAATCACAGGGGAATTGAGGCCAACCCCGCGAAGATCAAGGCATTATTGGATATGAAGTCACCCACTAATGTGAAACAGGTGCAGAGTTTGACTGGGAGGATCGCCGCGTTAAATCGATTTGTTTCAAAGTCGTCTGATAGATGCAAGGAGTTTTTCAAGGCGATTAGATTAGCTGGGAAAGACTTTGTATGGACGTCAGAATGTGAAGAGGCTTTCAAAAGAATCAAGGAGCAACTGGGGCATCCTCCCATGTTGTCAAAGCCATTGGATGGGGAAAATCTAATACTGTACCTCGCAGTGTCTGAATATTCGATCAGTGCGGTTCTGGTAAGAGAGGAAGACGGGCAGCAATCACCAGTGTACTACGTGAGCAAGCGGTTACACGACGCTGAAACTCGCTACACAAATATGGAGAAACTGGTTTATGCCCTGATTCTTGCGTCAAGAAAATTGCGGCCGTATTTTCAGGCCCATAGAGTCGAAGTTCGTATAGCATACCCACTGCGACAGGTCCTGCACAAACCGGAGTCATCAGGAAGAATGCTGAAATGGGCTGTGGAGTTGGGACAGTTTGATTTAGAATATGTGCCTCGAACAGCGATAAAAGGACAAGCCTTAGCCGATTTCTTGTTGGAATTTGATTCTGAAATTGATGACAAAGCTTTGGTGATGCTATATCCACCTCAAGCCGAGGAGTCTTTGGAGGAGTTTCCACATCCTTGGTGGATCTTGCATGTGGATGGGGCGGTTAACAATGGAGGAGCAGGTGCGGGCATAGTACTTGTATCTCCGGAAGGCCACCACCTGATGAGCGCAATTCATTTCAAGTTTTATGCAACTAATAATGATGCGGAGTATGAGGCGCTGATTAATGGCCTGAAAATCGCTCTGGAAATGGGGGTGCGAAACTTAATTGCAAGAAGTGACTCAGAGTTGGTAGTGAATCAGGTGAATGGGGGATTTCAAGCGCGAGGCCCGCGAACAGAATTATACTTGAGATGTGTACAACGCCTGATTGAAATGTTCAAAGAAGTCAGATTGGAATGCGTTCCGCGGGAGAAAAACAGTAATGCGGATGCTTTGGCAAAAATGGGGTCGCAACAAGAGGCTGTGTTGTTAGGATCCATCCCTCTTGAAATCCAGGAGGTTCCGAGTATCCCAGAGATAGAAACTATGCAAGTGGATGAAGCTCCCAAGGAAACATGGATGACGCCCATTCTAGCTTACATTCGCAAGGGAACACTACCCGAGGATAAGTTTATGGCTCGTCGACTTCGTTATCAAGCCGCAAGATATGTGATATACGATGAAGTCCTATACAAGAGAGGGTTCAACCAACCTCTACTCAGGTGTGTTGAAGAAGAAGAAGGAAATTACATCCTAAGAGAGGTGCATGAAGGAATCTGTGGCAATCACTCGGGGGGTAGCTCGTTAGGCAATGAAAGTGTTGCGTCAAGGGTATTATTGGCCCACAATGAGAGAAGATGCTACAAATTTCGTCAAGGCATGTGATCGCTGCCAGCGCTTTGCAAACTACTCGTCTATGCCGGCTACACTCTTGACGCCTATGGCAAGCCCATGGCCGTTCGCCATGTGGGGAATCGATCTTATCGGAGAATTGCCGAAAGCTAAAGGAGACGTCAAGTATGCAGTGGTTGCGGTCGATTACTTTACTAAATGGGCGGAAGCTACGCCACTGGCTACTATCACCGCAAAGAAAATCAGAGATTTTGTTTTCAACTCAATTGTATGTAGGTTTGGAATCCCTTACAAGCTGGTCTCCGACAATGGGAAACAGTTTGATAGCAAGGAGTTGCGACAGCTATGTGAGGAGTTAAAAATCAAGAAGGAGTTTGCGGCGGTCTATCATCCTCAAAGCAATGGACAAACAGAGGCTGTTAACAAAATAATAAAACATACCCTCAAAACCAAGCTGGAGGAACGTAAAGGGAATTGGCCTGAAGAACTCCCGAAGGTGATGTGGTCATACAACACTACACCGCGATCTACTACGGGAGAAACGCCGTTTATGCTGACTTACGGTTACGAAGCTATGGTCCCCGTGGAAGTTGGATCGGGATCACTTCGCAGAGACTGTTACGGGAAAGAGGACGCTGAGGTTAATCAAAGGCTTCATTTAGATCTCTTAGAGGAAACGAGGGAAAATTCTCAGCTAAGGCTAGCAGCATATCAGCAGCGCGTCGCAAGGTATTATAACAAGAAGGTAAAAGGACAGTTGCTGAAGGTGGGGGATTTGGTACTTAGGAAAGTGATGCCAAATACAAAGAACCCCCAACATGGAGTGTTTGGAGCTAATTGGGAAGGACCGTACAGAATAAAGTCTATCCTGTGGAAGGGGACTTATCACCTTGAAGACATGGACGGGAAGCTAATTCCGCGAGCTTGGAATGCGGAACATCTCCGAAAGTATTACCAGTAAGGCGTGGCTTTGGCCCCTTGCATATTTCTTTTATCATTTTGATTTATGCTCAGTTTATAGGCTAGAATTAAATAAATTCCTCCTAGCCTAGGGGGGTGGTGCATGTACTACTTACTCTGGGACTAGTTGAAGGGTCATTTTTCAGAAATAATTTCCCCACAGAGCATAGTAGTCGTGGGACTGGTGCACTTTTGACATCAGAGCGCATTATAAATAAAGTTTTGAAACAAACAAAAATCTAATATATTTGCTCAAACTGCTTGGTCTCATGACGCGTCCTAAGCGTAGGACGCGCCTTAATCTAGGGTTTTATATGAATGAAACACAAGAAAAATGTACTATTTCCAAGGACGCGCCCAAGTTACCTTGGTTGATGCTCCTTTGGACTGAATGTTACTATAATATTGACAACATAAGTAAAAAAGAAAAAGTGCTTGTCAAAGACGCGTCCTGCGGGAAGGATGATGTATTTTGGATCAAAGGTGAGGCGCGTCTTGAGTGATAGTTCTATGTGGATGTTGAACTGAAGGTAGTGGCTGCTAAAAGGATCAATAGAACTCGAGTAAAAATGTAACTAGGCAGTGTACTATTTCCAAGGACGCGCCCAAGTAAATATTGGTTGATGCTCATGATTTAAAAGCAAAAGCAAGTCCCTAACAAGGACGCGTCCTCCCTGAGATGAAATATTTCTAAGAAAACATTAAGGCATGTCAAACAGTTAGGACGCGCCCCGTCGTGCTTTGTGCCTTGGTTAAACACACAAGTACAGTGTAATGTCGTGCTCATGTACTTTCCAAGACAAACAAAGACGCGTCCAACTAGAGAGGACGCGCCCATAATGGATATTTGCTTGACGGGAGTAAAAATAATAAGTTAATCAAAGGAGACGCGCCCTAAGTATGAGGCGCGCCCATAAAAAAAAAAAAGGAGAGTGCAAGTGGATGAAGTTCAAAAATAGTCTTTACAATTTGCAAGGCTTCAAAGGGCCTGCGCCTTTAAGGATAGTTTAGAAAAAGTACATGAAAAACATAGGACGCGTCCTAGGCAACAGGCGCGTCTTAGGGCTTGTCCTGGTCATTTGCAGGGGGAGGTTGAGTTTGGAGTGGAGCAGGCTCAGGGGACGCGTCCTCCTCCTCTAAGCCTAGGAAAATCCTCTTGTTTTTGATGGAGTCTGCGGCCCTTACCCTGAAATCGTTTACCCATATCTGGGTATCTGCATCAAACTTGGAGAATGTATACTCTGGGTCGTTGGCAATAAACCCAGAGCACCATTCCTCAAACCCAGCCTGGAAGCCGTGCTGGTAAACGAGCTTTTTCTCTTCTGTCCACCCATGCAGCCTATCATCATTCAGGATGTCGAGCTCCAGCTGCATGGTGGAGTTCAAGGTGATGACGCTGTCCACTTGTTTTTCCATTGCAGAGACATTGCCTTCCAGAACAGCTTTTTCTGTTTCTAGACGCGTCCTCTCTCCCTCCAGACGCTTGATTTCAGTATCTTTTTCTTGTGTAAGCAGGGCAATGTGTTTTTCCAGAGATTTGACCTTGTCTTCGGCCTGGCTCTTTGCAGTATCAGTAACTGCAAGACGCGCCCTGAGCCTTGCCGCCATGTTGGCACTCTGTCTGGCATGAAGGTGAAGCTCAGCAGCGGCCTTCACCATGGCTTTTTCTGTTTGTTGCTCTGTTCTGAAAGTCCAGCCTCTGACTTCATCCTCTGAAAAATCCCCAACAGAGGACGCGCCCAGGTATCTAAGAACGAAGGACTGATCGTCAGGAATGATCTTTTGGCGTTTCGAGGGCGCGTCCTCCCCCTCCTCAGGAATTTCAAACGCGGGAGTCTCTATTATCTTTGGAGGAGGAGAAGGAGTTGCAGCAGGAGGTGGGGTTTTTGCCTTTGAATCAACCTTTGTGGGAGCTTGTTTCCTTGCCCTTAGTTTTTTGGAAGCCCCAATTGCGAACCCTTTGGGGAGTGAGGCCATATCTGTAATATAAACATTGAAAGGAATTAGTTAGGTACAAGGAGACGCGTCCTAAAAGTAGGACACGCCCATTTCATGATATAAAGGACTACGTGCATGTCAGATATAAATGAACATAAGGATAAATAAATGTATGGTAACGACGCGTCCTAACAGTATGACGCGTCTTACCTACGACGTTTTCTATAATAAGGAGACATGCCCGGGGGGTAGGGCGCGTCCAAGGTGATAGTGCATATATGAAGTAACTTTTATAAATTATGCTAAAATACGATGCGTCCTAACGCCGTGACGCGTCGTACGTACAATGATTTCTTACCATGCTCTAAATCCACCTTCTTGGTGATGTCTGGCTGAATAATTTCTGTGGCTTGGAACCCTTTGGACTTTTCAGAAGCAGTAAGGATAGGTTTCCCATTGTGGAAATCTCGAAATTTGCAGAGGGAACCCACTCTTGGGGACAAAGCTCCTATTTTCTTCAAGTTCTCCTCGGTGATCATGTCCCTGAGGTTGAAATGTTTTTCAGCATACTGTAACACCTTTTCTGCTCTCTTCTTCTTCTTTCCTGCAAGCTCTTTCTGGGTCCTTTTATCTAAGAGAAGGGAGGATAGGTTACAACAAAGAAGACAAAGAAAGGGGTATAAAAGAAAAGGCGCGCCCTGATAAAGGGGACGCGTCCTGAATGTTGGACTCACTTGGTTCCAAGTTAAAGCGAACGCGTGTCCTTTTGACATCATAAATATAGAAGAATGGCTCCTTCCAGTCTCTTTCGTGGCTAATCTTACCTTCATTGAATCCCTTGTTGTTCAACCATTTGTTGACTACCAGGAAGTGGTACCCGGGAATTGATTTCCTGATGCTGTAAAAGAAGCTGAATTCTTTCATTGAGGGCGCGCCCAGCCTTAAGTTATGGTACATGATGAACAGAGCCCAAGCTAGTTTGTATGAATTTGGTGATAATTGGACTGGAGCTACGTCGTACCATTTTAAGATTTTCTTAATGTATGGATGCAAAGGCGCGCCCACACCCAAAGAAATTAACTTTGGGGTAAGCACCATTCTGGGGATCCTTTGGTTCCCGACATTGAAAATGTGCGGCCTCATGGTTCGAAGAGGGCGCGCCCAGATTCCCTCCATGTCATAGTACTTCATGTGCCATTGAATTTCCCAATCGGTTGCCGTCGAGTCAAGAGCTACGCATGCCAGCTTGCCTTCTCTTTTTCTTCTAGCATTCTTCTCTGCCTCAGTTAGAGTGTCAAGCCTGGTCCAGTCACAGTCCACTTCAACATCTGAGGGATTCCAATGTTCCAGAGGGGAGTCTGATTTCTGAGGGGATACTGGATACGTTTCGGGGTCAGGAATCCTCCTTTCGAATTCATTCACGCTGAGAGGTGACGCGTCCTGAGAGGGAGCCGAGCCTTGAGAATTTGACGCGTCCTGGGAATAGGACGCGTCCTCGCCTGAAATGGCTATTTTTTGGGGTTTTTGGCTTGTGGTTAAAACAATTTCGTCGTCTGTCCAATCTTCAATGGCAGCCCTAGTATCGAGAACCGGAGTTCTTTGCCTTTTGACTCCCTTCTTCTCCATTCTTGAAAGTATGGGAACATGATCCATGGAGTCAGAACTGGAATTGGACATTATTGAGGTTTTTGATTTAAGGGAACAGAAGACGCGTCTTTCTGCTCTAAGGAAGGAATTCGTCCTGTGGATGTTGGGAAAGTCGGGTTTAAAAGAGATCAGGTGTGGGGAATAGGTTCCAATACGCTTGTTGAGTGCTTTAAACGGGTGAAATGGTGAAGAAGAAGACGCGTCCTCCAGCTGCAAAAGAATAAATAACAATTTGAGGACGCGTCCATGTTTTTTAAAAAAAAAAAAAAAAAGAGGGAGAGAGAAGAAAAGGAAAAGAAAGATGGAAGGATATTTGGAGGGCGCGTTTTGAAAATCTACCGCAGGGGGGTGTGCTACAATGATGCGTCCTAATAAACCTTTGGTCCTATGTTACCTTTGTTTGGGACAACTTGAACATGTCTTAAATTAGAAAATACAGGACGCGCCCTAACAGAAAGACGCGCCCTACATGATTATAATAGCGGAATGTTAATCGACTGTTAATTATTTGGGGGAAATATGATGAAATCCTAGAAACATGTAGTTGGGAGATCAGGGAAGCAAAATATGTTATAGTTACAGATATATACACATATACATACAAGGAGAGCTAAGAATGGTGCATGGAAACTTGAAGCATATGAACGGGTTTTTACTCATTAAACTCGATTTACTTAATTAAATAAGAAGGTAAAGGAAGATTTGTATACCTTATGAGTTGGCGGTTGGATTGAGCTAAAGAAGTAGGGAAATGGCTGGATAGATCACCGGAATTTGGACCTCGAAACTCCTGCTTGAAAAGGTGGCAATGGCGGTTGTATGAGAGAGAAAAAGAGATGGTAGTGGTGGTGTGGTGCAACTAGGGTTTTTATAGAAGAAGGATGACCCTAAGGATGACAGCTGCGCACCACATGCAGAGGGTGAAGTTAAGACGCGTCTTCCCGTCGTGACGCGTCCATATATTTTGAGCCAAATTTCGCTTGAAAAGAAATTCTAATTTTGTTTTTAACTGCAAATGGAATTTGGGGGGTAGTTGTTATATCCAAAATTTGGCATTGGATAGACTCGGGTCAAACGCGGGCTGGTTAGAGTCAAACTCGGCGTTGCAAACGGAAGGACGCGCCCAAGCCTGTAGGACGCGTCCACCACGATGGAGGTATCTAGCAACTGCGGTTTTTTAGCAATGAAGGTTGGGGTACGCGTCCAGAGGATTAGGACGCGTCCTGTCTCTATGGAATGTTGTGAGGAGTAGTTGTTGGAAAAATAATGCAGGTTTTATGAGGGTCAGGACGCGTCCGATGTCTCAAGACGCGTCCTCTGTGTGGTAGATGTATTTTCGAGGATGGGCTCAGGACAAAGCACGCATGGAAAGGAGCAATGAAGAGGTATTTTTACTAATGTATTTGTTGCAGGTACTCTTTGAAGAATTCCCTTCTTGAGACGGTCAAGGAGGGGGATGTCCGTGAAAAGCTTGAAGGCCTCCAGGGGTATGCCTGATGATTGAAGGCCTCCTCCTGTATTCAACGGGTGTCCTCGTTGGGGATGTGGGGTTTACCTTGGTGTGTGCTTTGGGAGCTCTGTTCTTGTATTCAACGGGTGTCCTCGTTGGAGAACTTTGGAGTCATCCTGCACTTTGCACCCAAGAGCTTGGGATCACCTGTCCTGCTATCTGGTGGGTTATCCTCATTCGGGGGACAGGGACGTGTCTGGCATTTGGGGTGAACCGTGGCTATACCTGCGTTCGTAAATCAAGGGAGATAGCTGTAGCGGAGTGTTATCCTTGCGCAGGGAGATGCACTATCCGTGAAGTCCTACGATTACGGATGAGCCTTGGGCCTTTGCGGTTGGGCCTCATAGTTGGACATTCCTAAAGCTAGCAGAAGATGGATATTGGATGGGCTTCTATTGGGCTTAGGAGTAAGAAGTCTCAATGCATTAGACTTCTTCTTCTACGAGAACTACGTCAGGCTTGATCCCTATATAAAGGGTACGTAGGCACATTGAGAGGGTAAGAAGTTGAGAGCTGATAAGAGAGCCACCACTTACTCTGATCAATCTCAGCCTAAAACAACTATAAACCACCACACACCGCTTAAGTTTCCGGTAAAGAACCACCGTCACAGATCTTAGTTCCGGCGAAAAAACCTCAATCTTTGTTGTTACCAGATTCCTCCGTCAACAGCATTAAACACTACAAGAAAACAAGGCTAAATACAACCGCACAAATACAACCGACATTAAATTCAACCGTTTTCGGTTGAAATTAAGGGTGCGGCTAAATACAACCGCATGCGGGCGTATTTAAATGCGGTCGTATTTACGCGGTCGAATTTAGTACTAATTACAACCGAATAAATACAACCGTATATATATACAACCGTATACGGTTGAGTTTAGGCGTGCTCCTAAATTCAACCGCATTCGGTTGAATTTAGTCTTACTAATTACAACCGAATAAATACAACCATATTTATATACAACCGTATACCGTTGAGTTTAGGCTGCATTCGGTCGAATTTAGCCTTTCCAAAAAATGGAGGGAATTTTCCCGCCAACGAATTTTGTACTAAATTCAACTGATTTCGGTCGAATTATTTTCAAAAATGGAGGAAAATTTTTGAAAAAAAATATAGAATAAAATTTACACAAAATTTATATTTTAGTTCTTCCAAAAAAGATTATTATGGTAGTTAGATATTTATCGTTCAATTAATAATTATTTTTTTAAAAATTTATTAAGGCAAACCACATATATTTATTTTTTTCTAAATTTTTTGTCATATCACTAAAATATACAGATCTTGACATCCGTACGGTTGGATCATTCATTAATATTTTTAAAAATATCGAATCATCAATATGAGATTAAACACTAGTTAGAAGTACGGGTCAAATTACTAGTTGACTGTTAAAAAAGCAAACCAAATATATTTATTTTTTTCTAAATTTTTTGTCATATCACTAAAATATACAGATCTTGACATCTGTACGGTTGGATCATTCATTAATATTTTTAAAAATATCAAATCAATAATATGGGATTAAACACTAGTTAAAAGTATGGGTCAAATTACTAGTTGACTGTTAAAAAAGTAAACCAAATATATTTATTTTTTTCTAAAATTTTTGTCATATCACTAAAATATACAGATCTTGACATCCGTACGGTTGGATCATTCATTAATATTTTTAAAAATATCGAATCATCAATATGATATTAAACACTAGTTAGAAGTACGGGTCAAATTATTAGTTGACTGTTAAAAAAGCAAACCAAATGTATTTATTTTTTTCTAAATTTTTTATCATATCACTAAAATATACAAATCTTGAGATCCGTACGGTTGGATCATTCATTAATATTTTTAAAAATATCAAATCAAAAATATGGGATTAAACACTAGTTAAAAGTACGGGTCAAATTACTAGTTGACTGTTAAAAAAGCAAACCAAATATATTTACTTTTTTATAGATTTTTTGTCATATCACTAAAATATACAAATCTTGACATCCGTACGGTTGGATCATTCATTAATATTTTTAAAAATATCAAATCAATAATATGGGATTAAACACTAGTTAAAAGTACGGGTCAAATTACTAGTTGACTGTTAAAAAAGCAAACCAAATATATTTATTTTTTTCTAAAATTTTTGTCATATCGCTAAAATAGACAGATCTTGACATCCGTACGGTTGGATCATTCATTAATATTTTTAAAAATATCGAATCAACAATATGAGATTAAACACTAGTTAGAAGTACGGGTCAAATTACTAGTTGACTGTTAAAAAAGCAAACCAAATATATTTATTTTTTTCTAATTTTTTTGTCATATCACTAAAATATACAGATCTTGACATCCGTACGGTTGGATCATTCATTAATATTTTTAAAAAAAATCGAATCAACAATATGGGATTAAACACTAGTTAGAAGTACGGGTCAAATTACTAGTTGACTGTTAAAAAAGCAAACCAAATATATTTATTTTTTTCCAAATTTTTTGTCATATCACTAAAATATACAGATCTTGACATCCGTACGGTTGGATCATTCATTAATATTTTTAAAAATATAAAATCAATAATATGGGATTAAACACTAGTTAAAAGTACGGGTCAAATTACTAGTTGACTGTTAAAAAACCAAACTAAATATATTTATTTTTTTCTAAATTTTTTATCATATCACTAAAATATACAGATCTTGATATCCGTACGGTTGGATCATTCATTAATATTTTTAAATAAATCGAATCAACAATATGGGATTAAACACTAGTTAGAAGTACGGATCAAATTACTAGTTGACTGTTAAAAAAGCAAACCAAATATATTTATTTTTTTCCAAATTTTTTGTCATATCACTAAAATATACAGATCTTGACATCCGTACGGTTGGATCATTCATTAATATTTTTAAAAATATAAAATCAATAATATGGGATTAAACACTAGTTAAAAGTATGGGTCAAATTACTAGTTGACTGTTAAAAAAGCAAACTAAATATATTTATTTTTTTCTAAATTTTTTATCATATCACTAAAATATACATATCTTGATATCCGTACGGTTGGATCATTCATTAATATTTTTAAATAAATCGAATCAACAATATGGGATTAAACACTAGTTAGAAGTACGGGTCAAATTACTAATTGACTGTTAAAAAAGCAAACCAAATATATTTATTTTTTTCCAAATTTTTTGTCATATCACTAAAATATACAGATCTTGACATCCGTACGGTTGGATCATTCATTAATATTTTTAAAAATATAAAATCAATAATATGGGATTAAACACTAGTTAGAAGTACGGGTCAAATTACTAGTTGACTGTTAAAAAAACAAACCAAATATATTTATTTTTTTCTAAATTTTTTGTCATATCACTAAAATATACAGATTTTGACATCCGTACGGTTGGATCATTCATTAATATTTTTAAAAATATCGAATCATCAATATGTAATTAAACACTAGTTAAAAGTACGGGTCAAATTACTAGTTGACTGTTAAAAAAACAAACCAAATATATTTATTTTTTCTAATTTTTTTGTCATATCACTAAAATATACAGATCTTGACATCCGTACGGTTGGATCATTCATTAATATTTTTAAAAATATCAAATCAATAATATGGGATTAAACACTAGTTAAAAGTACGGGTCAAATTACTAGTTGACTATTAAAAAAGCAAACCAAATATATTTATTTTTTTCTAAAATTTTTGTCATATCAATAAAATATACAGATCTTGATATCCGTACGGTTGGATCATTCATTAATATTTTTAAAAATATCGAATCATCAATATGGGATTAAACACTAGTTAGAAGTACGGGTCAAATTACTAGTTGACTGTTAAAAAAGCAAACCAAATATATTTATTTTTTTTCTAAAATTTTTGTCATATCACTAAAATATACAGATCTTGACATCCGTACGGTTGGATCATTCATTAATATTTTTAAAAATATCGAATCATTAATATGGGATTAAACACTAGTTAGAAGTACGAGTCAAATTACTAGTTGACTGTTAAAAAACAAACCAAATATATTTATTTTTTTCTAAATTTTTTGTCATATCACTAAAATTTACAAATCTTGACATCCGTACGGTTGGATCACTCATTAATATTTTTAAAAATATCGAATCATCAATATGGGATTAAAATTTTTATTTGTTATATTTAAAAAAACTGAATAATTATGTAATTAATTTAAAAAACATAACAAAAAATTCAAAGTTGCATGCCCGCATGCTGCATGCATTATACTTTAAAAAAAATATAAACAAATAATGTACGATCTACGGGATGTTAAAATTTAAAATGGTTAAAAAAGATAAATATTCAAAATTTAGCTAAAATAGTAAGTTTTTAAATAAATAATAATCTTATAGTATTATAATATTTTTTTAAAAAAAGGTTAAATAATTATATTATTTATGTCATTGAAATTACGAGAAATTTATTTATCATACGATACATTAATTAATTATAATAAATTAATTAAACTGACACTCCTAAATTCAACCAAATACAGTAAAATTTACCGCCATGTCAGCGATCCGTGTGAATAAGATCAACGTACCAAATTTAACTATAATGTATAATCCAACGATCATCTTTAGATTACAAGTAAAAAAAAAAAAATATAAAACAAAGTTTTATAACCCCCCTCCCCCACCAACCCTCCACCTCTGTTTCTTTCACCCGCACAATCACTCCTTCCTCATTCTTCCACCCAAATCTCCTCACATCTTCTTCTTCTTCTGATCCCCTCGCCGCCGACGCACAAGATTTCACCCCCTCCTTCCCTCCTGTCTCTTTTTTCGTCCTCTCTCTCTCTTTCTCCCCCCCTCTCTCCGCCGCCGCTCTCTCTCTCTCTACGCCGCTGCCGCCGTCGGAGATTTTCCCTCGCCGCCGCACAAGATCCCACCCTCCCCCTCTTATCTTTTTTTCCTGCCCCTCTCTCTCTCACTCACCCCCTCCCCCCGAGGTAACGATTTGTTACCAAATTTTTTCATTTTTTAAGTTTAATTCGAATTTGGATTTTTACTTTAGGTTGTTAATTCATGTATTTTGAAGTGATGTATCATTAGATCGTTGAACAAGGAGTGGTACAAAAATATTTTGTGAATTATGGTTAGTTTTTTGAGATCGCCGGAATCGGTTAACTTCGTAAAAACACGAGATTGCCTGGTCAGTTTTGAGTGTTTTAAATATGAAAATCGGACTGAAAATTGTATTTTTGGATCGTCGGAGTTTCCGAAATAAGATGGATCTGGGCAAACTTACTTGATTCGGGAAATTTTCTCGTTTCCGGGGAGTTTTTTTTAAAATCCGGTTTTCGTTATTACAACCGAATGCGGTTGAAATTAAGAATCCTATTTTTGATCATTTTCGGTCGAATTTAATTTTTGGGCGGCTATTTAAAAATTTTCAAAAAATTTAAATTTTTGGGCGGCTATTTAAAAATTTTCGAAAAATTTAATTATTTGGGCGGGTGATTCAAATTTTATCTGAAAAATTAAATTTAACCGGAATCGGTTGTATTTAGCCGGTCGTATTTAAGCGGTTGTATTTAGGCGGTTGTATTTAGTCGGTTGTATTTAGTACTAAATACAACCGGTTTACTAAATATTACTCGAGCGAATACAACCGGCCCAAAAACCGGTCGTATTTAGCTAAATACAACCGAAAACGGTCGAATTTAGCTAAATACAACCGATTTTAAACCGGTTGTATTTATCCGTTTTTTTTGTAGTGAAAAATACTGAGATGCCATGTTGGTTCACCTGCTCAGTGATCAATCAGAACAAGAAGTCTTTAGTAAGAGGTTGTAATGGATATGAACCAACCAAAAAATGATGATCCAAAATTACATATTCCAACTCAGGTTCCTCCCATGATTCCATTATAATTCCACAACTACATTTGTAATTATATGTTTAATAACCTACCTACAAAACAAAATACTCCAGTAATCAAAGCTAACCAAAAGACACAATCAACACCAACAAACACAAACATACCACATTAGGAAAACTCGAAAAAGATAAGCAACTATCTCTCACTCAGTTTTGACATCAGGCATTGCGAAAAGTTCAGGTCCAGCAGTACCACGAGGCGGCTACAACCCCAAAAACTTCTGCAAATTAGTCTTACACTATTCGAACACAAAAAATACAAAAACCCTCCTACATAAATAAATTGTATAAAAGTACAAGTATTAGCATATTTAATTATGCTCGTTCACAATAAGAAGGAGAGCTAAAATACCTGAAATCCAAGCCCTCGATTCCTAGATATGAAAAAACTCAAGAAACAAAAATAAAGAGCAATTAGTTGATATTTAAAAAAATACAAGCCCTAATTGAACTCAAAGTTGAACCCCTAATTTAAAGAACAAGCTTTAATTCTTAATTAATTGAGCCCTTTATACATACAATCAGGTTGCAGACAATGTTATAAGGTTACAGAGAGCGGAAGTGAGTTTGCTGGTAAAATTGTGAGAGAGGGTTGAGGTCTCATAAAGAGATGGAGTGGTACTAGAGTGAATAACAAGCGGGAGCTTGAATATTAAACTTATTTGTGAAAATTAGGGGCGGGGCTTTTACCACTCTAATAATTCACATGACTCTATGATTAATTTTTCTAAATTAAAGATGATTTTTCTGAATTTAACTAATTATTAATTTTTTACATAGAAATGAAATAGTAATTGAAATATATATTTTATTTATTTTTAGAAGTTAATAATATTAGTATATGAATTATTTTTAACTAAAATCACTAAATGAATTGAGTATAGAACATAACATCTTCTAATAGTTTTAAAATTTTATAAATAAATTAAAGTAATCAATTAATTGTAATGAATAGGATGTGTTTAATTTAATAAAATTTATAAAATTAAATATATAAATAAATTGGAAATGACTAGGCTGTTGAAATAGTTGGGTTGGGCCGTTAAACTTTGACCCGCTAAGTTTTTCAGCAAGCGGGAAGTGAAAATTTCAGATAAAAAACAAGGGGGAAATCAATTTGGGTCTATTAGGTCTTCTATCCACTTCACACGGCGACAATCTCTCTCCGCATCTCTTCAAAATACTCGCCGCCGTCGTACGCTGTCACCGCGACTCCGACTTCGCCGTGCGCCTCGCCTGCGTCGCCGCCGTCACCTCCATGGCTTCACAGATCACTAAACCGCCGTTCTCAACACTACGGAAGCCGCTAATTGACGTAATTTTGCACGAACATGACTTAAACTTGCAAACCGGTTCGGCTTTGTGTTTAGCCACGGCGATTGACGTGGTGTCGGATCCTGAACCGGTTGAATTGCAGAAGTTGTTACCTAAATTGTTGAAATTGAGTAAGAGTGATGGTTTTAGAGGGAAATCGGCGATTTTATCGTTGATTGGGAGTCTTGTGAGTGCTGGCGGTGCGAAAAGTTCGAATGTACTCAAGTGTTTGATTGAATGTCTAGTAGAATTTTTGAGCAATGAAGATTGGACGGTGAGGAAGGCAGCTGTTGAGGCGTTGCTGAAATTGGCTGTGACGGAGAAATGTAGTTTGTTTGAGTACAAGTCTTTGTGTTTAGAGTCTCTGGAGAGCCGAAGATTCGATAAGGTAGTGTTACTTGGAAGTGTTTGAAACTTTTAATTCGCTTATTGTATCGTGTGTTTATGGCATTTTGTGTGTCATTACGTTACTCTAATTATTTCACACCAGCAATTTTGGATGTGTTTTTGTAGGTGAAGGTTGTTCGTGACACAATGAATCAGGCATTGGAGATGTAGAAGACGATTATTGATGAAGAGGATTTATGGTCGCCACAATTGTCTATAGGTAATGAACTGTTTCGCAAGTTATCGTATTTTAGATTTTGTATAGAAGATAGTATCCAAGAGATTTTTGCTAGACCATTTCTCTGCATGCTAATTGATTTTTTGGGTTGATAATTTATTTTGATTACATGAACTTGACATTGACTATATACTCTGTGACTGCTCTTTAAGTTATACCAATCTACGGACACCTTAAACTCCCCGCACTATCTAGATATACAGAGTATGTTATACATATTGTTGATTCTTGTGACTAATAATTTATACTACATAGCTGCCCGACTAATAGAAACCATTTTTGTTGTATGCGCTTACAACAGGCAAGTTGATGGAAGTCACATGTAGTATGCTCGGGGCATTACGACAGGATTATTCCTCCTTTGGTGGGAAATGTTCATACTGCATTAAGTATTGTTAGCCTGGGTATATGAATCATTTATTATATGAATCATTTATTATAAATGTGTTTGATTAGTCCCTTTTGTTGGGGGAATGTGTAAGACGTACTGCATTGAAGATTGATAGGTGGTTACATAATTGTGTTTGATTTCACATGTTTTCCTTTTGCTGCATGTAGAATAGTTTTGCTATTGGTTTTGTGTAAATTTAATGTGTGGAAGTAAGAAGTTTTGGACTCATATGTGTAGACTCTAGACACTTAGTAGTGTTTAGATGAACTTTAGGGATCCAACAGCATATCCATGAGTGCCTTGTTCTGGTGAATGAAGTACCAGTTGGGTTAGGAGGAATGAAGAGGTTCGTGTCCGGCCAAAGTACAGGAACTTGCCTGTACATAATTGCAAAGGTATGAGCACCAATATCAGTTAGAGATTACTTTGGGATCACTCTTCACTTTATAATCAATCACCATAGCTATTGTATGCACACAGAAAATACAGAAATTGATCTACAATATGCAATACAAGAATTACTAACCATTATGTTATATATTCAGTCATTGTTTCATTCTAAAGGTTTTCCTGCTAGTTTCTATATATACAACTTGGGGTTCCAATTGTGTTTGATTTATACATAAAACTTGTAACAGCTCTATGCTCTGTATACCTGCTCGAATATTTAGCAAAAAGAAGTACCTGCTGGAAGTATGCCCGAGGGAAATGATATTGGAATTTTAGATCTGGACAACGGTGGAGGTTCTTTTCAAAGTGTATGATTTAATATATTAAGTTCTCGTGTTCTGAAGCTGTTTTTCTTTTGGAGATTGATGTAACAATATATGATTCTTTCAGGATGAGCAGCAGCTGGACAACGTGGATAGCTACTCTGATAAATCAGCGGACTCTAAGCAAAGGTTTTCTGATGGAAGCACATACCCGTGGGATGCATTACCCATTAATGAGCTGGATGATAAGGTGTGCAACTGTGTAAGTAATTTAATTTTGTGCAAAGAAAAACACTACCCAAAGCTCTGCTAATTTATCCCTGTCCCCCCCCAATCCCCTGTCTTAAGCTTTTACTAATGTGACTTGAATTTTCATTCTGGGCACTGCGTTCGTAGTCCAGATTCATGAAAAAAATAACTGCCATATTTGTAGGTTCTTATATTGTGAAGCTGTTTTCTTAAGATTGATGATATAAGAATTTATGATCCTTTCAGGATGAGCAGCTGTTGGATGACCTGGATAAGTACTCTGATATGGACTCCGAACAAAGTTTTTCTGACGGAAGCACATATTCGTGGGATGCTTTACCCATTAATGAGCTGGATGTTAAGGTGTGCAAAAAATTTACTTTAGTGTAGCAGTTTTCCACCGTCTAATTTACTTTAAAAAGTTTTTCTTTTAAATGTTTGCAGCAGTCTTCCACCGTCTAAACAAGAGATAAGCAACCTTGAGAGACGGTGCAATGGTATTCCCTTAAAGTTTTGTAATATTGAGCATGGACGTGTTAGTTTCTTTGCATTCAACATGGGGAAACTTCCTCTGCTTCCCTGATTTGCTCAAATATAGGACAAAATAGAGACAAATATGTCAAAGCTGTAAACACAGTTTGATTATCTGAATTAGACCTTTGGTTATGCTATATATGAAGCTGAGTACAATAGTTACATGACAGCATTTTTTTGTATTGCTGAAAACAAAATCATGTGTAATACAAGGTATGTGCCTTGGACAATGTATGTTGTAAAATTAAAAATGTAATATATTGTTGTGATATAATATATCAAATTTATGACTATTACTTATATATAGAAAAACACTAAAAAACATTGCAAAAAATACTAAAAAGCGTTGTAAAAAGGTTGCATCGATACCCCACATTTGGGCCCCATTGTGGGGCCCACAAATATTGTACTGATAGCCCAAACCCTATCGTAACACTTTCAAGACCTATTACAACCCCATTGGTATTGCAATAGCGCATTTATGTTACGGATAACCAGGGGTTTCAATAGGGTGTCACCGGGGTTGCAAAAAACTCTATGGCAACGCCTGAAATTGCAACCCCGAAAAAGAGTCGTCATAGCCTTTTTTGGCCTTTAGCAACGCTTTTTTGGCCATTAGTAACGGTTTCTTGGGGTTGCGGAATACAATCTATGGCGTAGTGATAGAATTCAGGAATCCTTTTTAATATTTAAGAGAGAAAGACAAGAGAGAGATAGAGATAGAGGGAGTGAGAGAGAGATGGAGAGATTTGGTAGGTGGAGATATGTGATGAAATATAATTAATTTCGGTGTATATATACCTATACTGAACATCTAACCTCCTATAGAAAATGGGTGGCCGGACATTTTCTACGGTGAAACTTTTAATACGGATATAAGCTTTTAACACTATATAATTCTTGGGAACCGGGAAGTGTTAAAATCCCGTGCTTCTGTCTAGATAAGTATTATGCGTAGACCAAATGTAAACTACTACTTTATTAATACTTTGATGCACGAATTTAGTACGAATTTAGAGACTATATGTCCAAAATATTTAGTAATCCTACTGATTTTATATTTATAAATAATTTTTAGATTAAATTTAATAACGCATATCCGATTTTTACTCCGATTAATCCCTGATCCACCGATTAATCCATACAAGGTCACGTGACCAATCTTCCCTGATTACCAATTTCTGTAACACTGGTTTTACGGTTAAAATTAATCATTTTAAATTTAATAAAATAAATTATATGTGATATTTAATAAATAATAATTTTCCTATTTATGAAACTCTTGCTATTTGAAAATATGTTAACTAATTTAATATAGACTACCATTTTTTAAATCAAATAAATGTTTCAATCATTTTATGTAATATATACATATATATATAATTTTCAATAACAAACTCATTTTAATAATTTTAAAATAAATAAAAAGGTAATTTAATGTAACACTAGGTGTTACACGTTCCCTAATACCCGCACTGTAATACTAATTTTATAGTTATTATAACACTAATTAGAGGTGTTACAATAATACATAAATTTCTTATCTAATATAATATAATGTTGTTTGTCAGTAGCCCACTTATATTTATATTCTAGTGTTATGCCCCTCTTTTATTTGTAGTTTTTCAGTGTGGAAGGTTTGTTATAAAAATCAATATTATATCTGGGGTTTCAAAAATTTAAATGACACATGTGACATGCGGAAGAGTTTATGAGAATACTTTTTAGAATTCCTTATATTTTGTTTATATATTAGTGATAAAGACTGACCAGCTCATCCAATTCAGCATATATCATCAAAAAACACACGAACAGATTTTCAAACGTATATTCTTCACCAATAACCATACTCAGGTTAAATTATTGCAGACCACAAAGAGTGTACAAATAACAAAACCAGTCGTCATCATTCTTATTTATCCTCTTTGGGAAAGAGAGTCCCCTTGGCCGCTTCCCACGCACCCCCGACCGTCTCCTCCGCTGCCTCTGCTGCGGATTCCGCTACATCTTTTGTTGCCTTTACCACCTTGTCCTCAGACTCTTTCCTCCTATCTTCGTTGCTTTGAGCCTGTTCGGCGGCTTTATCAGCAAGTTCTTTTGCCTTGTCCACCATGTCTCTTGCATTCTTTGCCGCTGCATCTATTATTCCATGAGTTCCGGAGTCAGTTTTCTCATCACCAGTGGCTGCAATGCGACCCTGAAATTTTTTAAAAATATGGAGAGATTAGCATATATACAAAACTATGCATTATTCAGGTTGCTATCTGCGAGCCTTAGCCTAACGGGTAAGTCCCTGTTATATGTGCATGTGAGTGAGTATTTAAATTTCATTAATCCAACTACACAAACTGTTAGATAGAGAGATGTGTACCTTAGAGTATCTAGAGGTGGAAATGAAGCTAACACTGGATACTTTAGTAGGATTGAAAGCTGGTTGAGGATAAGCCTTTGAGATGTTGAGAAAGTCTACTTTAGTAACACTTGACACTACTCCTGCCATTGCTGCTATATATTGTATTTTGCTTCTGATATACTGTTTCAGGTCTTGTGTGTTTGTAACTACCTGTGTGTTTTTCTCACTGTTATATAGGGTTTTTCTAGCCTTATCCTACGTTATTGTTGTTTGTCTAAATCATGACACGTGAAATTCAGTACACGTGGAATTACTTGTTTCTTTTCTATGGTTTGGGTGATATACTGATATTGACACATCGATGCTTGGCAAGTCGGTATTGAATTATAACCAGCAGTTCACAAGTCGGTATTGAATTACAGCCAGCTGTGTACTTAAAATGTATATTTTTATTTAGAAGAATAGGTTGCCAAATGCGTTTTTAATATCTACCGACTTGGACCTTACTAACACGTAGACGGGTGATCAGTCGGCAATATAAATTAATATCTGTCCACTAGGATATGGGCCAGGAGGACAGTTTTGGGATTCCAGAGTCTATTGCGCCGAAATGATTTGATATCGGTTAATATTTGGAGTTGGAAGATAATAGGAAAAATGTCATTTTCTTCATTAAAATTTTGGGAAATAAAATTTATACTTCTAAATTAATTTGGTTCTTATTTTAATATATGTTTTTGTATTTTTAGATCAATAATAATAAAATAATTATAATTTGATGAAGATTCACAAATAAATTAGATTAATCAATTAACATTATAATAAAAATTTCTTATAATTCTATGTGTAAATAAATATTAATACAATAAATCATGTCAAATTTCAAACTTTTTATAAAAATTGAGTCCTAACCTAATTTCAAATCAAAAATTAATCGAAGTTTACTGCACTTTGTTAAATATAAAATCTGAACATATTTCGTAAAATATCCCTATTTGATGGTATATTTGGTAATATTACTTTACCTATAATTCAGTTGAAAACATTGACTCAGTATGCTGAATATGGAATAAGGTGTTACAATTTTTTGGACTTTAACTCTAAACGTTCTCGTAAGACCCGAAAGAATGGCCCATAATATCAACTCATACTTTTATTTCCATTGTGGGATGATAGTAATTGGCTTGGTGGCTCTCCCATCCTGACCATGATACCAACAAAAATCGTGTCACCCATCTTTCAAACTCCTACAACTCACTACTAGAAAAAGGTCTATAGACATCAGTTCAGAATTGATGTCTATCTCATTCAAAACCGATATTTACGCAGGTGTAGAAAAATGTATTATTTCACATCGGTTGTATTTTTTTAACATCGATCCAAAATCGATGTGAAATGTCACCCGAGACATTAGTTCCCTATATTTCACATCGGTCCAAAATTGTTCTAAAATGTTATCATATACATTAGCTCCTTCAAAACATTACTATAAGCTCCTTCATCGGTCTAATATGTACATACACATCGGTTTTAGAAAATGTCTCGTTAATAAACATGAGCTATAAGCTAATGTTTGGTTACTTCAAAACTGATGTTAAATATATATACTGATGTTAAATACTTAGCTGATCTAATCATATACATTCTAAAAAATTTCAAAAACAAAAATAAACAAATCATTAATTATTTATTTAAAAAAATACGTTTAGACAACGGTTTTTTAAAATACTGATGTAAAATATTATATTTAACATCGGTTTGAAAATAGCAGATGTAAAAGGTATTTTTAACACCGGTAATTTTTCCAACTGATGTCAAAATGGTGATTTATATTAACCATTTTCTAGTAGTGACTTGAAGCAACAAAATTTCGAGAGTTGTCTCTAATACCATCACCATAAGAAAAATAAACTCAGACAATACTAATTAGACAACAGTTGAAAATAGAACTGTTGTCCCAAAATGACATAAAATGATTTTTTTTTTGCCCATGAATAACCATTCTCTAATCCACCGTTCATTCAATGGTTTTCTGAATAGTTGTTAAAAAAATAAAAACAACAATTGATTTAGCACAACTGTTTCTGTAAACTATTGTCTTTATGTGTATCATACTACGGTTTGTTGAACCGTTGTATATTTTTACACAACTGTTCTCTAAAACTGTTTTTCCTATAGAGACCAGACAACGAATAAGAAAACTGTTGTCAAATAATACTCAACATTTTTGTATACATAATTGTTATATTATTAGTAACACAACAGTTTCATATTGAATTGTTTGTTTTTGTATCATACAACAGTTCTGAAACTTTTTCTTAATTAGATAAATGTTTATATGTGTTGTCTAGACACTGTTCAGACATGTGTTATCTTATAAAATACTTGTCTATATCATTGTAAGTTTTTGAAATTTATAGGAAGAATGAACTATTCGCGTTGCATTATCAAACCACAAAATAACAAGTTATTCTTCTTAACCATCATCAAGAGCAAACAACTCCATGGAACCAAACTTTTTAAATTATACGTAAAATATACATCATCAAACAAAATCTTCAAAATTAAACATAACCGTTACCCAGTAAAGATATAATTGTTTAAGGGGGATTGTATACAATTATATCAATAAATCAAAATCAGCATGTAAGATCAATAACAGTTTATTAATTCTGATATAAACTATTACAAAACTCTCTAATTTTTTTTTGATATTCTTGAGAGCTACTAGCTAGGTCATAATGATTCTCGTGTAAAAGCTATTCAACAATGATAATCTATTCCTTGTTTAAATAATTCACATTGTCTATATCAATTACAAGATTTGTCAAAAAGATATTTATCATATTTCTATACATATCTCAGTTAATAGCAATGTTTCTACAAATCAGAAACCGACAACTAAACTACCCCTCAATTGCAGGGACCGTATAAGTCAGGAGATGCCGATTTATTCTGTAATCCAGACAGCCAATCATATCCTGATGACTAACTTCATCCTTACGCCATATCCTGATGTCATGCCAATCCTAACCGATGGCATATACTGATTCCCAGTACATCCTAATTCCGAGTTAAAGAATTGTCACCTAACAATCTTCCCCAATTTACGCTTTGTAGAATATGCATAAATCCAATGCTCTACTTGGTGCCGAAAATAGGAACACAAAATGTTGAGTAGATATTTCACATTAGTACAGAAAATTTTGTTAGTATCAATTCTTTGTTTCTTTATAGATATTTTTATACCTAACGTCAAAATCTCTTACTTTTTCATTCACCTTCTTTATTAGAATCTTTTTCAATTTTTCTTCGAGTTCCTCTCAGAGTCAGACTTACTTGATAACTGATAGATTGCAGGTCTCAATTTTCCGACAGAAGATCTTTTAGTTATCAAATCATCAAGAAGTACATAGCATACTTCAAATCCATCGGGATTTCGTGTCAGCTATCTAGAAGTAAGAACGGTTTTAAACCTAGTTATACTTTATATAAATATGAATAAAATGACTATTATATTCCAATACTTTATCTAGAATCTTTCTTCTTATCGAATAGAAAATAAAATTAGAATATTTTGTAGATACTTGACGATCAACCTCAAAAAGATAATGAATATATTTCTATTCTTTAGTTGTCATCACTAGAAGCTCATCAGATGATAATGTCAAAATTCTTCCATCTTTCATTAAGGGCATTATCTTCTCTTTTGGAGATGACCTATTAAATTTGTCTATATGATCTTTAGATCTTCAAGTCTACTCAGATGAGCAACTAAGATTGGTTCTCCTGATATCTTAGGCAAAGTGAAATATATCACTCTTGGATTCACAGATTCATCTTTCTGATGACCCAATCATGGCCTAACATGATGTTCTACCAATCTTAGTCTTTGAGCATGTATTGATCAGGAATATGATGGTGTAGTATCCTCAGCTTTAGATTCAAATACACCTTCTTCTCTATTTCTACCATGAATAAAATCAATAGAATCAGTACATTTGATTTTATCTATTCTTTTCCGCTTTATGTCCTCTTTTTTGCCGGGAAAAAACTTCTTGGAAATTTATCTTTTTCTTTAGTATTTTGAACATGCCATTGATGATAACCAGAATTTCTTATTTTTTCCCTGAAATCAGCATGTACACTATTTACAATACTTTTTATCCTCATCTCATTTCTTCTCTCTTCTTTATCTACTTCAGAATAATGTTAGCCAAAATATGCAGAAAGAATTTGAATATTGAACATATCCAAGTTTTCTTGATCTTCATCTACTTTGCATCAGGATTTGCAGCATTGGACATCATGTCGATATCAGGGATTGAACTGTCAAGATTTACTATGTCAAATATTTTTGTGTCAGGATTAGTATTGTCAGGAGCTGCAGTAATCTGATATTGCCCGGTAAAGTAATTATTTAAGGGGGTTGGATACAATTACTAAACAAATTGATGTATTATGAAAGTAAAGTAAGAACAGATGAATTAAATAACAGTTTATATTGATCTTCAATAAACTATTATAAAACACTCTCAAGAACAATATTCTTAAGACTTGGTAGGTTATACGAATACTTGAGTTCCACTTAACATTTGTTAACCTATTATGTGTTTATATACTACACAGCTACAATCAATCATTATCAATTACAAGATATGTTATAGTATAATTCTACCACTTTCTATACATATATAAATCAACTACGATCATATAAATCAGCACCGCCTGATTTATCTCGCAGAATTGACTTATCCACTAAGATCCTGACAGTCTTCTAATCTGACGTACTGACATATCCTGACTGTCAAATAGATCCTGATTGGCTTAAGAGATCCTGATTCCTATGTCAGATCTTGACGCCTTGATAAATCCTTATTCCTAACATATACAGTTCCTAATAATCTCTCCCAAATTTTGCTTTACAGAATAAGCATAAATTCCAAATTAATGTTTAGTGCTAAAAACTAAAGAGACAAATTATAAAGTACAAAACATACTTTGTTTCAGACTTGAATCTTCATATTTCTTGATAAACTTCACAGTATCTCTGAACAAAAGCTTTAACTCTGTCATCAATCTTATTCAACAATATCTCTTATAATCTAATCTTCAAGTTCTTCTCATATCCAGATTTATCTAACGGTTGATAGATAGAAGCCCTTAAATATATGATAAGAGTTCTTTCAATCATCAACTCCTTCAGTGTCACATAGAAAAGCTTTAGAACCATCAGGATTCATAGTTATGTGTCTCTGTGTAAGAACATTTTCAATCACAGCTTCTCCTTTTTTTATGTTAACTTCTTGCCCTTTGAAATTTATGTATGTAGGAATATATGATCCAAAGTAATATTGACCATCATCCAGTATCCTCTTTCTAATATTGGAAAGAATCATTTTTGACCTTAGCCTTGAAAATTTCATCTTTAACTCTTAGAAAATAGTGAATATATTTCAATTCATTTGTAGACATGATTAACAGTTCATCTAGTGAAAAAACTTGAACTTGATCTGTTTCCAATAAGAGTAAGATCTTTTGTTTAGGTTCAGAACCATCATGTTTTCAAGAATAATTTTCACAGCTTCAAGTCTATCCAGCTGATCAGCAGTTACTTCCTAACCAAGAATATTAGCAAGAGTGGAGTTCAACAACTTTAAGTTGACATGTTTAGCTTCATGGTGTCCTATTCCAGCTCTTGTGAATAATTCAATTAACTTGAGATTCTTGGCTTGTGCTATCCTAGACTTCTTATCTCCCATGGTATTAGAACCAGGTAAACCATCCATTCTTATTCCTCCATAACTAAAGCTCAGTTTATCATTACAAATAAGATCAACAATATGTCTCCATTTGTACATATTCTTGATCTTTGGAAATAGTTGAGCTTTCTTCATATTTGTACTCCTCCATCTATTCCCTTCAGATCTTTTAGGATTATTTTTGTATACTTGATTTGCTTTGTCAATAACAATTCTGATTTTTCCTTCCTGTACCCTTTCTTCTATGTTAAAAGCCATTTTTTCATCCTTTAAGTTTTCAGCAGTAAAGGATTTAACATAAGCAAGGAGAATTTGTAAATCCATCCGAAATAGAATTTCTCCTTCTTCAGTTTTAACATAAACAAGAATTACTATCACTCTGTCACTGTTAGGAAAAGATTCAGAACTTGTATCTTTGTTGTCAAGAATTAATCTTGGAGTAACAAGAGCATCTTATAGATTAGATTTATGTCATCTACCTTTAGAGACTCGAGTTAACTGGGTAGTTTTCTTTTGAATTCCAGTTCCAGCTTGAACTATCACAGCATCAAAGGTCTTCTTTTCTTGTTTATCACCATCATCATCAGAATTGGTATTTCTTCTCAAAACTGATTCAGGTTGACCCTTTGTCTTTGGTACTATGGCCCCCATTTTGGCATTTAGACTCTGTAGAAGAGAGAGAATAATATCCAACTTAGAATTTGTTAAATTCTAACCAGCCTCCATAGCTATCAGCTTCTCAGAAATGTGATCTTGCTTAGTCTCCATGCTAAACATCCTCTTTATCAAACCATTATGTTTGTTTGTTCCTTTAATAGTCAAAGAAAGATCAGCAATCTCTTCTCTAAGATCAATATTGTCTTGTTTTAGTGTAGAAACAGAAGAATGCAATCCTTTGACTAAAAATATATCGGTCTTGATAGATTCTTTTATATCAAAATTAGAAACCAAATGAAAAGCATGATCTGCTAAAGTCTGAGCAGATTCCAGAGAGATCTTTTCACTTGGTAATCTCCATGAGTGATTCCATTCATGAGCCCTATAAGGACTAAGAAGAGGAGCATGACCAGATGATGAACCAAAATTAGACATTTTATATGATTCTATTCTAGCTTTTAGAGCACCAGTATCGGGATTATAATCATTAGAATCATCACCAGAAGATTTCTCAAGAACATCAGAATCAGTATTAGGAATTATGCCATTTAGCTTTAAATCAGAATTTGACTTAAAAGGCTTAGTTACCTGTAAATATCTTGAAATAAAAGAACTATAAGTACCTAAATCTCTCATTTCTTTTAAAGTTATCTCATCACTTCTCACACATATATTACTTTCAATAGTAATATTTAGCTCACTATTTTCACTCTTTTCTACCTCTCCTTTTGCCAGTTCAAGAGACTGCCTCTCACTAATTTTGTTTTTCTCTAAATCTTTTCTCACAAACTCATTACAAAGGCTCAACTCCCTAAAAAACAAATAAGAGGTGGCAAAGAGGATTGGTCTATAGTCATATAAATAAAGATATCCCTATTAATGGGTCTATTTATATATACAAATATCAACCGTTGCCGATCTTTAGTCATCCATTAATATATACAAATGATTTTTCGTTGAAGCTATAGCATATATCTGTTGGTTAGGCTATCCGTTGAGAATGACTTGGATGATAAGTCAAGACTGCGAGATAAATCAGAAAGTGCTAATTTACAGGATCGTAGTTGATTTAGATGTATATGGAAAGTGTAAAAATTATAATATAACATATCTTGTAATTGATAGAGGACTAATTATAGTTGTGTAGTATATAAACACAGAATAGATTATCACAATATGTGGTGTTCATTACTCAAGTATTCTTATAACCTAGAAGCTCTTAAAAATATTGTTCTTGAGTGATTTTTGTAACAGTTTATTAAAGATAAATATAAACTGTTATTTGATTCATCTGTTCTTACTTCACTTTTAGCATACATTGATTTGTTTAGTAATTATATCCAACCCCCTTAAACAATTACTTTACTGGGCAACAAGTGGTATCAGAGCGGTCAAATTAACAGTTAATTTGCAAAGGTCAAGATGTATGGAAATAAGTATGAAAGCATGAGAATTCCCATCCTGAAGAAAGCCGATTACTCTACATGGAGAATAAAGATGTTGATATTCCTTGAAGCTATTGATGATTCATATGTTGATATCATCAAAATCGGACCTCCATACCTTATGAAAACTGTGGCTATTACTGTAGATGCTCCTGAATACTATGCCATAAATGAAAACATCAAAGTGTTCAGATCCTGAAAAAGCTGTAATGCTTAAGGATGCTAAAGTCAGAAATATTATGCGCAACAGTTTGGACAATGTGATGTCAAACAGAGTTATTGCATCCAAGACTGAAAACAAGATATTGGATGCCTTGAAGACACAATGCCAAGGTATAATGACAATAAAGAAAAACAAAAGAGTTGATCTTGTGCAAGAATGTGAGCAATTTGACTGACATATATGATAGAATTCTGACACTGTTGAATGATCTATTATTGGATGGAAAAGAATATAAAAGTGAAGACTCAAACACTAAGTTTCTGTGAGCTCCTCCGGAAGATTGGGATACTCAGGCCTCAGTAATCAGGCATCAATATGATCTTGATTTTCTGACTCTGGATGAAGTGTATGAGATGCTAAAAACTCATGACTTGGAGATCCAGCAAAGGAAGAATTGAAAAGGTCAGAAGATAAAGGTTGTGGCTCATAAATATAACGACTCGTATATATTGTATTATTTTAAAAGTGTAATTATTGAATAATTAATTAAATAAATATATGTATTGGTTTTGTCAGTTGTGTGTTGGTTTTTATTAAGTAATTATGATTTATTGGTGAATAAGATTGAATTGCGTAGTCAATTATTGAGTTATATTGTTTTGTTTCACTTTTAAAAGTGATTTTATGGCATTTTTATTTTCATAAATATTTGGATTGTCTCTAAAATTGGTTTTATGATTTTATAATTTCAATAATTATTTTTAGGATTTTATGAAATTGAGAAATCAATATTTCATTAACTATTTATCTTTAAACGATTTTTTGATTGCATTTATTTGTAAAAACAGTATTTAATTCCAGAATTTTTCAAAAATTAAGAAACTCATATTTTATTAAGTTTTTAATATTTTGAAAATTTTAAAATTGTTTTGGAGATTTTTGGGATTAAATTCACCCGCACGTTTGTTCGCTAAACCGTTAAATGCGAGAACTAGTTGCGTTTCAAAAACGGCTTAAAAATTATGGAAAATTTTATTTTACTAGTTTTATTTATTCGGAGAATTTTAAAAGTGGTTTCGTAATTTTTGGGTTTTATTTACCCGCGCATTATTTGTTAAATTGTAAGAAAAACGATACAAAAGCACGCTAGCAGATAAATCGGGACACGTGTTCAATTATGGCAAATGCAGTGATACGGTCCAAAACTCATTTTTTTCTCATTCTGTATTATTACCCAAACGAGCCCTATTCTTTGTCTCTCTCAATCAAAATCTCTCATCTCTTGCCTCTCTTCCCTCTCTCTTTCTCTTTCTCGATTTCCTTTCTCTTTCTCTTTCTTTCTCCCCAGTTTCTCTTCCTTTTTGCTCCGCTGAGTTTTCGGCCGATGGTTCCGGCGAGCTTTCTGGTTTCGTTCCTATTTCAGATTTAATATATATGTATATACATACATGAGTATGTGTATATATGTGTTTGTGTGTGTTATTGTGTGTGTAACAGTGTGTGTGTGTGTCTTTGTGCAATTGTGTTTGGTGGAGCGTTTGTGCGCGTGTTCTGGTGTTGTGTGGCTTATTTTTGGTTCATTGCTCTTGTTCTTTTTTGTCGATTGTAAAATAAAAATTATTATATTAATTATAAAACTTATTCTGCAGTAAATATGTTGAGTGGTTTCGTGATATTAAATATAATTTTGTGCGGGATTGACTCATTAGTTTAACAGTGGAATTTTCGTGTTGGAACCCGAATAAGTGGGTGCCCCAAAAATTTCGCCGCTGTCCGCGATGAATTTTTATGAGCGGACGGTGGACAGTGATGAATTGATTCTGAGTCCTAAATATAAAATAAATAAAATAATTTATATAATTGGTTTCGTATGTAAATAATTATGGAATTGTGGAAATTGTGTTACGAGTTGTGGATTGTGTTTTGTTGAGATTTGGACGTTGATTATGTTTCGACGGGTAGGCTTATAAGCAGAAGAGTCGCTGTCAAAATTTTTCTAAATTTATTTTAAAATATGATAAAAACGTACTTTATAATACAAAACGTCTTACCCCTATTTGAATACAGATTACGTGATTACGTGTATAATCGTTATACGAGTCGGGTTATCGGATTGGGTTACTTAGGATCGAGGATATCACGCATGTCGATATAATTAATTAGGGTATTCAGTTACTGTAGATCATGGTCGAGTTTCGCAAGGAATAAAGTCAGCGTGAAAGCTATCTAGTTTTTTATTTTTTTAAAGCGTTGCAATGAAAGTACCCCTGACCATTATTTTATGGTTCAGTACATATGAATAGACTCTGTTAGTCCCTAACAATGCAACAAGAATTATAGAAGGGGGTTGAATGAAATTCTTGAAACTTTTTCTGAATTCTAAAATGTATATGTGAGTGTTTTGATTTGCAAAGTGCGGAATGATAAGTTAAAATGAATCAAAACACAAAGTAATAAAAACACAAGTCTTTAAAACTTTCTGGTGGATTTGAATGTATCCACCAGAGATATATATATCGAGAGAACCCTGTGAAGCTTAAATAGCTCACAGCTGCTTACAAATAAGAACAACTAAATTTACAGAGAAATGCTACAGGATATAGCTTACAATTGTTTCTTTGAGAAAAATACTTGCTTAGTCTTGTTGTTGTTCTATTTGCTACTTTTGGTTTATATATCACCAAGATTACACAGTAATAAGACAAGATAATAAAATAAAACCTATCAAGTCTAATACTATGCTGCTTCACTACTCTGTTCCTGCATCTTTGAATATCTTCATAATAGCATGGAAATGGTAATGCTTCTTTGTTCTCAAAAACCCAGTTCAATAGGCTCCCACATTCCTTTTGCATAAACTCGACCCATGTGACTATGTTGTCACTGTCAAAAGATAATTGAATTGATCATCTGTCAGGTACATGATCATCCGTCGGGTTACCTTGTTGATCATTCGTCGGGTAGCTTTGTTGATCATCCGTCGGGTAGCTATTTGGCACTTGACTTCATTTCTATTATGCAGAATTACAAGACATCATCTATTTACAATTAATCAACCTATTCTGCCTATCTAGTTATAGTCAACATGACTTATATACTACTACATAATCTATACAAAGGTGTTTGCAGAAATGTGCTACATGACTTATTGTTACATAAGCTACTCACTCGATGGATGTCAAATCATCATCCGTTGGGACTATATTGAGTCATCCTTCGGGACTATGTTTGATTATCCGTCGAGTGCTACATAATTCACTAAGTTGAATCTACTAAGGTGTTTTGTTAATGAAATCATCAAGTTCATAACATATTCTTAACAATATCCCCCAATTTATGTCTACTAGAATTGTAGCCATAAATTAAGAGAAACTTGATGATAAAAAAACACTCTAATAATACAAGTTTAAATGAAAGTAGATAAAACTGTAAAGTGCTGCAAATAACCACTACAAGAAATATTGAATCAGACAATGGTTTTACACAGTTGTCTAAAAGATGAATATTTTGTTGTCTATCCGGGGGCGGTGTATTTGGTACTCATACAATGGTTACGCACCATTGTAACAAATACATCACACAACCGAATATAAAGCCTTTGTCTCATTTTATTCACACAGCGCATATGACCATTTCTAATATTCTTCAAACAACAGTTTTCTAGCCGTTGTAATAATTTAGAGGCACAATAGTTAAAAATAGTGTTATGTGAATTGACTCCTACAACAGTTTATGTATTTATTTCATCTAGTTACACAATGGTTTTTATTAAGAAAACAAATGTATGAGATACTTTAGACAACAGTTTTTGATTTTTGGGTATTGTGTTTTAGCTATGCTCACAACAGTTTTTGTAATGACCAAGATATTGTTAGAAGCTAATCTAACAATGGTATGTAGTGATCCCAGAGTGTTGTAAGGATTTGTACATACAATGGTGTTAATAATTTGATCTATTGTGCAAATCATTAAGGCACAATGTTTAAGTTCTATTATTCAGTTGTATAAGTTGGGTTTATACAAGTGTATGCCTTTTAAAACATCATTGTCGAATATCTTTAGCACAATGGTTTACTTTTGTGCCAAATATTGTCTGATATAGCTTAGAACAATGGTTTACTTATGTACCAACTGTTGTCTAGTATAACTTAGCACAATAGGTATTTTTATTTTACTAAACAATTGTCTATCAAATATAGCAATGGTTCTATACCTATTCTATTTATAAATAAAGCCTTTACAAATACAAATTGCAAAATCAAATACCTAACCATTCAAAAACCAAATGTACCATGCGATAAATACCATAACATCCGATAAACTTCATAATTCACCAACTACACCAAAGATCCACTTCAATTATAACTACATACATCCACCATACTTCAACAATAATAAAAAGTTCAGAAAAACTCCACTTAAACACCATACCAACAACGTCAATAACTTAAACTAGTTTATGTTACCATCACAAATTATATATAAACTATTCGCGAGACTAACTTAACATGAATAAAACTTCATGAAGAATTTGGCGAAGTCCATCTTGATCATGTTTAAGTCATCCCCATTGTAAGCCAGATTGCCTCTACGAGTCCACTGAAAAACAAATAAAGTTTTGACAGTTTTGTAAGCCACTGTGTTGATAGTGAAAATAAAGTACCAGCCGACATAAAGTTGTAATTTAATATTAAAAACAAGAAAAAATCATACCTTAGTTGCAAATTGAAGCTCTTTGTCATAACAAATTTCTTTCATATATCCCATGACAAAGAGGCCACAGTCCCGGACCCCTGTCTGCAAAGGAACTCCCTGAAAAAAAAATAGAAAATAAAATTAATCACATATTTTACTTGCATATATGAGAAATTATAAAAAAAGATTATTACCGCCATATTCTCCCAACAAATTTTCTTCCTGGCAACCTTATTCAGCCTCTCTTTGTACATCTTTATCGAACTGTTAGAAAGTAGTACAAGTCAATAACAAACATTTTGCGTAAATTACCTAAAGCAATTAAAAATATTGACTCACTTGTCAACAACTTCTACCCATTCATCGCTTGCAATACGACGCTTAAGAGGATCCATGTGGTATACTACCTCCGTCGTTGGAACAATAACGGTCAATGACCAGTGATTCCTATCAAAGCATGAG
Organism: Apium graveolens; assembly: GCF_009905375.1. Classification (NCBI taxonomy): domain Eukaryota; kingdom Viridiplantae; phylum Streptophyta; class Magnoliopsida; order Apiales; family Apiaceae; genus Apium; species Apium graveolens. The sequence goes on from NC_133653.1 coordinate 50,459,159, forward strand.
AAGATGTGTCATTGAGAAATTTAATTATGCAGTTAGATGTTACCTCAAAAATAACCAAAGTTAACTTGAAGAAATAATTAAATAAATTACTTATATCTCATTTAATTATATATTTAACAATTTACAAGTTAGCAAATTAATTTACAAGTTACCAAATTTAAAGTTCCAGCCATACAAATATATTCTACAAATTTCTAAAATTTACTAAAAATATAAAAAAAATGAAAATTAAATTACAAGTACTTAAACATCTTAATGAGATCATAAAATATGAAGTGTACTTATAAAGTGAGAAATGCTTACACGTCATTGAAAGGAATAAGAAAGCATTGTCCTTCCTTAGCATTCATAAAACGGTTGGCAGGCGCACGTGACCTCTCCCCTGCATTGCCACAACCAATGGCTCCAACCATACCCGGATCCACAAAAGCAATCATATTCGTCATTTTATTCTTTCTCAAAAACTCATACAAGAAGCTATAAACAAATTAAACAATAGTTGGAATCTAATTTCATTTTATTTAGAGAACAATTAAAATAAGAATGCACTCATTTTTAATTTAAGATAATTAACAACAAATTGAAAAAGCTAATGTACGTGGAAACTTACTGAATGAATATGGTAATGATCGATCCGGATATTTCACCTCTACCACATAGGGAATGTATATCTTGCAGAAAGATCACCTGCTTCTTTGTGACAACAAATGCTTGTTCATTTAACTGAAAACTTACGGTTCTTCCATCGCTTAAAGCATCCTTTGCCCACATCCACAACCGTTTTAAAGATGATGGATAATTTACACCCATCTCTACATGAAGCTCATCCTCCACATCATCAGTCTCTATCACTACATGCTTCTTTGTTTTCTTGGTACCAACTTTCTTCGCACCACGCTTTTTGACATTCTGAAAATAAAAACATGCACGTCAACACGGTAAAAACATAACAAAATATATCAATTACACACACACTATCATCAATCTTTACCTTTGGAGTAGACAAAACTTGGGTACTGCTTGTGTTCCCCATCACGAGATCCCTTGGCCATGCAATAAACGAACCTATTGCTTGTTTCACAGTTACAATTTCATATCCTACGGGAAATGGGATCTTAGCATCCTCTTGAATTGCATAAGAAATGGACACTCTTGCATTTTCCTTCGAAAGGCACATTCCGTGAAGAGTCGACTCACATCCTTCAACAAGAGGGATTTCATCAACCCGACCATATGCTACGATGTTGCTTCCTGATCCTATCTCCAGTTGACAAACACCGGATAAACCATCCAACTTCAACCCTTTAGGATGATCTCAATTGAAACAAACTCATTATTAGCGTCAACCATAAAGGCCTCCTCACCTTTGAAAAAAACATTATGCTAATTCTCCTCTTCAATATTTTCATATCCAACATTGTCCTTAGAAAAAAATTCTACATTTTCCTCATCACCATGATCTGAACCTTCATCCCCAGATTCCACTTTCAGCTTTTTCCTCACAATATCAATCCTATCATTCTCGTTTACGAACTGAGGCACACCCTTTAAATCTGAGCAGCTTCCTTGTTGGGAATCAATGATTGGGCTATCCTTTTGACCAATACCTTTTGCCATTTTCAATTCTGCTCTGAACTTTTTAATTTTAGCAGTCTAGAATGCATCTCTCTGTATAATTTTTGGAGTCTCCTCAGCCATAAAGTTTTTAACCCCCTCATGTATCCTCTCCTCAATAGTCCTTGATTTTTTCTGTCTCGGCAGATCAAAATAGATAGACTGTTTCACGTGGCTCCCCTGCCCACATTCTCTGCCTCCATGCTCAGGTTTACTGAGCGCCATGGTTAACACATCATTTCTACCTTCTTCTACCAATTCCCCTTCTTTACCCTTCTTTTTGAGCAACTCCTAAAAACACTACTGTATAGAAGAAGTTATAAATCAAATTGGAACTATGATGAATATTCTCAGTTGAAATATAAATGAATAACTTACTATTTTCTCAGCTTTTTCTTTAACATTCTCATTTTTAAAATTGCCATCTTTGTCTTTCCTTGCAAGGACCCAGGCATCCGATCGATCTATCAGTTCTTCTGGATGTTTTTTCAACTGCATGTACGACATGTTTTATTAATGATTCAAAGATACAAATTCATATTGACCAGACAAAGTATATAAAAAGACTAAGTAGATTTAGGATGTCACCACTAACCTATTCTATTTCTAGGTTGGCATAACCTTTATGAGACATTAGATGATGATACTCATTCATCCGGCTTCTTTTCACATGTTCTTCATGAATTTTCTGTAGAAAAAACCACCAACAAGGTTAAAACATCACGCTAAATACCTATCCAATTTCTAGGTTGGTATGTTATGAAATATTCTCCTGGTATGTTGGCAAAATTTAGGGAATATTTCATAACATACCAGGAATCTTGAGTATCATGCCTGAAGGTAATTTTCCAAAAATTATAAAAAGGCAATGAATTAGTAAGTAAACGAAGTCATGTATAAATTAAGTGTATCTAAAAAGTTGTTTATATAAGCCACACCCGACAATTTTTAACACACCACGATAATTTAGTATTTATTTTTGGATTTTGAGTACACGACATGATAAGGACGACAAAATAATCTAACAATTATGGATGTAATGAGACAATGGTTTATGTATAAAAGGCTTGTTTTTACATGTTCTTAAAATGGGAAATTGCAAAAACTGTTGTCTTATGTAAGAAAAAATTATGCCACCAAACCCTAAACCCTAAACCCTATAACCCTAGATCAAACAAAAATTAAGGTTGAAGGCGAAATATTCGAATTTGTCGACATTAAAATGACTCGTTTCGCTTTTGTAACAGATATACTGTCTATTTAAAAACTTAACAAATCCCGATTTTTTTATATAGAGTTATCGACTATATAGTTCGAAAGTAACCACTGAATGCACATATAGTATATGATTGCAATGTAACAAATTAAAAGAAGACACTTGTAATTTATTTCATAAACAATTAGTGATATTTAAATATATATTTAATAATGTAAGTTTTAACATGTCAATTGTTCCTCTTGTTACATGTCTTCGAAGCTTACAAAATCATTTATAGTCCTTGTGTTTGTCGAAAAAGTTGATATAATACGACAATGGTTTATTGAAAAAACACTTATTTGTAGGTGTTACTACAATGATAAATTGTTGAAACCGTTGTCCAAGATTTTAAATAAATTATGCTACAAACCATTGTGCTTACGTTTTCTTACACTGTAATATTGTTGAAACCATTGTCCTGAGTTTTAAATAAACCAAGAAACCAAATTTTTTTACTTTAAGAAAATTTCAATTTTTGTCAAAAAAAATATAAGTGGGAACACTGGTGAAAGAGGGGGAAAGTGTAAATAATTTTGATAAAAAAATAATTTAAGCGAATACAAAGTTTAAGACAACGGTTTTTATGAATTTTGTTGTGTGCTGAAATGCATACACCGTTTATTAATCAAAACCGTTGTACGAGGATGTTCATTTTTAGTTTTTTGACAAGAAATAAAGTACTTTGACTAGCATTATTATACGTGATCATTGTCTATCTGAAGTATCTATGTTTTATTACGCCTCTTTTTTTGTCTCCTTCATACACCATTTCTTAACCATATATTTGTCTCAGTTCTTTGATGTCTGAAGTAATCCAGGGGAACTTCACTTTGCTGAACTTAGGTAAGTTTATGCTGAACTCATATCAATTTGGGGATTTGGTGTTTATATCGATTTGGAGAACTTGAAATTAGGGTTCATATATATTTGAAGAATTTTAATTAGGCTCCATATCGAGTTTTATGGAATATATATGTTTGTGGAATTTGAGCAAAAGAATGGGTTTAAACTTGGTTGAGTAAATATGGATAGATCTTGGTTGAAATCAGATAGAAGAACAAAAGAATTTAAACTTGGAGTGGATGAATTGTTAAATTTTTCATTTCTGAATGGGTTTAAAGAAAATAAAATTAGTTATCCATGCTTAAGATGCGCTCATAGTAAATATTGGAATGCTCAGACTGTTAAGGATCATCTTTATCAATATGGTATTGATCAAACCTATACGTGTTGGATATGGCATGGTGAGTCAAATTATGTACAGAGTCATGTAGTTTCTGAACAGGACACTTCAGAATCATCCGTTGATCCTACAAACATGAGAAAGGGGCAATATATTGTCGATAATGAGGATATTTCGTTAGATTCTTCTGATTTTATGAATCATGTTCAAGGTGAAAATGAACCACTTTATCCTGGATGTGAGAGTTTTACAAAAATGAGAGCTTTAGTCAAGTTGTATAATTTAAAAGCAAAACATGGTATTTCTGATAAATGCTTTTCCGATGTCCTTCTTTTGCTTGCATCAATGCTTCCGGAAGGCAACAGTATGCCTTCCTCTTTTGGTGAAGCCAAGAAAACTTTATGTACTTTAGGCATGGATTATGAAAAAATACATGTGTGTTCGAATGATTGTCTCTTATACCGCGGTGAGAGGGACGAAGATGAGACGATTTGCCAAATATGTGGGGCATCTAGATGGAAGTTAAACAAGAAAGGAGAAGAAGTAGAAGGGATCCCTGCTAAGGTTCTATGGTACTTTCCATTGATACCAAGATTGAGAAATTTGTTCAATATAGCTCAGATTGCAAAGGACATGACTTGGCATAAAACTGAGCGACAAAATGATGGTAAAATTAGACATCCGGCTGACTCAAAGACATGGAAGGATGTCGATCAAAGTTGGTCTAAGTTTGCTGCAGAGGCTAGGAACCTTCGGTTAGATTTATCCTCTGGTGGATTTAATCCTTTCCATGGATCAAGAAGTGATCACTCAACATGGCCTGTGTTTCTTTCAATTTACAACCTCCCGCATTGGCTCTGTATGAAGAGAAGGTACATTATGCTAAGTCTATTGATATCCGGACCAAATCAGCCTGGAAATGATATTGATGTATACCTTCAACCACTTATAGAAGATTTGCAGAAATTTTGGCATGCGAAACAAGTTTACGATGCATTTAAGAAAGAGTCTTTCATACTAAGAGGAATTTTGTTCTGGACAGTTAGTGATTATCCAGCCTTAGGAAACTTGTCGGGTAACATCATTAAAGGATATAATGCTTGTGTCGTTTGTGTTGATAAAACAAAAGCTACCAGGTTGGCTACTTACAAAAAGATGGTGGTTATGAGACATCGTAGATGGCTGTCCAGAAATTATCCATATCGAAGGTAAAAATCAGCCTTTGATAACACCATGGAGAAGTTGTCAGAACCTATTCCTTTAACTGGAGAGGAGGTGTTAGAAAGGGTACTACCACCAGCGGACCATGTTTATGGTAAGACACAAAACCAACCTCGGTGGAAAAAAGGGGAACCTCAACCAATTTGGAAAAAGATGTCTATATTTTTTCAGCTTGAGTATTGGAAGTTTTTGCCAGTTCGCCATACCCTCGATGTGATGCATATAAAAAAAATATATGCGAGGCTTTAACCGGTACATTGCTAAATATTCCCGGGAAGACAAAAGATAGAGAATCTGTTCGTATTGATATGGCTGAAATGGGAATAAGAATAGAGCTGAGACCAAAAAATCCTGGAAAAAAAGAGAAGTTACCGATGGCATCTTGGAACTTATTTCATAAAGAAAAAAAGATTGTCTGCTCATCCTTGATTGTCATGAAGTTACCTGATGGTTTTTGTTCGAACCTTAAGGGTATAATATCAATGGACACTCTGCGACTTGTTGGAATGAAATCTCACGACTGTCATACGATGTTGCATCACTTGCTCCCCATCGCACTTCGGTCAGTACTTCAAAAATAGGTCAGGTGCACTATTATCAAGTTTTGCTTTTTTTCAAGGCAATTTGTAGTAAAGTCATTGAGGTCGATAAATTAGAAAAAATGCACTCTCAATTGGTGGAGACCTTATGCTAGCTAGAAAAGCACTTCCCCCCTTCCTTGTTTGATGTAATGATCCATCTCTCTATTCATCTTGTAAGAGAAGTTGAGCTTTATGGTCCTATCTTCCTACGTTGGATGTATCCTTTCGAGGGATATATGAAGACGTTCAAGGGATATGTTCGAAACAGGGCTCATCCGGAAGGTTGCATCGCTGAGGCCTATATTGCAGAAGAGGCGGTTGAGTGTTTAGTTAATTTTGAAAAACCAACAGTTGGGTTACCGGGAAGGGATAAGAACAAGGAGAAATACAGACCCTTATCTGGTGCAACAATGATAAAGCCGAGCATCAAGGATTTACACCAAGCACATCTGTGTCTTCTTCAAAACAGTAATGAATTGACCCCATATTTCAAGTAAGTTTCTTTATTTAGATTTCTGATTTTTCAGTAATAAATACATATGTTTTTTGTTCCATAACTTTATGATTTTTTTCAACGAAAGCTGACATTGATTTACTCACAATGAACATATGGCCTTCTTGGTTGCAAGATATCCATTACATGAAAATGATGAAGAATGGCTAAAGAACAAGCAAAATGAAACATTCCCTAATTGGTTTCAAAAGAAGGTAATATCTAGACAATAATTTTTTTCTAATTTAAAGAAATCAAGTAAATGTCTAATTGCTTTAGTATTTTTATTTTTTGGACAGATTTCGTCAGAATTGTTAGATGTGAAAAGTATGGTATCTAAGGAGGTAATGTGGCTTGCAGAAGGGCCTAACAAATATGTCCCTACATTCAGTGGCTACAAAATCAATGGTGTTACCTACATCACAAAAGATCGTGATGATACGCGATAAGTTCAATGCAGCGGTGTTTGTGTTCATGCTGATACAATGCTCGTGCAGGGTAAGGATAAGAACATTGAGCATATTTCATATACATTTTATGGAGTAATCACAAGTATTTGGGAGTTGGACTATAAGCATTTTCGAGTCCCTATCTTTCGGTGCAATTGGGTAGATATGAACAAAGGGGTTAAGATAGATGATTTAGGATATACAGTTGTTAATTTACATAAGTTAGGTTTTCTGAATGACCCTTTTATGTTAGGTAAACATGTCAATCAAGTTTGTTACATTGACGACCCTCTTGAAAAATTCTGGTCAGTTGTATTAAAATTACCAGACAAGTTTGATGATCAAAGTGACGATGAAAATGAGGGATCCGTAGAAATTGAACTTGAGAATGAGGTAGATGTCACCATGTTCCCAACTGTTGATGAAGTCGAGGAAGAAAATAGCAGTTATATGCGGGAGGAAGAAGAGATGATTCAACTTCCATAATTATATCAACTGATCAGATATTGCCTATAAGTGCCTATGTTATCCCCTATGCTTATATTTGTACTTAATCAAATTTGGTTGGATAATTTATTGTAAGATTTGATTTGGCATTGTTCTTGAAGGATTTGGTTTGATTTTTATCCAAGAATTGTTATATGTAATTTGTACCTTTCAGTTAGGTTGAGAAGTTTTTCGTACATCTGGTTTGACAGCTTATTGGAAGCATTTCTTTGAAAATGTTCTTACAGCATTTGGTTTGCTTTTTTTCTACAGATTGTTTTATGTTTTAGGCAATTTTTTTAAAACCCTCTGAAAATTAGACAACGGTTTTTCATGAAAGTTGTTGTAATATATTTTCTAATATAGGTGATTCAGAAAACGAGTAAGACACCATTGTCTGAAACTCTTTTACTCAACAGTGGTGATAAACTATTGTTTGTTATGCTTTGTTTCTAACATTGGTTTTTCTGTACTATTGTCTCAAATAAATAACACATTGGTACCGGAAAACCGTTGTCTAAGTTGCACAACAGTCCTTGAAACCCATTGTGTAAAACCATAGAAAGCACACCGGTTTATTGTGAACTAAACAACACTTGTACCAATAGATGTCACACAATGAGGATGAATACAACCATTATCTCATTGGAGCACAGGGGCACCATTTAGACAACTATATCGAATAAGTTGAATCACCATTGTTTGAAACAGAATGATACAAGGCTTTTTGGTCAACTACCAATTAATCGTTGTCTGGTTTTTTGAGACAACAGTTTTATTGGCCACCATTGTGTAATAGGTGTTGTCTGATTCAGTTTCTGGTGTAGTGAACAAAATGTACAAAGATTTGCTCACAGTCATTTTCAAGGTGCTCCTCTAGCCTGAGCAGATTGATCTATTTCCTTGATGATCTGGATCTCTTTCCAAGCTTTCTGTTGTTTTCTTCTATATGATTTTGGAGTTGTCTGTGGAATTCCAGTTCATCAGATTCTGAGAGAGTTAACATTCCTTGCATTTCCAAAAGAATCTCATTGCTAGAGATGCTCAACTGGTCTTCTAATCTGAAGAATCTTCTAACTCCCTTATCATCCATGAATTCCATCATCCAGTAGGGCCTTAGATGCACTCTACTTCCAGTGTAAGGAATGGTTAGAGTCTTTGGGAGTGCATCTTTGGCTCTAATACTCCTCAATTCTTCAATCTTCTTTAGAACCAATCTTCTAGCTGTCACATTGAATCCAAAGTTCTTCTTAAATGATGAATAGACCTTTATCAGCACAGATTGGCTTTCTTGAAGGATCATGTGAAGTGGCCATTGTATCTCTTTTCCTCCCTTGTACTTGAATACTAACCATTCACGTAGATTTCGGTAAGCATCAATCCCTCTAACTTCTTCTAGTTCATCTAGACGTCACAGATGTACATGATTTCTTCCTTTTTGACTTTGGTTTGAGCTTTGGTTAGGGACTTGGATCTGAGAGTTGAGGGCTTCACTTTCTTGACTGCTCTGGTCTTTGTCTTCTTTGGCTTCATGAAGTGAGGTAGATTGAGTTTAGGTATTGGTAGACTATCCCAGTCTATTGCCTCATCCTTTGGAATGATAGGTTCACCATGAAAATTCTTGGATGGATTTATCTTGAATTCTTTATGTGCCACAAAGGGCATGGATGTTTGAGTTGTTGCAGATGTAGACTTTTTGGGAAACTGATCTTCCAATTCCTTTTTATCAAACTCCACTTTTCTCTTTGCATGAAATTTTTATCTAAAACTTTTTCTCTGCTGTGATTCTTCTTGCATTTTCAGTTCCTTAGATTCAGTGGTTTTAGATGATTGTTCAGGAATTTGTTGTGTAGGTTTCACAGCTTGCAGCTTGGTCAAGATAGCAGCTTGCTTCTTCTTTTGTTTAACCTTTTTAGCATCTAGAGCAGATTGCTTCTTTTCTTGCTTCAATCTTTCCTTTTCTTCTCTTTTTGCTTCAGCAAATTGAGGGTGTCCAGCCACCACACAAATTTCCTTACCATTCCTGAAAACCTTGGAAATTCTTCTTTTCTATGCTGAATCAACTGGATCCTTGTATAATGCAATAGATCTTGACAACAGTTTCTTTTTATCAGGCTTTGATGTCTCATACACCGTATCCAAAGGGTTCTTTAGAGAAGATCTATGATAGTTCACCTTAGGCTTCAAAATTAGCTCAACCTTTGGAGATTTGATGCAGGATGGATGTCCTCTTTCCAGATTATTCATGCTCATATCATTCACAGAGATTTTCCTGACTTGAGAGTGATGAATGGCTGATTTTTCTGGATTCTTTGCTAGCCCAAGCCTCCATTGAATATCCTCATCAATTTTCTCCCAGTTGATTGGGCCCAACTGCTTCTTTTCAGCTGCTCTCAATGTGGCTGCTGCTTCATTAATCAGATCAGTGATGTCGTTAGTTGGTGGCTTAGTGAAAGCAATTGTAGGCATAATTACTTTGCTAATTTGAATGTTGAGTTGTTTCTTCCCCTCACTTGAGCCTTTCTCCCCCTTTTTTTTATCATCAAGTTATGTGGGACAATGACCTCAACTTTCCTATTGAGATCAGCCTCCTTAGTTTTTGAACTATTTCAATCATGGTGGTAGCAGGAAGTCTAGCATCCAACCTTTCTATGACATCCTGCTTTACTTCAGAAATTTCTTGCTTGATTGCATTCACACTCTGACTGTGTTGAGGGCTTAAATTTTATGCAGCCGAAGTGCTTCAAGATGTGATGTGAGTAGCTTCTTTGTACTGGCATTAGAAGATGCCTGAATGGCTGCTTGGGTGTCATAAATTAGCTTGAATAGTGTTGATTAGAGATATGAGTAGGAGCATTCTTTTGTTAGCATCCAGGCAGGAACATCTGCATCTCCCCCTATGCTCATGCTATCTTCCTCACCATCTCCACTAGCATCCCCAAAGAAGTTTCATCCAGTTCAAAATCACTGCCAATGTTGGAAGGCATAGTCGTCATTGCATCCTTTGGTCTATGTAAAGATTGTGTAGTATGCACCAAGTTCAGCAATCTTTCAGCCTCCTCATTGCCCTGTACAACTAAGGTTTGGTAAGTCGTCATAGGGTGAGTAAATGTCTCAGCATCCGGGAAAATAGAATCTATAACAACTTGATATTCTTGATGAAATAGCCTTTCCCTTTCTGCATCATTGACATTCATTGACTCTCTTACAATGATTTCCATCCTTATCACTCATGTACCTGCATTTCTCTCATGATCTCTCTTTTGTTGCATCAAGGTCTCTCCTTCGCTCCCCACCCTCACACCCTCGCCTTCACAATCTAAGGTGGGACTCCTCACACTCACTTTTTCCAGTCCTGAAGAAATGGACTGCATAGATTCACTCTTTTCCTCTCATTTTTCATGGGAGCAACCCAGACTCTCACGTATTTCACTCCATTCCCTCAGTCTTAGGAGTAATTGCACTAGTACTAAGTCTTCTGCACTTGTAATAATTGGTGAAGTTTGAAGTTATGCAGAGACACTCGACGGATAAAGAATATCCATCGGGGTAATAATTTTGCTAACCGACGGATGACTATTGTTAGGAACATCCGTCGGGATACAATCACTACTCAACAGATGAACAATATCCATCGAGAGAGTAGAAATAAATGAGCTTGGAGTGGAGACTATTGTGGACTGTAATAACCCCAAAATTTTTGGACTGTTTGTAACCCTTATGAATAGTGATTTTGATGATTATGCTTTTCATGCCACACTATATAGTAGTTCTTTTATTGATATTCTGAGATTTTATTAGTACTCTATATGGTATATAAGTGTATGTAAAGATCGTCAGAATCCAAATTCGAATACTTTGATTTTTCCCAAAAATCCACCAGATACAGAAAGAATTGAGTATAAGCTTACAGGATAAAAAGGATTTAAATTCAAGGATTATAAGAGAGGATCATAAAAAGGAATTTAATGTATTGAGAAAGGTTAAGGGAACCCAAGTAATAAGATCTCGGGTATGATCCCTCAAACAATAAACGAGAACGAAAGTTAATCGAACCGTATAACAGATCAGTGGTCATTAGCCAAGTGATTAGGAGTTAATCAAAGAGTTAGTGGAGGGTGATGTCATCTCACCAACAAGAAGAGGACAAGTCTGGGATGATGACATAAGGGGATGACATGAGCATGACAGAAAGGGAATGAAGTGTTGGTTGATTCTAAACCACACAAAATTCACCATGGTTAAAAGAAATTAATCAAAACAAAAGCAACCAACCAAGGCAAGCAAAACAAATCACAAAAACACAACTTGACTTCTTTTTTTCTTCTTGAAGCTCTCGGCCTCTTTCTTAAGAAATGGGAAGTCCAAGCTCCTCCACTTGCTAATTTACAAGGCAATTATCCTAGCTTCTCCTAGGTAAGTTACATACTTCCTAGGAATCTTAGCTTCAAAATCCTTTCCTAGCATTTCCTATAAATCATTCAAGAAGATGGTGAATAGTACTTTCTTGAAATTAATTTTTGTGTTCTTGATTTCTTTGAAAGATCAAGCTTGTAGGAGGTTAGATTACGGCTTCCATGGGCATTCCAAGGATCTTTCATGGATTAAAAGCTTCGAGGAAGGTATAACTCTTCATGATCTTAGTCTTAAGTTTTGTTGTTTGGATTTCCTAATGTTTAGATGATGGGTTAGTGTAATGGGTGTGTAATCATGTTTAGAGCTTTGTTTAGTAAGTGGTTTTGTTGATTTTGGAGTTAGGAATGATACTTGTTGGATTTAAAGTTCTTGGTCACATTTTTGACTTGGTTTAGATGAATAAGTTGAGATATTGAGTTATGGTTTAATGATATTGTATTGTGGTTGAATGATGGTGGAATTGTGATGATTGGTGGTGGTTTGATATTGATTGGAGTGGTATAAAATTTGGTAATCACGCAAACATAGCCGTCGTAAAGCCCGATTTACCTTAGACTATTTTTGTTCTTAACATTAGGACCCGTGAACTCACTGTTAGGTTTTGACCATTGCCATGTTTAGATAGTTCATGTTACGAGCTTCTTTTCGATATGTGGTTCGCTTGAATCCGATGTACGGTTTAGGAGAAACGACCGTTTTAAGTAATGGCGTTTCGCGGACGGACCATTACCCCTCACCTTACTTTGAAACCTTGGTTAAGGCCCTTAAATGACTAATTGGAGTATGAAACAATTATGTAAAGTGGATTAGGCAGTTGGTAGAGTACTCGTGAAAGAATCGCCTTAAAATTATTAATGGTTAATTTATTAAAAATGGTTGAACCGAGGGTACTCGAATGACTTATGTGATTCATTAAGCGTAGAAGTTACCATAAGTGAACGTTAGGGTTCAATTGGTTAAAGTCTAGTTTCTTAAGCGACCAGGGTTTAATTCTGACTTATGTTGTTGTTCATAGGTTATCGGACCCACTCTAAGCTTAAGTCTACCCCGAAACACTCAGGCACATTTTCTACCCGTTATACTGTTATTGTGATGTATATATGTATATGCATTATCTTGTGATAAATGCATGATTGTTGTTAGCAAATCTTGCGATATATTGGAGCATGTGTTATGGTATATATGCATGCCTGTTTTCGTAATCTTGATTTCTAATTGTTGATTCAATTGCTTATAAGTTGCATAATACCTATGCTAGAGATAAGCAGTAGTTGCGTATACCCTTAGTATAGGGGACTCAAAGGTGAACATTTTTCTAAACCGGGAGTCGATGTTCCCGAGTACAATATATATATATATATTGATATAGTTTTCAAAACTATGAATCGAATAAGGTTTATTCGATAACTTTATTTTATTTAATGAATATTATTTTGAATATTCATTCGAGGACTTAAGACTCCGTTTATTTTATTTAATGAATATTATTTTGAATATTCATTTGAGGACTTATGACTCCGCTTATTTATTAAATAATATTCTTTATTTTATTAAAGAATAATGTTTCGATAATCAAACTTATTTTCGATTATTCAAATAAAGATCGTACTTTCGTATAAGTATATCTTTGGTTATTTATTATTCATTTCAAGTATAAGTTTTAAAACTTTTACTTCAATTATTTTTATAAGGATTATCCTTATGGGAATATTATTTAAATAATAATATTCAGATATTTTCTAATATATTGGGACTGATTTATTTCATTAAATCAACTTTACTCCAAACATTTTTAAAAATGTTTTCGAGTCTTCAAAATGATTTTAAAAGTTAGAGCGGATCCCAAAACTCGTTTTCAGATTTAAGATCTTCCTTTCGAAGGAGACTTGAATATTCGCTCAAAAATCTTGGGGATTCGGCTCTGTGGTGTATTTTATATTCGCAACGAGGTTGCTGTTTTGAGAAACAAATTTGATTACTTGCCCAACGTTCGGGAAGTAAGTCCATCTAATTGAGTCGGCATAAGCGACAGGCCGGGGTACGGTCTATGAAGGAGTAAGAGGCTGGGTGACAGTCCATCCACGCGTGAGTGGTCGGGTAACGGTCTAGCGCGAGTAACTAATGCGGCCAGGGTGATGACCGGGGAGGAATTCATCCATCTATAGTAGAAAAGGTTACTTATTGGTATCTTTGTCTGATCAGTAAGATATCGGGTTTATACCAAAATTCTTTTCTTTCCATATTCATTGGATATTGCAACTCTGTTCATACTTTACATGACAGAGGTTTTCAGGAAATGTATGAGAGATATATATGGATATATATATATATATATCGGGACATAATGAAGTATATCGTAACTTCATTTCATTCAATAATATATCAAGGATTGAATCTATTCAAATCTTATCTTGTAGTCTCATCTATGTGATGAACTTTTGAAACGGATTATACCTTGAACGGTGGTAGTTCAAGTAGTATTCGGAAAAGATATAAGTATATTGGAGTATCTTGTAACTTTATCTTTTAAACTTATATCTAGTAAATGATTATCTTGTGCATGTCAAAGATTTTCAGAAAAACGTTGAGACAAGGTTAGATATATGAGATCACCTTGCAACGATATTTTTATACAGTTATAAACTGGAACTCTGTGTATATTATACATGTCAGAGGATTTCAAAGATTGTGAAAAGTATATATGTATATATATACTGAATATTTTGCGACTTGGTCGCATTAAGATATCAAACTTGGTTCATTTCTTCTTGACCAAGACTTTCATGAGTACTATGAGAATGCTCGTATATTGTTAATCATTTTACATATTATTTCGGTGAGCTTGTTGCTCACCCTTGCTTTCTTCTTTCATCACACAACAACAGATAGACAAGATGAACAGGATCAAGCTCCCAATTCGCGAGCAGATAGGAAACGTTCCGCAGTTTCCTGTAGGCGTTGATGTCGTGTAGCTGAGGTAGGCTCTACCAATAGGCTAGGCTTTCAAATTTCAATGTACCAGACTTATGTATATTTATGAATTGTAATAATGGCAAAGAATATGTAAATTATTCAGAAACCCTTTTTAAAGTGAAATGGTTGATAACTGTGGAATAAAATGACTTGTGTTATTTTTGGTATTCATCTTTGAGACTATAACTTGTGGTGTGTGTGTGTATATTGTGGGGTCACAGTACGCAGTAGTTGGTTGACTGTTAAGATTAAGTATTGATAAGGGAAATGGAACTCGTGACAACCTGGATCCCCGACCCCGGATTTGGGGGTGTTACAGAAAAGGTATCAGAGCTAAGCGTTATAAACCTCAGAGATGATGTGGAGTTAAGATAATAAGTTCACTAAGATAATAAGAACTCTTACCAAGTTCATGGTCGAACTACCTAACGTAGTACTGACAGTTAAAACCCTTATGGGAACCCTTATAAATATCGTGATAGAAGCATAGCTCGTTATCGTATATGGTAGCGGGACTGCGAACTCTGAGGTTGAGGACCAACAACGCGATGATGTTTTATTAGTTATTGGAGATCAGATTGTGGATCCAATAGAGTGTCTTAACGCAGGACCGACTGATGTTCATATTGAGGATGTAGAGGTTGAGGATGTTGTCCTAGAAGGGATTATTGTTGAGAAGGATTCCGTGGAGGATCCTGACAAGAATGAATAAAGGACCACTGAGGAATTGATGACCATGGTTAGGGCGACTACAGGAGGTAGGATTGGTCGGTCACTACCGGAGGTTCGTTCAAGTTTGTAAAGATAGTAGCCCCTTTAACACGGCTTACTCATAAGACTCAGAAGTTCGAATGGACAGAGCAATACGAGAACAACTTTCAAGAACTGAAGCAAAGATTGGTGACGACCCCTATGATGGCGTTGTCGGATGGAAAAGGAGATTTTGTGATGTGTACTGACGCTTCGCATAAGGAATTAGGGTGCTTCTTATACAGCACAATAAGGTAATCGCGTACGCGTCAAGACAATTAAGGGAATATAAAATTCGATATCCCCACCCATGAGCTTGGGCTCGTGGCAATAGTTTTGCCCTAAAGATTGGAGGCACTACTTGTATGGGGAGAAGTGCGAGATTTACACAAGCCATAAGTGCTCTAGTGCATTTTCACGCAGAAAGAGCTCAACATGCGCTAGAGGAGGTGGTTAGAGCTAATCAAGGATTATGATTATGAGATTATTTATCAGCCAGGTAAAGCCAATGTGGTGGCTAACACCCTTAGTAGAGAGGAGAGACTCAAAATGATAATGTCTTCTGAAGAGTTGATATGAGATTTTGAGAAAATGGAAATAGAAGTGAAGGTAACCGGAGACGGTACCGAAAAGCTATTTGAGATTGCAATACAGCCCGAATTCTTGGAAAAGAACATATTTTGCCAGAAAAAGTGATGAATGAAGGCAGAGAGCCAACAAATAGATAAGAGATTAATACCGAGAAAGATGATAAGGGAATAATGAGGTATTCCTACAGAATTTGGGTTCCAAATGTTCAAGAGCTTAAAGATGAGATCTTAGATGAAAGCTAGTTTGAGGAATAAGATTTAGAGTAAACCCTGAATGTGATAGTCAGGGAGGTCGCCATCAAGATAAAAGGAACCCATAACATAATGGAGTGGAAAATGAGGATTTAAAACATGTAGGATGACCCCGATTATGGGGAGAAGGAGGGAACGTTCAGACTAAGGAAATGGAAGTCGAGTAAGGAGAGGAGACCCGGGACGGTACTCCTATACGACAATTTATGGACCTTTTTAGACAGAACTTAGACTATTATACCCAACCACCATCCTGAGGAAACAATGTGGTGAGAAATTCTTTCAGGTTCTTTAAGTCGCTAAGCTCTCAGAGTTCCAAGGAATAAGCTGACCCAGTCGAGGCAAGAGCCTGGCTAAAGGAAATATAGGAATCATCTGAGATTCTAAATGATTGATGAATCACAAAAGACTGTTTTTGTCACTTACCCTCCTAAGAGAGAGACCACCCACTGGTGAAAGAACAAGAAAGGCACGGAGAAAGAGGTTATGATAAACTGATTAAAGTTCAGTCAATTGTTTTCGAGAATGTAAATCCCAAGGTTATGGAGATAGTGTAAAAGCTTTAAGAGCCAGAACAAAGACGGACGAATATGATGAATTATGAACCTAAGTTGTAAAAGTTGTCAAGATTCGTTCTGAGGACACGAATCCAAAATGACGGGATGTTTGAAATTAATGCTTATGCTGTGTTGGTTCATGTAATGGTTGTAATAGAACGAAAATAAAAGACTGAAAAGGGCAGGATTATAAAGGGATATAAAGAAAAGAGAGTTGAGAAGTGATAACGGAGTTAGGTATGGGAAACCCTAAGAAACCCTTTCAATAAATATAGAGAAGTGTGTCATCATCAGCGCGATGGTGACTGATCATGAGATAAATTCAAGGTCTGAAGGCGTAAGCGATACGTATAGTTAATTCCCTTGAAGTTGACAGTATTCGATGAAAATCTGAGATAGTTCGAAGGATAAATAATGAGACGCGGATAGACTGAGGAGACAAGAAAGTAAGAAATTAGGAAAATTGGATGAAGGAAGTGACCTTTAAGAATGTGAAGTGTAAGACCGGTAGCATGATACCCAGAAAGGGAGACGTCAGGTATGAAAGATATCCCAACATTGAGATGACTGTTGAGATAAACAACAAAAGAAAATAAGGATTTATTAAGAAGAAGTTCACGTTGAACACAACCAATATCTTCTAGAACATCCCTGTTATCATTACCAAATCAGGAGAGAAAAGTGGATAACCATTGCTATCTTTTGGAGGCCATATGGATTGACCTCAATTTGAATAAGGATGCTATTATAAAATTTGTTATAGACTATCGAGGTGGGAATGATGAATAAGATAATCTATCAAGGAAATATGACTTGATTTATCCATGGAAGGATGTATGTACCTTTTTAAAGATGGAATTAAGGATATAACTTCGATAACATGAGATGAACCCTAAGGGAATGCATAAAGGTTGGCATTTCGCCCTTATTAGGGACAGTATGAGTTTTGACAGTATGAATTGAAAAGGATTAAGGTTACAACAACCTTTAAGGATTAGTGGAGAAATTTTTTAGAATTATATAGACAATGGTTCTAGTATTAGTAAATGGTATTTTGATATGCCCTGTATCTAGGGAATATAGGAGGAACGATTCAAGGATAACCTTAAAGGTCTTATAAGGAGAAAGGTAATATTCAAAGTTCTCAAGAGTAGAAATTTGATAAAGGAAATATGACATAATTATAATAATATCAGGTGGGCACGTGTTGAACCATAAGAAAGAATAGATCGACCCAATGAAGGTCGACATTCGTGAAAACGAGAAGGACCCAAGATAAGAGACGTCCTAAGTATGATCGAGAGTCAGTCGTGACAATGTTCACATCTAAAGACCGAGGCAATAACTTATGGGAAAATGGTGATTTTTTTTTCTCACCAAAGCTTAAGGAAGAGCATTTTCACACAAGAAGTGGTTGAAATGAGGTAGAAAAATTTAGTTGGAGGTGGTTAAAATAACATTGATTATAAGGAAAATTTTACTATCAGGAAAGGCCAAAGAGGTGGTTGACACTCTAAGTGAAAGAGAGCAATTATAGGCGCTCGTGCCAGAGGAATACAGTGATGATGGTTAAAACCGTGAAGGTTGTATTTTGGTGTGAAAGATTGACATTCCTTCTGATGATTGTGTGATACTCAACCGTAATAGTAAGTTTGGTAAAGATTTAATTATGTAATCGCCGTGAGCGGGCTATCTATCTTAGAAGGTCCTATCTTGAGATAATCCAGGAGCATGTTACGAAAGGACTAAATGAACCTTTGAGCTTCATGTCTCCTAGTAAAGAAATATGGTTAATAATGGTATTAGCCTGCTATCGTTGCTTTGATTGAAACTCTTCTGTAATTTTATCTGCTTCATATCATGTATGTACGTCAGGATCAAGAATGTTCTTCACGAATCATGAATGGTGATTATGTTACCTCCTAAGAAGGATTTGATATGATATGAATGGACTCCGTATAGTTAGCTACTAAAACTTCATGGAAAACGAATGACTACAGTAGGTCAACGGTGGGTCATAGTAATGCAGGAATGATTCTGCGAGTAATGAGCCGATTACTTACAACCGTGAGAGTTGTATTGGAATGGATGTTGAGAGTGAGTACCACTAATCGGGTCGTAATGGTGTATAAGTTATCATTGATAGGCTAATTAAGTCGATTATCTACCTATTGAAAACTTATTCCTTCTTATCAATAGAGAGTCGTATTACTATACGAGGAAGGTTGCGGTGCAAGCATATAATTCTAATAACGATGATGTCTAGAATGAAATCCCTTGTTTGAGTTTCGATGTCGAGGGAGTTTCAAAGGTGATTGTGTATAACCTCGAGCAAGAGCATGGGTCCATAGAATGATGGACAGAATATCAAAAATAATTAGGCATGTGAAATACGATGCTATAATTCTTGATGTTGATTTATATATATATATATATATGTTTTGTTCTCCTATGATAAACCTCTATAGTTCAGAGGTAGATTTCAAGCCAGATATTTTGTGGCAGTATATATTTTTATATGTATACAATTCTCTTCAATTCGTTCTTTTCTCTCCTTTTCATTTCATGTAAGCTGAGAAGAACAACCCTTCTAGAAGGGGAGGTATTGCCGAATGACAATCTATTTGTGTGATAGAAGCCTAGTAGGATACCATCTATTTTTTAATTGCTTGTCAAGTACTAAAGGCTGGCCACCTTCTGTACTAACTATGCAATGTAACAAGTGTTCATGATCATAGTGATCTCTCAATAAATTCTTTTACTTCTACACGAAGGACCAAGCTTTCGAAGATGGAGGCAGCTAGAGATGAAGTGGTACCAAGTATGGTGGTATTCGGAATGGAATCACGTTCGTGATACCAAAGTTGACGTGGTTATTAAACGGTTATAGAACGCTAACGAGCAAAAGTGTAACCAGTATAGTATTATGTACGGAAGATAGTAACGACTACGAACAAGAAAAGAAGGAGTATTGAGAAGTAAAAGCTATAGTGCTAGAATCTATGATGAGAGTCTATGCAATAGACTTGAAAGAATTTGGAATGATCGTTTATCACGAATTGAATTTTCTTACAACAATAGATCGTATGTCAGTATCAGGATATCGCCTTATGCGATCCTTGAGGGAAGACAATGTCGATCTCCCTTATGTTAGGATGAAGTTGTAGAGCGCAAGATGCTCGGACCCGCAGTAGTCCAAAGGACCAAGGATATAATTAATCTAATCAGAGGACGGCTGGTAGTAGCCCAAGATGGACATAAGAAGTATGTTGATTTGACACAAAAGGACAAAGAATTGGAAGTAGGGGACCTAGTGCTGTTATAGGTATTCCCTTGGAAAGGATGGATGAGGTCCGGAAAGAAAGGAAAGCTAAGCCCACGAATTGTTGGACCCTTGGATATATTAAGACGTATTGGGAAGTTAGCATATGAGCTAGCCCTACCCCGAACATGTAGCAAATTCTTAATGTGTTCCACGTATCAATGTTAAGGAAGTGTAATTCGGATGCCAGACAAATAGGGGCATATGAGCGCATAGACATGCAACTAGATGTAACCTATATGAAGCAACCAGGAAGGGTTATAGATTGAAAAGGAACAAGTGCTTAGGAGAAGGGTTATCAAGTTAGTCAGAGTTTGATGGAAGAACCACAATGTGGGAAAATTTACTTGAGAGTTAGAAAGTGCAATTCTAAGAAAGTATCCCTATTCATTTTCTATCTGATTCCGGGACGGAATCCTTTTAAGGAGGGGAGACTGTAATAACCCCAAAATTTTTGGACTGTTTATAACCCTTATGAATAGTGATTTTGCTGATTAAGCTGAATAAGAAAACTTTTCATGCCACACTATATAGCAGTTCTTTTATTGATATTCTGAGATTTTATTAGTACTCTATATGGTATATAAGTGTATGTAAAGATCGTCAGAATCCAAATTCGAACACTTTGATTTTTCCCGGAAATCCACCAGATACAGAAAGAATTGAGTATAAGGTAACAGGATAAAAAGGATTTAAATTCAAGGATTATAAGAGAGGATCATAAAAAGGAATTTAATGTATTGAGAAAGTTTAAGGGAACCCAAGTAATAAGATCCCAAGTATGATCCCTCAAACAATAAACGAGAGCGAAAGTTATTTTGAATATTATTTCGATAACTTTATTTTATTTAATGAATATTATTTTGAATATTCCTTCGAGGACTTAAGACTCCGTTTATTTTATTTAATGAATATTATTTTAAATATTCATTTGAGGACTTATGACTCCGCTTATTTATTAAATAATATTCTTTATATTATTAAAGAATAATGTTTCGATAATCAAACTTATTTTCGATTATTCAAATAAAGATCGTACTTTCGTATAAGTATATCTTTGGTTATTTATTATTCATTTCAAGTATAAGTTTTAAAACTTTTACTTCAATTATTTTAATAAGGATTATCCTTATGGGAATATTATTTAAATAATAATATTCAGATATTTTCTAATATATCGTTACTGACTTATTTCATTAAATCAGCTTTACTCCAAACATTCTTAAAAATGTTTTCGAGTCTTCAAAATGATTTTAAAAGTTAGAGCGGATCCCAAAACTCGTTTTCAGATTTAAGATCTTCCTTTCGAAGGAGACTTGAATATTCGCTCAAAACTCTTGGGGATCCGGCTCTTTGGTGTATTTTATATTCGCAACGAGGTTGCTATTTTGAGAAAACAATTTGATTACTTTCCCAACGTTCGGGAAGTAAGTCCATCTAATTGAGTCGACATAAGCGACAGGCCTGGGTACGGTCTATGAAGGTGTAAGAGGCTGGGTGACAGTCCATCCACGCGTGAGTGGCCGGGTGATGACCGGCGAGGAATTCATCCATCTACAGTAGAAAAGGTTACTTATTGGTATCTTTGCCTGATCAGCAAGATATCCGGTTTATGCCAAAATTCTTTTCTTTCCAAATTTATTGGATATTGCAACTCTGTTCATACTTTACATGACAGTGGTTTTCAGGAAATGTATGAGAGATATATATTGATATATATATCGGGACTTAATGAAGTATATCGTAACTTCATTTCATTCAATAATATTTCAAGGATTGAATCTATTCAAATCTTATCTTGTAGTCTCATCTATGTGATGAACTTTTGAAACGGATTATACCTTGAACGGTGGTAGTTCAAGTAGTATTCGGAAAAGATATAAGTATATTGGAGTATCTTGTAACTTCATCTTTTAAACTTATATCTAGTAAATGATTATCTTGTGCATGTCAAAGATTTTCAGAAAAATGTTGAGACAAGGTTAGATATATGAGATCACCTTGCAACGATATTTTTATACAGTTATAAACTGAAACTCTGTGTATATTATACATGTCAGAGGATTTCAAAGATTGTGAAAAGTATATATGTATATATATACTGAATATTTTGCGACTTGGTCGCATTAAGATATCAAACTTGGTTCATTTCTTCTTGACCAAGACTTTCATGAGTACTATGAGAATGCTCATATATTGTTAATCATTATACATATTATTTCGGTGAGCTTGTTGCTCACCCTTGCTTTCTTCTTTCATCACACAACAATAGGTAGACAAGATGAACAGGATCAAGCTCCCAATTCGCGAGCAGATAGGAAACGTTCCGCAGTTTCCTGTAGGCATTGATGTCGTGTAGCTGAGGTAGGATCTACCAATAGGCTAGGCTTTCAAATTTCGATGTACCAGACTTATGTATATTTATGAATTGTAATAATGGCAAAGAATATGTAAATTATTCAGAAACCCTTTTTAAGGTGAAATGGTTGATAATTGTGGAATAAAATGACTTGTGTTATTTTTGGTATTCATCTCTGAGACTATAACTTGTGGTGTGTGTGTGTATATTGTGGGGTCACAGTACGCAGTAGTTGGTTGACTGTTAAGATTAAGTATTGATAAGGGAAATGGAATTCGTGACAACCTGGATCCCCGACCCCGGATTTGGGGGTGTTACATGGACTATGTGCATATTGATGAAAATTTTGGCACATATGTCTCAACAGTCTCAGAAAAAAATGGCAAGTGAGCCAACAAATCATCTAGAAGATGATGCTCACTTGCTTGGATTTTTGGCTTCTCCATGAGAGTTAAAGATGGAGAATTTGGAAGTGATGTGTTTATCATGTCAACATCCAAAGAGTGTGTGGGAGAATTTGGTGTTTCAGGTGCTTCTATTATTAGAGATTTTGGTTGTGACTCCACATTTATTGGATCCACATCAACCTGACTTTGAGAAGGTGCAGTGAATGTGTCTTTATCACCAGTTTGCACAGTGTGTGAACCCTGTCCATCCCCAAGGGTTTTTGATTTCTTCTTTCTAGTGTAAGTTTGGGGTGATCTTGCGTCCCTTACCCTTTTGGCATGTGCTCTTGGCTAAGAGCTATGTTCAATAGTCAGATCCTTTTGGGACGATGTAACTAGTAATGATATTATATCCTTTTTATGCACTGCAGTTTGTTGGGAAACTGCAGTGTGGCTAGGCTGGGAAACACTCACCTCTCCAACCTTATCCTTTGGGTTTCTTTGATGTTCACCCTGTCCCTCACCTTTCTTACCCACCTTCACACTCCCCTCTTTAGGTTTGGTGGATTTTACAACTGGCATCTTTTGAGAGACACCAGAGGGGGATTTCCTTATCTTTGGTTTTGAAATTTTAGATTTGGTAGCTTGGGTAGGAAACTGTTGGGTCAATGACACAGATGCCACTGCTACACTAGTATGCAAAGAAGTTTGTGTGGTTGGAAGAGTAGAGATAGTGGAAATTACCTCACTTACCTAATGTGCTTCCATTACTGGGAAGTAGAAGAGTGGCACCTCTTTGTGATGGTTTTCCCTGTTCAAATGTGCAATGATTCTCCGTTCTTAAACCCAACAATCTAACTTGTTGGTTGGGTTCTCAAGTACAATATCCTCAGAGAGGTGGTTAGCAAGCAGCATTAAGAATCTAACATAGTAAACATTTTTACCCCTCTTATTTAGCTCCCCTAACTTAAATCCCAACTCAAATATGACTAGATCACTAAAGTTGAAAAATTTATCAGTTACTAGCATGTTAAGCATATAGATATTAACTGAATCAAAATTGCTAATTTTACCAGAAAATACTTTAGTGACTACATCATACAGATAACTTCATTCCTTCCTAAGACCCAACCTCATATTTCACTTAATTTAAAAGTAGAGAGTGCATAGCCCGTGGAATTAAGCATATTAACAATATCAGTGTCTGTGTGTGGAGTAGTGAAAGTATTATCATGAAACTTGAATCATGCTTTAACAATATCACTATTAACACAAAATTCCTTTCCTTTAATAGTGAAAGTGACAGTCTTATTAGTTGAGTTGTATGTTATAGTCGTCCATATTTCTTCAACAACCTCACAGTAAATGGTGGGTGATTCCAGCATGACATAGTTGAGTTTGCAGTTCTTCACAAAATCCATCATTTTGTGATAGTCGCCAGACTTCTGAATCCCCTTGTTAACTAGCCTAGCGCCATTCCAGGACCTAGCAGCATGAAGTTGTTCTTTTCATAGATAAATCTAGTTTGAGACATGATCTTGACGACTAGTGCCATTGTTAGAGAGTGAAAATTGCAGAGAGAGAGATGATAATTGTTTTTGAGAAAGAGAGAAGTTAGAGCAGATGATTTGAAAATGATAAAAGAAAAGCAATGAAAATTAATTATACTTTTATACTATCTCAAAAATAACTGTCAAAAATATTAAAGTAAAATAAAGTAACCAATAAGAATTGCCCTAAATAGCCGTTTAAAAAATAAACTGTAAAAATTCCATTAATTATCCGTCGTATTATGCTTACAAACTGTAAGTATACTAGATGGATAATGTTCAGAGAATCAACGGCTAAGAATAAGACAATTCGATGGATGAGGATAAATCAGTTATCTGTCGAGACATAAAATATTCCAGAAAAATAATTTATTTTATTAACAAATTGTATACCGACGGATGATCAAACTCGATGGACAATGATCATCCGTCAAGATGTAAATTTTGACTTAAACAAAATTTAATCCAAGACTGAAAAATCAGTTAAATTTCTGGCTGCATTACAACTTGCAAATTATCTGTAAAGATTCAAAAGTAATTAAGTATACCTAACTCACTTACCAACCTTAAAAAGGTGGATTCATCCAGTGGCTTGGTAAATATATATGCAAGTTATTTTTCACTTGGAACAAAATGTAGTTCCACAGTACCATTCATTACATGTTGTTGTGAATATATTGTGTACTTGATGATTTCATTAACAAAACACCTTGGTAGATTTTACTTAGTGAAAAATGTAGCATTTGACGGATAAGGATTATAGTTCCGATGGATGACTCAATATAGTCCCGACGGATAATGATTTATTATCCATCGAGTGAGTACCTTATGTAACAATAAGTCAGTAGCACATTTTTGCATACACATTGGTTAGATTCTGTAGTAGTACTCATGTTGACTTTAACTAGATATGCTGAATAGGTTGATTAATTGTACATGGATGATGTCTTGTAATTCTGCATAAATGAAATGAAGTCACGTGCTAGATTGTTACCCGATGGATAAAAATAATGCCATTCGACGGATGATCAACAAGACAACCCGATGGATGATCATGAACTCGACGGATGATCATGAACCCGACGGATAAAGAATTCAAACAGCTATTGACAGTGACAACACAGTCACATGCGTCGAGTGTATGCAAATGGAATGTGGAAGCCTATACAACTGGGTTTTCAAGAACAAAGAAGCATTGACATTTCCAAGCTATTATCAAGATATTCAAAGATGCTGAAAAAGAGTAATGAAGTAGCATAGTATTAGACTTGATAGTTTTTGTTTTATTATCCTGTCTTATTAGTTTGTAATCTTTGTAATATATAAACCAAGAAGTAGCAAATAGAACAACTAACTAAGCAACCAAGAGAAAAACATTTGTAAGCTGTATTCTTAGCATTTCTCCGCAATCTTAGTTGTAAAAATTTGTAAGCAGCTGTGACCTAATTGCAACACAGAGTTCTCTTTATATATTATATATCTCTGGTGGATACATTCAAATCCACCATAAAGTTTTTAAAGACCTGTGTTTTTAATTACTTGTGTTTTGATTCATTTCAAGTTATTATTCCGCACTCTGCAAATCAATTCACACTGATATATATATACTTAAGTTAGAACACTTTTATTTGTGAAAAAGTTTCAAGAATTCCATTCAACCCCCTTCTATAATTCTTGTTGCATTGTTAGGGACTAGCAATTGGTATCAGAGCAAGCTCTTGAAGTACAAAGAGTTTAAGGATCACAACAAAACAGCAAGATGAACAAGAAGGATGTTGGAGTCAAGATTCATTTTCTGGATAAAGATAATTACCATCATTGGAAGGTAAAGATGCATCTTTATTTACTTTCTCAAGATGGTGCCTATGTAGATTGCATAGAAAGAGGCCCTCATGTACCAATGAGAGCTGCAACTGGAAATGAGCCATCTGTCCCCAAGCCAAGGCATGAATGGTCTGATCCTGATATTGAACAAGTCAGGAAAGATAAGAAGGCCATGAATATCCTGTTCAATGGAGTTGATGGTGATATGTTTGACAACATCATCAATTGTAAAACTGCCAAGGATATTTGGGATACAATACAGATCATCTGTGATGGCACTGAGCAAGTTAGAGAAAACAAGATGCAGCTACTGATTCAGCAATATGAGCATTTTCATAGTGAAGAAAGTGAGTCTCTCACTGACATTTTTAGTAGGTTTCAAAAACTACTAAATGCTCTGAAGTTGCATGGAAGGGTCTATCAGACAAAAGACTCCAATCGGAAGTTCCTTAGATCTCTTCCAAAGGAATGGAAACCAATGACAATCTCATTGAGAAACTCTCAAGACTATAAGGAGTTTACTTTGGAGAGACTGTATGGCATCCTGAAAACTTATGAGCTTGAAATAGAGCAAAATGAGAGGATGGAGAGAGGAAAGAAGAAAGGAGGGTCCATTGCACTAGTTGCTGAGTTAGAGAAAGAGAAGGAGATGAAGATGAAAGCTGTTGAATCAACTTCAAAGGTCTGTGAAAACAAGGGCAAGGGGCTGGTAGCAAAAATGAAGATTCTTTGAGCCAAGATGATATGAAAGATATTGATGAACATCTAGCATTTCTTTCCAGAAGATTTGCCAAGCTCAAGTTCAAGAAGAACTTTGGAGCAGCCAATACAAATAGAAACATGGTGGATAAATCTAAATTCAAATGTTTCAAATGTGGCCTGGCAGGGCACTTTGCCAGTGAGTGTAGAAACTCAGATTCCAGCAAGAAGAAGTTTGAGAATTATTTTGAGTTGCTCAAAAAAAAGGAAACGGCTTTCATTACACATGAAAATGACTGGGCAACAGATGGTCTGGATGAAGATGAAGATGAAGATGTTAGATATGTAAATCTAGCCCTAATGGCCAAGTCTGATGAAACAGAGACAAGTTCTTCAAGTAATCAGGTAATCACCACTAACCTTGCACATTTATCTAAAGCTGGGTGTAATGATGCCATAAATGACATGTCTATAGAATTATATCATTTGCGTGTTACACTTAAGTCTCTTTCTAAGGAAAATGCTAAAATCAAAGAAAACAATTTGTTTTTAAGTGAGAGGAATAATGTGGTAGAGTCTCAGTTCATTGAATTTGAAAAATTAAGAATTGAGTGTAAAATTATCAAGGATGAATTAACTGAGTCCTTGAAAAAAGAAGAGATCTTGAAGAAGCAGCTTGAACGAGAACATGAGGTGATTAAAACATGGAAAACATCAAGAGATGTTC
The DNA here is from genome assembly GCF_009905375.1 of Apium graveolens. NCBI lineage: Eukaryota > Viridiplantae > Streptophyta > Magnoliopsida > Apiales > Apiaceae > Apium > Apium graveolens. The sequence goes on from NC_133653.1 coordinate 50,486,849, forward strand.
ATGCTCAAATCACCAAAGTTCAAGGGATTGAGTCCTTTTGTGATGCATCCTGGAAGAAGAACAAGGAGAAGCTGGAATCCAATTTGGTGGAAGGATTGCTAACAGATATAGACTCGATGGATGATGAGGGTCATCCATCGGATAACAAAAAGGGTTATCCGTTGAGTGATATAAATCCTCATCCGTCGACTGTGAGCAAGCCTGTGAGTAAATCCAAGCTTGTCAAGTTAAATGAGAAATATGGATCAGTTTCCAAGAATTTTGTTCCAGGAGAATCTAGTCAAGTGAAGAAGGAGAAAAAGGCTAATGTTGGTCATATGATTATCAAGCAATAGAGTGACAGACTTGAAAAGATTGAGGTTAAACCAGAGGCTAAAAAGAAAAATAATAGAAATGGTAAAGTAGGGATTAACAAACACAATAACTACACACCTGATAAATATGCTCCTAGAAATATCTGTGTCAAGTGCGGTAGTGTAAATCACTTGTCTGTTAATTGCAAATATGCCATGCATACTTCCATATCCGTGTCACCTCACTTTCCCAACATGAATGCCATGCCTCCTATGCCTATGAATGCTAAGTCTACACAGAATATGAATGCACAGTTTGCTAATATGCCATTTGCAACTAATCCTTATTATGTTGAATTTAGTATGCCACAAATGCCATTTAGCATGCCATACTGGAATAACATATTTACTAATAGCATGCCATTCCATGTTAATCAAAATATGCATGATGATTCTGCGGTAATGAAGGGTTTCAAAGGTTCAACTCAAATGACTAAGGATGAATCTAATATCCCCAAGTCAAATGAGATTAAACCTAAGAAACAGAAAAAGAAAGCTAACAAGGAAGGACCCAAGGAAACTTGGGTACCAAAATCAACTTGATTTGATTTTGATGTGTACAGGGAAACAGAAAGAATTTATGGTACTTGGATAGTGGTTGTTCAAGACACATGACTGGTGGTTCTACCCTGCTCACAAAGTTCAAGGAGAGAGCTGGCTCTAGTATTACTTTTGGAGATGACAGCAAGGGTTATACTGTGGGATATGGCTTGATTTCAAAAGATAATGTAATCATTGAGGAAGTTGCCTTAGTGGATTATCTCAAGCATAATTTGCTGAGTATCAGCCGGCTTTGTGATAAAGGTAATTCAGTAACCTTCAACTCAGAAGCCTGTGTTGTGACTAACAAGAGGAGCAACAAAGTGGTTCTTACTGGTTTGAGAAAAGGAAATGTGTACCTAGCTGACTTCAACTCATCAAATGCAGAATTTGTTACTTGTCTTCTTAGCAAAGCAAGTCAGGATGAAAGTTGGCTATGGCACAAGAAGTTATCCCATCAAAACTTCAAGACCATGAATGAACTAGTAAAGAAAGAACTGGTAAGAGGCATTCCTCAAGTGGAGTTTTCTAAGGATGGATTGTGTGATGCCTGCCAAAAAGGAAAGTAGATCAAAGCATCATTCAGGAAGAAGCTTGATTCAATAATTGAAGAACCTTTGCAACTGCTACACATGGATTTGTTTGGACCAGTCAATGTGTTGTCCATTTGAAGGAAAAGATTTTTCCTAGTAATTGTAGATGATTTTTCAAAGTTCTCTTGGACATATTTCCTAAAGTCTAAAGATGAGGCTAGTGAAATCATCATCAATCACATAAGGCAAGTCAATAATCATCCTGATTTCAAAGTGAGAAGAATCAGGAGTGACAATTTAACTGAGTTCAAGAATTTTGTCATGAGAGCATTTTGTGAAGAAAATGGGATTTTGCATGAGTTTTCAGCAGCAAGAACTCCACAACAGAATGGAGTAGTAGAAAGGAAGAACATATCACTTATTGAAGCTGCAAGGACAATGCTTGAAAAGTCTAAGTTATCAACATATTTCTCGGTTGAAGCTGTAAATACTGCATGCTACACTCAGAATATTTCTCTGATTAATCAAGCAAAATGCATGACTCCCTATCAATTATTCAAGAACAAGAAGCCAACTCTAAATTTTCTTCATGTCTTTGGCTGCAAATGTTATATCTTGAGAAATCAAACTGATCAGAATGGGAAGTTTGATGCTAAAGTAGATGAAGGAATTTTTGTTGGATATGCTGTTGGTAAAGCATATAGAGTCTACAATCTAAGAACCAATATTATTGTGGAATCAATACATGTTGTGTTTGATGATAAAAAGATTGAAGGAATGCAAGATGGAGATTACCATGAGAGCCTCAAATTTGACAATGTGGAGATGGTTAGTGATGACAGTGATGATGAAAGTGATCAAGAAACAATATCAAAGGATAATGCAGAAATATCTACTACAAATGAAGCACAAAATTCAACATCTGTCGATTTGCAAAATGCTTCATCCGTCGGGAGACAATCTGCCTTATCCGTCGGGAGGCAACCAGTTTCATCCATCGGTACTCAAGATTCACCATCCGTCGGGTTATCAAAAGGAGCTGGGAGTCAGGATAGATCACTTACAGAAAGCTCCCCTTTCTTAAATAGAAGATCCATTAACTCAGGGGGATTTTCTAACAATCAAAACTCAATCACACATCAAGACAATAATGAGACCTCTTCATCTAGAGCTAATCTACCTCAACAAAGAAAATGGACAAAGGAACACCCCTTTGAGCTCATCATTGGTGATGTATCTTCTAGAGATCAAACAAGGAGAGAAACTCAAGAAGAATGTCTATACATCAGCTTTCTTTCTAAGGAAGAACCAAAGAAGGTAGAAGAAGCTTTGTTGGATCCTGATTGGATTTTAGCTATGCAGGAGGAGCTAAACCAATTTGAGAGGAATAAGGTATGGAAGCTGGTGCCCAAGCCTAGAGGAAAGAATCCAATTGATACCAAATGGGTATTTAGAAACAAGATGGATGAAAATGGCATAGTAGTTAGGAACAAAGCTAGATTGGTTGCTAAGGGCTATTGTCAACAAGAAGGAATAGATTTTGATGAAACATTTGCTCCAGTTGCAAGACTTGAAGCCATCAGAATCTTCTTAGCCTATGCAGCCCATGCCCATTTCAAGGTCTATCAAATGGATGTCAAAAGTGCCTTTCTGAATGGAGACTTGGAGGAGGAAGTCTATGTCAGTCAACCTCCTGGTTTTGAAGATCCAAATTTTCCAGAATATTTCTACTATCTTTTGAAAGCACTTTATGGACTCAAGCAAGGACCTAGATCCTGGTATGACACTTTATCAAAGTTCCTTTTGGAAAATCACTTCACAAAAGGTACTGTAGATAAAACTTTATTCTTTAGAAATGTTAATGGCTCTAGTATACTTGTTCAAATTTATGTAGATGACATTATTTTTGGCTCTACAGATGAAAAACTTTGCAAAAAGTTTGTCAAACTGATGCAGAGTAAGTATGAAATGAGTATGATGGGAGAACTAACTTACTTTTTTGGTTTGCAAGTTAAGCAAGTTAGTGATGGAATATTCATTAGTCAAACTAAATACATTTATGATCTTTTAAAGAAGTTTGATCTAATAGATTGCACATCTATAAAAACTCTCATGGCCACTGCAACTAAGCTTGAATTAAACACTACTGAAAAGTCTGTGGATATTTCAAGTTATAGGGGCATGGTTGGCTCACTTCTTTACTTAACAACTACTAGGCCAGATATAATGTTTGCTACATGTTTGTGTGCTAGATTTCAGGCTGATCCTAGAGAATCTCACTTAGTAGCTATCAAGAGAATTTTCAGATATCTCAAGGGAACATGAAAACTTGGCATTTGGTACCCTAGAGATTCTGGTTTTGATCTAACTGGTTATTCAGATGCAGACTATGCACGTTGTAGAATTGATAGAAAAAGTACAACAGGAACCTGTCAATTTCTAGGAAACAAGCTTGTGTCCTGTTTCAGTAAAAAGCAAAATTCAGTTTCTACTTCCACAGCTGAAGCTGAATATATTGCTGCTGGAAGTTGCTGTGACAGATTTTGTGGATCAAAAACCAATTGCTAGACTATGGTTTGCAAGTGGAAAGAATTCCCATTTTCTGTGATAACACAAGTGCAATTGCCATCACTGAAAATCCATTGCAACATTCAAGAACAAAGCACATAGATATAAAGTACTATTTCATAAGGGAACATGTAATGAATGGTACCGTGGAACTACATTTTGTTCCAAGTGAAAAGTAGCTCGCAGATATTTTTACCAAGCCACTGGATGAATCCACCTTCTCAAGGTTAGTAAGTGAGTTAGGTATGCTTAATTATTTTCAAATCTTTTTAGATAATTTGCAAGTTGTTATGCAGCAAGAAATTTAATTGATTTTTCAGTCTAAGATGGAATTTTGGCTAAGTCAAAATTTACATCTCGACGGATGATCTTTATCCATCGAGTTTGATCATCTATCGGAATATTGTTTGTAAATAAAAATCAATTATTGTTCTGGAATATTTTATAACTCGACGGATAATAGTTTATCCTCATCCGTCGAATTGTCTTAATCTTAGCCGTTAAATTCCTGAACATTATCCATCGAGTATACTTACATTTTGTAAGCATAACATGATGGATAATTGATGGAATTTTTACAGTTTATTTTTAAACGGCTATTTTAGGCAATTTTCATTGGTTACTTTATTTTACTTTATTATTTTTTTGACAGTTATTTTTGAGATAGTAGAAAAGCTTATTTCATTTCCATTGCTTTTCTTTTATCATTCTCAAATTATCTGTTCTAAATTCTCTCTTTCTCACAAGCAATTAACATCTCTATCTCTGTAATTTCCACTCTCTAACAATGGCCCCAGTAGTCAAGATCATGTCACAAACTGGATACATCTATGAGAAGAACAACTTAACGGCTCTAGTAAATAAGGGGATTCAACATTCAAGTGACTACCCCAAAATGATGGATTTTGTGAAGAACTGCAAACTCAGTTATGCAATGCTAGAATCACCCACCATCTTCTGTGAGGTTGTTGAAGAGATGTGGACTACTGCTTCATACAACTCGACAGATAAGACCATCATACTCACCATTAAAGGTAAGGAATTATGTATTAATAGTGATGTTATCAAAGCATGTTTCAAGATTCCTGATAATACTGTGACCTCACCACACACAGACACTGATATACTTAATATGCTTAATCGCATGAACTATGCACTCTCTACTTCTAAGTTAAGTGACATTAGGAGATTGGGTCTTAGGAAGGAATGGAGTTTCATGTGTGATGTAGTGACCAAGGTCTTTTCCGGTAAAATCAGTAACTTTGATTCTGTTTATATTTCCATGATTAAAATGCTTTACATGCTAGTTAAATTAGGAGAGTTAAATTAGGAGAGTTAAATAAGAGGGGTAAAAATGTTTATTATGCTAGTTTTTTCACGATGTTAGCTAACCACCTCTCTGAGGAAATTGTGTTTGAGAACCCAAATAACAAATTAGATTGTTGGTTCAAGAGAGAAGAATTATTGCAGATTTGAAACGGGCAAATCATCATAAGGAGAGGCCACTCTTCTATTTCCCTGTAATGGAAGCACCTCAGGTTAGTGAGGTAAGTTCATCTGTCCCTACTATTCCAACCTTACAAGTTTCTTTTAATTCCAGTGTAGCTGTGGCAGCTATGTCAATGACCCAACAGTTGCATACCCAAGCTACTAATTCATCAAAAATTTCGAAATCCAAATCAAAGAAAGCCCCCTCTCGTATCTGTCAAAAGATGCCAGTTGCAAAATCCACCAAAACCAAAGAAGGGAGTGTGAAGGTGGGTAAGGTAGGTGAGGGACAGGGTGAACATAAAAGAAACCCTAAGAATAAGGATGGAGAGTTGAGTGGTTCCCAACCTAGCCACACTGTAGTTTCCCAACAAACTGCAGTGATTAATAAGGACAAAAGGTCATTTCTAGTTGTATCATCCCAAAAGGATGTGACTATTGAACAAAGCTCTCAACCAAGAGCACATGTCAAAAGGGTAAGGGACACTAGCTCACCCCAAACTTATGACAGAAAGAAGAAATCCAAAACCTTTGGGGATGCACAGGGTTCACACAATGTGCAAACTGGTGTTAAAGACACAGTCACTGCACCTTCACAAATTCAGCTTGATGTGGCTTCAATAAATGTGGAGTAACAACCAAAATCATTAGTTATAGAAGCACCTCAAACACCAAATTCTCCCACAAATTCTCTGGATGTGGACATGATCAACACATCAATTCCTGATTCCCCTTTTTTAACTTTGTTGGGGAAGCCAAAATCTAGTGCAAGTGAGCATCATCTTTTGGATGATCTATTAGCTCACTTGCCAATTCTTTCAGGAACTGTTGAAACATCTGTGCCTAAAATTTCATCAATCAGCACAGATTCCACAATAGTTTCGATTCCAAGTTCATTCATTTCTACTATCTTGATGAATATTGCTCATCCGTCAAGTAGTGATTGTATCATGACGGATAAGCCTAACAACATTTAGCCGTCGGATAGTAAAACTGCTAACACGATGGATATTCCTCATCCATCGGGTGTCTCTGCACAACTTCAAATTTCATATATTCTCTCTAGTGCAGAAGACTTAGTGGTTGTACAGTCACACTTAGGATTGAGGGAAAAAGTGTTATTAGTGAGAGTCTGGGTTGCTCCTAGGAAAAAGGAGAGGAACAGAGTAAAAATATGTAATCCATTTCTCCAGGATTGGAAAAAGAGAGTTAGAGGAGTCCCACCCTAGATGGTGAAGGTGAGGGTGTGAGGGTGGGAAGCCAGGGTGAGACCCTGATGCAACAAAAGAGAGAATAAGAGAGAAATGCAGGTACATGAGCTATAAGGATGGATGTCATTGCTAGTGAGTTAATGGATGTCCAGGATGCAGACAGGGAGGGACTATCTCGGCAACCTCAAGCTGTTATAGATTCCACCTCCCTTGATGCTAAGGCATTTACTCACCCTGTTCCACTTTATCAACTTCTAGCTGAACAGGGCAATGACAATGCAGAAAGGATGCTCAATTTGGTGCATACCACTCAGTCAATGCTAAGAGCTAAGGATGCCATCACAGCTTTGCCACCTACAACTGGTGATGTTGATTACGAGACTGGTAGTTCATCAGATTTCTTTGGAGATGAGGGTGGAGATAGTGAAGAAGAGCCATTGGACATAGGGGAGAAGTAGGTTCCAGTTCAAGATCAGGCATGCCATCATGGGCGTTTTCAAAACATTGTGATGAACACTACTTCAAGACAACCCTGATCCAGCTCATAAATCAGGCAAATTCTGCTCTTCAAACCACTACAAATGCCAACACCAAGAAGCTCCTTCAAGCACATCTTGCTTCTCTGCAACTAAAACAGATTCAAGACTTCCAACATGCTAGAGATGTAAACACCATCAAGGGTGATATTGATGAGATGAAAAAGGCTATTTCTGACAAGATGGACTCTAAGCTTTCAGAAGCCACAATGCTTGACATCAAAACACAACTTAGGAAAAATTCTGATCTTGCCACAAAGATAGATGCCTTGGATACAAGAATGTCAGCTATGGAAGCATCTCTAACAGCCATTCATCTTCATCAAGCTCGACAGACAGACTTGCTTCAGAAACTGGTGGCTGCAAAAACCTACTCCTCTACTCAACTTGATGATAACAAAAAGGGGAAGAAAGGACCAAGTGAGGGGGACCAGCTTCACATTCAAATCAGTAAAGTAATTATGCCTACAATTGCTTTCACCAAGCCATTAGTAACAGACAGTATTGATCTGATCAATGAAGCAGCAGCCAATTTAAGAGAAGCTGAAAAGGAGCAGTTGAAGCCAATCAACTGGGATAAAATTGATAAGGACATACAAAAGAAGTTTGGGCTAGTAAAGAAGCCAGAAAAGTTAGTCATTCATCAGTCTCAAGTCAAGCAGATCTCTGCGAATGAAATGAGCATGAACTATCCAGAAAGAGGACAACCATTCTGTATCAAATCTCCAAAGGCTAAAATAATTTTGAAACCAAGGTTGAACTATCCAAAATCATCATTAAAGAACCCTATGGATACATTGTATGAGACACCTAAGCCTGATGAGAAGAAGCTTCTATCAAGGTTAATTGCCTTCTACAAGGATCCAGCTGATTCAGCCTTAAAAAGGAAAATTGCTAAAGTTTTCAGAAATGGGAAAGAAATTTGTGTGGTGGCTGGACATCCTTAATTTTCTCAAGAAAAGATGGAAAAAAAGGCAAGATTAAAGTAGGAAAAGAAGCAATCTATTCTAGATGCTAAAAAGGCTAAACAAAAGAAAGAGCAAGCTGCTATCTTGGCCAAGCTACAAGCTATGAAACCAACACAACAAAGTCCTGCTCAGCCATCTGAAATCACTGAATCTCAAGATCCAAAGAAGCAAGCTAAACCACAACAAAAGAAATCTTATAGATACAAAGAATTGGCCAAAAGAACCAAAAGGAAATTGAACTTTATTGGTAAGGAATTGGAGGATCAGTTTCCCAAGGAATCCAATCCAACTACAACTCAAGCATCAAAACACTCTGTGGTATTTAAAGATATTAAGGTGGTAGATCCCTACAGGAACATTCATGGTAAATCTATTGTGCCTAAGGATGAACCAATAGACTGGGATAGCCTACCGATTCCTGACTTCAATCTGCCAATCCTTAACAAGCCTAAGAGAACAAAGTCAAGAGCAGTCAAGAAAGTGAAGTTGTCACCTCTCAAATCCAAATCTCTAATCAAAGCTCAATCTAAAGTAAACTAGGGAGATTACATGTACTTGTATGACATCAAGGAATTCTCTAATCTAAATCTCTATCTAGATGAACTCGAAGAAGTGAGAGGGATTAATGCATACAAAAATCTACTTGAAAGGTTAGTTTTCAAGTACAAGGGAGGAAAGGAGATTCAATGGCCACTTCACAAGATCCTTCAAGAAAGCCAAGATGTACTGATAAAGGTTTATTCATCCTTCAAAAAGAACTTTGTGTTCAATGTAACTGCAAGAAGACTAGTTCTAAAGAAGATTGAAAAACTAAGGAGTATTAGAGCTAAAGATGCACTCCCAAACACTCTAATTATTCCTTACACAGGGAGAAGAGTGCATCTAAGGCCCTAATGGCTGATGGAGTTCATGCATGACAAAGGAGTTAAAAGATTTTTCAGATTAGAAGACCAATTGGGCATCTCTAGCAATGAGACTCTTTTGGAGATGCAAGAAAAGCTAAATCTCTCAGAATCTGATGAACTGGAATTCCACAGACAGCTCCAAAATCAGATAGAAGAAAATAATAGAAAGCTTGGAAAGAGATCCAGACCTTCAAGGAACTAGATAAATCTGCTCAGGCTAGAGAAGCACCTTGAAAATGACTGTGAGCTAAACTTTGTACATTTTGCTAATAGAACCACTTTACAGTTTTATCTACTTACTTTCAAAGTTGTATTTTTAGGGTGTTTTGTTATCATCAATTTTCTCTTAATTTATGGCTACAATTCCAGTAGACATAAATTAGGGGAGATTGTTGTGAATATGTTGTGTACTTGATGATTTCATTAACAAAACACCTTGGTAGATTTTACTTAGTGAAAAATGTAGCACTCGACGGATAAGGATTATAGTCCCGACGGATGACTCAATATAGTCCCGACGGATGATGATTTATTATACATGAAGTGAGTAGCTTATGTAACAATAAGTCAGTAGCAAATTTATGCATACACATTGGTTAGATTCTGTAGTAGTACTCAGGTCATGTTGACTTTAACTAGATATGTAGAATAGGTTGATTAATTGTACATGGATGATGTCTTGTAATTCTACATAAATGAAATGAAGTCAAGTGCCAGATTGCTACCCGACGGATAAATAACAATGCCATTCGACGGATGATCAACAAGACAACCCGACGGATGATAATGAACTCGACGGATGATCATGAACCCGATGGATAAAGAATTCAAACATCTGTTGACAGTGACAACACAGTCACATGCGTCGAGTATATGCAAATGGAATGTGGAAGCCTATACAACTGGGTTTTAGAGAACAAAGAAGCATTGTCATTTCCATGCTATTATGAAGATATTCAAAGATGCTAGAAAAGATTAATGGAGTAGCATAATATTAGACTTGATAGTTTTTGTTTTATTATCCTCTCTTATTACTTTGTAATCTTGGTGATATATAAACCAAGAAGTAGCAAATAGAACAACTAACTAAGCAACCAAGAGAGAGACATTTGTAAGCTGTATTCTTAGCATTTCTCTGCAATATTAGTTGTTAAAATTTGTAAGCAGATGTGAGCTAATTGTTACACAGAATTCTCTTGATATATTATATATCTCTGGTCGATACATTTAAATCCACCGGAAAGTTTTTAAAGACTTGTGTTTTTAATTACTTATATGTTGATTCATTTCAAGTTATTATTCCGCACTCTGCAAATCGATTCACACAAATATATATACTTAAGTTAGAACACTTTTATTTGTGAAAAAGTTTCAAAAATTCCATTCAACCCCCCTTCTGTAATTCTTATTGCACTGTTAGGGACTAACACATGTTCCCTTATGAAGTGGTAATTGACAGGTTCCTGTTGTACTTTTTCTATCAATTCTGCAACCTGCATAATCTACATCTGAATAACCAGTTATATTAAAACCAGAAACTCTAGGGTACCAAACGCCAAGTTTTGGTGTTCCCTTGAGATATCTGAAAATTCTCTTAATAGCTACTAAGTGAGATTTTCTAGGATCATCCTGAAATCTAGCACAAAGACATGTAGCAAATATTATATTTGACCTACTAGCTGTTAAGTACAAAAGTGAGCCAACCATGCCCCTATAACTTAAAATATCCACAGACTTTTCAGTAGTGTTTTATTCAACCTTAGTTACAGTGGCCATGGGAGTTTTTGCAGATGTGCAATCCATTAGATCAAACTTCTTTAAAAGATCATAAATGTATTTAGTTTGACTAATGAATATTCCATCACTAACTTGCTTAACTTGCAAACTAAGAAAGTAAGTTAGTTCTCCCATCATGCTCATTTCATACTTACTTTGCATCAATTTGGCAAACTTTTTGCAAAGTTTTTCCATCTGTAGAGCCAAAAATAATGTCATCTACATAATTTGAACAAGTATGCTAGAGCCATTAACATTTCTATAGAATAAAATTTTGTCAACATTACCTCTAGTGAAGTGATTCTCTAAAAGAAACTTTGACAAAGTGTTATACCAGGCTCTAGGTGCTTGCTTCAGTCCATAAAGTGCTTTCAAAAGATAGTAGACATATTATGGAAAATTTGGATCTTCAAAACCACGAGGCTAACTGACATAGTCTTCCTCCTCCAAATCTCCATTCAGAAAGGCACTTTTGACATCCATTTGATAGACCTTGAAATGGGCATGGGCTGCATAGGCTAAGAAGATTCTAATCGCTTCAAGTCTTGCAACAGGAGCAAAGTTTTCATCAAAATCTATTCATTCTTGTTGACAATAGCCCTTAGTAACCAATCTAGCTTTGTTCCTGACCACTATGCCATTTTCATCCATCTTGTTTCTGAATACCCATTTTGTGTGTATTGGTTTCTTTCCTTTAGGCTTGGGTAGCGGCTTCCATACCTTATTCCTTTCAAATTGGTTTAGCTTCTCCTGCATAGCTAAAATCCAATCAGGATCCAACAAAGCTTCTTCTACCTTCTTTGGTTCTTCCTTAGATAGGAAACTGCTATATAGACATTCTTCTTGAGTTGCTCTCCTTGTTTGAACTCTAGAAGATACATCACCATTGATGAGCTCAAAGGGGTGATCCTTTGTCCATTTCCTTTGTTGAGGTAGATTAGCTCTAGATGAAGAGGCCTCATTGTTGTCTTGATGTGTGATTGAGTTTTGATTATTAGAAACTCCCCTGAGTTTATGGATCTTTGATTTGAGAAAGGGGAACTTTCTGTAAGTGATCTATTCTGACTTTCAGCTTCTTTTGATGACCCGACGGATTGTGAATTTAGAGTAACAATGGATGAAGCTCGTTGTCTCCCGACGGATAAAGCAGATTGTCTCCCGACGGATGAAGCATTTTGTAACACGACAGATGTTGAATTTTGTGCTTTATTGGTAGTAGATTTTTCTGCATTATCCTTTGATACTATTTTTTGATCACTTTCATCATCACTGCCATCACTAACCATCTCCACATTGTCAAATTTAAGGCTCTCATGGTAATCTCCATCTTGTAGTCCTTAAATCTTTTTATCATCAAACACAACATGTATCGATTCCACAATAATGTTGGTTCTCAGATTGTAGACTCTGTATGCTTTACCAATAGCATATCCAACAAAAATTCCTTCATCTGCTTTAGCATCAAACTTCCCATTCTAATCAGTTTGATTTCTCAAGATATAACATTTATAGCCAAAGACATGAAGAAAATTTAGAGTTGGCTTCTTGTTCTTGAGCAATTGGTAGGGAGTCATGCATTTTGCTTGATTAACCAGAGAAATATTCTGAGTGTAGCATACAGTATTTACAGCTTCAGCCCAGAAATATGTTGGTAACTTAGATTCTTCAAGCATTCTCCTTGTAGCTTCAATAAGTGATATGTTCTTTCTTTCTACTACTCCATTTTTTTGTGGAGTTCTTGCTGCTGAAATCTCATGCAAAATCCCATTTTCTTCACAAAATGCTCTCATGATAGAATTCTTGAACTCAGTTCCATTATCACTCCTGATTCTTCTAACTTTGAAATCAGGATGATTGTTAACTTGCTTTATGTGATTGATGATGATTTCACTAGCCTCATCTTTAGACTTAAGGAAATATGTCTAAGAGAACTTTGAAAAATCATCTACAATTACTAGGCAAAATCTTTTTCTAGAGATGGAAAACACATTGACTGGTCCAAACAAACCCATGTGTAGCAGTTGCAAAGGTTCTTCAATTGTTGAATCAAGTTCTTTCTGAATGATGCTTTAATTTTCTTTCCCTTTTGGCAAGCATCACACAATCCATCCTTAGAAAACTCCACTGGAGGAATGCCTCTAACCAGTTCTCTCTTTACAAGTTCATTCATGGTCTTGAAGTTTAGATGCGATAGCTTCTTGTGCCATAGCCAACTTTCATCTTGACTTGCTTTACTGAGAAGACAAGTAACATATTCTGCATTTGATGAGTTGAAGTCATCTAAGTACACATTTCCTTTTCTCACTCCAGTGAGAACCACTTTGTTGCTCTTCTTGTTTGTCACAACACAAGCTTCTGAGTTGAAGGTTACTGAATTGCCTTTATCACAAAGCTGGCTGATACTCAACAAATTGTGCTTGAGACCATCCACTAAGGCAACCTCCTCAATGGTGACATTATCTTTTGAAATCAAGCCATATCCCACAGTATAACCCTTGTTGTCATCTCCAAAAGTAATACTTGGGCCAGCTCTCTCCTTGAACTCTGTGAGCAGGGTAGAATCACCAGCCATGTGCCTTGAACAACCACTATCCAAGTACCACAGATTCTTTATGTTTCCCTGCACACATTAAAATCAAATCAAGTTGATTTTGGTACCCAAGTTTCCTTGGGTCCTGCCTTGTTAGCTTTCTTCTTCTGTTTCTTAGGTTTGATCTCATTTGACTTGGGGATATCAGATTCATCCTTAGTATCTGAGTTGGACCTTTGAAACCATTTATTAAAATAGAATTATCATGCACATTTTGATTAACAGGAAATGGCATGCTATTAGCAAACATGTTATTCCAGTAGGGCATGCTAAATGGCATTTTTGGCATACTAAATGCAGCATAATAGTGATTAGGTGCAAATGGCATATTAGAAAATTATGCATTCATATTCTGTGTAGACATAGCATTCATAGGCATAAAAGGCATGACATTCATGTTGGGAAAAGGGGAGGGTACAGACATGGGAGTAGGCAAGTCAAGTTTGCAATTAACAGACAAATGATTAGCACTACCATATTTAACACAGATTTTTGTAGAAGCATATTTATCAGGTGTGTAGTTGCTATGTTTGTTAATCCCTACTTTCCCATTTCTATTGTTTTTCCTTTTAGCCTCTGTTTTAACCTCAATCTTTTCTAGTCTGTCATTCAATTGCTTGATAGACAGATGACCAACATTCACATTCTTTTCCTTATTCACTTGACTAGATTCTCCTAAAATGAAGTTTTTGGAAACTGATCCATATTTTTTATTTAAATTGGCAAGTTTGGTTTTACTAACAGGTTTGCTCATAGCCGACGGATGAGGATTAATGTCACTCGACGGATAATCCTTTTGGTTATCCGACGGATGACTCTCATCATCCGTCGAGTCTACATCTATTAGCAATCCTTCAACCAAATTGGATTCCATCTTCTCCTTATTCTTCTTCTAGGCTGCATCACAAAAAGATTCAATACCTTGAACTTTGGTGATTTGAGCATGAACATCTCTAGATGTATTCCATGCCTTAATCACCTCTTGTTCTCGTCCAAGCTGCTTCTTCAAAATCTCTTCTTTCTTCAAGGACTCGGTTAATTCATCCTTAGCAATCTTACACTCAATTCTCAATTTTTCAAATTCAATAAACTGAGACTCTAGCACATTATTTCTCTCACTTAAAAACAAATTGTTTTCTTTGATTTTAGCATTTTCCTTTATGAGGGACTTAAGTGTAACACAGAAATGATATAATTCTGTAGACATGTCATTTATTGCGTCATTACACTCGGCTTTAGATAAATATGCAAGGTTAGTGGTGATTACCTGATTACTTGAAGAACTTGTCTCTATTTCATCAAACTTGGCAATTAGGGCTAGATTGACATAGCTGACACCTTCTTCTTCATCCAGAGCATCTGCTGCCCAGTCATTTTCTTGTTTAACAAAAGCCCCTTCCTTTTGTTTGAGCAACCCAAAATATTTCTATTTATAATCCACAGGCTCAAACTTCTTCTTACTGGAATCTGACTTTCTACACTCACTGGCAAAGTGCCCTGCCAAGCCACATTTGAAACATTTGAATTTTGATTTACCCACCATGTTTTTATTTGGCTTAGCTGCTCCAAAGTTCTTCTTGAACTTGAGTTTGGAAAATCTTCTAGAAAGAAATGCTAGATGTTCATTAATGTCATCCATATCATCTTGGCTCAAAGAATCTTTATTTTCTGCTACCAACCCCTTTCCCTTGTTTTCACAGACCTTTGAAGTAGACTCAACAGCTTCTATATTCATATCCTTCTATTTCTCTAACTCAGCAACCAGTGCAATGGACCCTCCTTTCTTCTTGCCTTTCTCCATCCTCTCATCTTGCTCTATTTCAAGCTCATAAGTTTTTAGGATGCCATACAGTCTCTCCAAAGTAAACTCCTTATAATCTTGAGAGTTTCTCAATGAGACTATCATTGGTTTTCGTTCCTTTGGAAGAGATCTAAGGAACTTAAGATTGGAGTCTTTTGTCTGATAGACTCTTCCATGAAACTTCAGAGCATTTTGTAGTTTTTGAAATCTACTAAAAATGTCAGTGAGAGACTCACTATCTTCACAATGAAAGTGCTCATATTGCTGAATTAGCAGCTACATCATATTTTCCCTAACTTGTTCAGTGCCATCACAGATAATCTGAATTGTATCCCAAACTTTCTTGGCAGTTTTGCAATTGATGATGTTGTCAAACATGTCACCATCAACTCCATTGAACAGAATATTCATGGCCTTCTTGTCTTTCCTGACTTGTACAATATCAGGATCTGACCATTCATGCCTTGGCTTGGGAACTGATGGCTCATTTCCATTTGCAGCTCTCATTGGTACATGAGGGCCTCTCTCTATGCAATCCACATAGGCCTCATCTTGAGAAAGTAAATGAAGATGCATCTTTACCTTCCAGTGATGGTAATTATCTTTGTCCAGAAAAGAAATCTTGACTCCAACATTCTTCTTATTCAACTTGATTTTTGTTGTGATCTTTAAACTCTTTGTTCTTCAAGAGCTCGCTCTGATACCAATTATTAGTCCCTAATAATGCAACAAGAATTACAGAAGGGGGGTTGAATAAAATTCTTGAAACTTTTTCTGAATTCTAAAATGAGAGCATTTGATTTGCAAAGTGCGGAATGATAAGTTAAAATGAATCAAAACAAAAAGTAATAAAAACACAAGTCTTTAAAACTTTCTGGTGGATTTGAATATATCCACCAGATATATATATATATATATATATATATATATATATATATATCGAGAGAACCCTGTGAAGCTTGAATAGCTCACAGATGCTTACAAATAAGAACAACTAAACTTGCAGAGAAATGCTACAGGATACAGCTTATAATTATTTCAATGAGAAAAATACTTGCTTAGTCTTGTTGTTGTTCTATTTTCTACTCTTGGTTTATATATCACCAAGATTAAACAATAATAGGACAAGATAATAAAACAAAACTTATCAAGTCTAATATTATGCTGCTTCACTACTCTATTCCAGCATCTTTGAATATCTTCATAATAGCATGGAAATGGTAGTGCTTCTTTATTCTCAAAAACCCAGTTGAATAGGCTCCCACATTCCTTTTGCATACACTCGATGCATGTGACTGTGTTGTCACTGTCAACAGATGTTTGAATTGATCATCCGTTGGGTACATGATCATCCATCGGGTTGCCTTGTTGATCATCTGTCGGGTAGCTTTGTTGATCATCCGTCGGGTAGCTATTTGGCACTTGACTTCATTTCATTTATGCAGAATTACAAGACATCATCTATTTACAATTAATCAACCTATTCTGCATTTCTAGTTACAGTCAACATGACTTATATGTTACTACAGAATCTATACAAAGGTGTTTGTAGAAATGTGCTACATGACTTATTGTTACATAAGCTACTCACTCGATGGATGTCAAATCATCATCTGTCGGGACTATATTGAGTCATCCGTCGGGACTATGTTTGTTTATCCGTTGAGTGCTACATAATTCACTAAGTTGAATCTACTAAGGTGGTTTTTTATTGAAATCATCAAGTTCACAACATATTCTCAACGGACTGTTGTTTTATTCTCGTAAAGGAACATAAACTTTTTAAGTTAAATTTCCCATGTAGTTATAAATCACTGTTTTAAACCTGTTTTTGGGGAAAAGTAACTTTGAAGGTACCTATCTCAATTGAAAATGATTTGTGAACTAATTTTACGTATGCTGTTAAAATGAATGGTTTTGAAATGAGATAGGTACAAGTGTTTTGAAAACTAGATAAAATAATCAAAAATGGGATACATAGGGGCCAGCGTGGCCTATTGAGGTAGCGTAAGAGGCTAATTCGGTTGCGTGCATTACATAACCGATTAGTCCAGCAGGTCAGAGACCTAGCTAGTCTCTGAGTTCCGGAACAGGTGTATGGGATGGAAGTTGGAGTCGTCTGGTGTTGATAGCCTGATTAGCATTTTTCACATATCCATTACGTATCTGATAATTACACAACACACAACTACATTTGTTTTGTGAAAAGCAGGCTAGTCAGTGATATCCAGTTTCTTTTATTTACTGATGCTCGAAATGATTTACAGATTACGGATTTCATGTTGATTTATAGCTATATTCCTATAACTGTTTACATTACTATTTTTATCTTGATATTCATATGTTGGTACTGCTAACCGATTATACTCACCCTTGTAATCTGTTATATATATATCACAGATGCTGAGAAGACCGGTCAGACAATGGCAGAACCGTGTCTCAGCCCTTTCAGGACCCGGCTCCTCAGAGGGAGTTACTATCAGACCATGTGCGGTCTGATGAGTTGCTGAATAAGTTTAGTGTGTCAGGCTTTTGAATAAATGGTTTGTAATAATGAGAGACTTGAATCATACTTGAAGCTGGATAAGATCTTGGTTTGGGGTCGTGTTAGTTTAATATTAATACTAATCTTTTAGTTTATATTATGGCTTTTATGTTTAGTGACGTCAATTCCGAACCCCGGGGTTGAAGTCGTCACAGTTGGTATCAGAGCTACAGGTTCAAGTTCCTGATTCGGGTTAGGGATTGAGTCCAAAAGGTATAGAAACTGTTTCTTAAGATGTGAGTCAGCAACTCATGTAGAGGGGCAAATCTTAGAGTCAGTCGAGGGTTCTGACGGCGTTACCCTGATAATTATTGATGTTTTGATAGAACTGCCTTAACCTTGTTCCGTCTTTCCTGTATATTTATCATGTTGGCAGTGGCCTATAGTGATTTCCAGTTCTCCATCCCGAGAGAACAGGTCAGACTCAGACAGTTCTGACTCAGAGAAGACCTTAGATGTTGTAGCTGAGAAGACTCCTTTGCCTCCCTCACCAGTGCCCCCATTTGTATCGAGGGATATCCACGGACCTAGTGTCCATCCCCGTTGGGTACGGAGATCACTATCTGTTGTTTGGGACTTTCCACCAGGTTACGGTCCAAGTTCTTCTTCCTCGAGACCTTCGGTTCCTCCATCTGCTTCTACAGATGCTTCATCCCCGATTCCCTACCATGTTCATCGAGCGGTGAATAGGTCTTTCATTAGAGAGCAGAGCCCAGAGCTGACCGTGCATCTTGACCAGATACCAGTTGGACCTTTTCAGGACATCCCTGTCCCTTCACCTGATGTTTAGGCCCGAGTAAGATTTTTGACTCAGATTGCTGTGGAGAGAGCTAGGTCTATTGACCTTTTTATTAGATCAGAGTTCAGGGCCATTCAGTACCAGGACCTGGTTAACTGGTTGGTATTCGAGTTAGGTTCTATCAGTGGCAGTCGCAGTGGTTAGATCAGAGTTGCAGTAGTGAGATACAGAGCTCAGAGTTGGTTTGCAAGAATTCTGTAGTTGTTTCCTTTATATATGCACATTATGTTGATGTAGTTTATAGTAGGCAAAGGCTGCTATGACAGCCAGTTTTGTTGTGTATTCGGATGGTTTTCTATTTGGATATCAGTTGTATCTATTGGATTTCTGTTGGTTGTTATATAGTAGCTGCTTTATTATGTGGTTCAGTTTTCATATATACTTGTGCGTTGTTATTATTACTGTTACTATCAATGTTGCTTCTGTTGTTGGTATTTTCAGAGTATGATCTCATTCACTCAGGATGGATCCAATTAATTAAGGATGAGGACACTGTCTTAGTGGCAACACTCTCCTGATACATATGTATAAACTGTTTGGAGCAATCCATATTCTTAAATATGACTGCTATGTTTCAGGAGAATGCCACTAAAGAAGAATTCTCAATCCAATAATGGATCTGCTGGGGGTCCCTCCATGAGTGAATTGATAGATTTATTGCGTCAACAGTCTACTCAGCTAGCCCAAAAGCAATAGCAATTCCAGTAGCAACAACAATAATTTCAGCAGCAACAACAACAACAACAGCAACAACAACAACAAATCTAACAACAGCAGCTACAAATCCAACAGTAGCACCAGATGAGGGGGATGACCCAAGCTGTTAGTTTTAAGTCTTTACAGGCTGTGAAACCCCCATAATTTAGAGGTGAAGTGGATCATGTTGCTGCAAAGATCTCGTTGAAGGAAATGGAGAAGGCTTTTGCACTCACCAAGGTGAGTGGGGATTTAAAGACAGATTATGCTAGTTATTTTCTGAAGAATGATTTAAACTATTGGTGGGAGTCTACGCGAGCGTTAGAAGGAGAAGGTCATATTCCACGGACCCAATTTACAAAACTGTTCTTGGAAAAATATGTTTGGATTGTCTCCAAAGTCAGATGGAGATGGAGTTTTTGGAGTTGAAGCAAGAAGACAAAAGTGTCACAGAGTATGAAGCCAAGTTTACGGAGCTGGCTCGTATTGCACCAGAGTATGTGAGTTCGAAAGCTTAGAGAACAAAACGGTTTCAACAAGGATTGAAGCCAAAGATTAGGAGTGTAGTTGTAGCTTTACATCTGAAGACATATAATTCGGTAGTTCAGGCTGCCTTAGTGATAGAAAGTGACCAGAGGATAGCTGCTAAGGAGAAAGGTGAGAAGAAAAGAAAGTTTGAAGGTGGACCTGTGTTAGGGCTAAACACGCGCTAATAATTCACGAAAGTATACACGTTCGCAAGTAATATAGAATTGTTTCTAGTTCATTCCCACAGAGACTGACTTTGGTTAAATATGTAATTTATGCACTTATGTACCGATGATATGGTTATTATCCAATGCTAAGACGATAACAAGTTTGAGGTTGATTATAACTACGAATTAAACTAACAATTATAACTAAGAGATTAAAGAGAGTTGTATATTATATGAGAAAAATATGGGATTCTAACTTTATTAAATACTTCATTCAATAGCCTTATTGTTCTTAACCTTAGCATGCAATGGTGATGACACTAATCAGATAAGATGAAACTGCTAAACGCAAACTTTCATTGCACGAATAACATACTACCAGACATCCAAAAAAGAGATAGAAGCTGAATATACACCAATTATATTGAGACCCTATATGTCTATAGAATTTGACAACATAAAGGTTTAAAGCATAAGTTATCTATCATGATTATATAGGTAAATTAAGATGGTTAAAATTACCTAAGAATCATGCATAACAATAACACATGAACCTATGCTAGCATGGCAAGTTCTAAATCCTTAAATTCATTGTCCCTTCATTAAAGATTAACACGCTATCTTATAAGTTCGCGACTCTCATAAGACGAATAAGCACAACCAATACTAGGTTATCATACAATCACCACACACTAAGGCATCAAAACAATTTAACTAAAGAAATCCATAAGTAAATCCATTAGAACCCCACGATAACGATTAACCCATAATCAGACTAATCATCAACGTGGGTTTCGATGAAAGCATGGTATAATAAACGTAGTCTTTATATTGAATAAATAACAAAACCAAGTACGAAAATAGAGTATGGTTAACAAATAAGAAAACTAGCATCCAATTTATAACTTAGAACAAAGATTCACAAGTAAAAACAAGATCTTCTTCGTCTTCGTTAAATCGTGCTAAGACGGTGTTCTTACGGCTCTCCTTGTGCTTTGGTATGTCTCTCTCTTAAAAATGTCCTTTATTGGAATATATATAGCAGCCCATGCAAGATAGAAGTCCTCCAATTGTAAATCTATTAGAATCAGGATTCTGTGATCCCGACCCGGTACGACCGCGTGGTAGACCAGCGCGGGCGTGCCGTGCTTCTGGAAAAACATCTGATTTTCTTTAATTCCTGCTATAATTGAGTTGGCTTCCCGAGCATTATTCTTTGGACACCATCCTAACACCAAATTAGCACCAAAAAAATTCTAATTCACCCGATTCTTAGAATAATGCCTGAAATGCAAAAATACTAGAAAACACATTAAAACACTAACAACTTGAGTACAAAGCATCAATTAAAAGCTTAATAGAGCATTATCAAGTGTCATAAATGCCACTCAACAACCTGCAAGGTCAGAAAAAGAAGGAGTAAGTCAAAAGTTTCAGCGTCGGTTTGGGAAGAAATATAAAGATAGGAAGTTCAGGAGACAGAATTTCCCGCTAGCTAGACACAATACTACTTTGGTTAGTTCTACTCCGACAAAATTCAACAAGCTAGTGATCGACTGCAAGACATGCGGAAAGAAGCACAGTGGTCAGTGCAAAGAGAATGTCAATTGTTTCAAGTGTGGCCAGAAGGGTCATTATGCCACTGAGTGCAAATCCGAGAACCAAGGAGTAACATGTTTCAGATACGGCAAAGTGGGGCATATTGCTAGGAATTCCAGAATAGTTAACCAGGGAAGTGTAGGAAAAAGTGTGTCTCAAGGACCAGCAACAAGTACCTCCAGAGCTAGAACATTTAAGATGATGAAAAAATCTCCGGCTCAGGATTCTGATGTAGTTGCACGTATGCTTTCTCTGAATTACGTACATGTTAACATTTTATTTGATTCGGGAGCGTCCAAATCTTTTATATCCATGAACTATATAAATAAAATGCAATTAATGTTGGAAGACTTAGATGAACCTTTGACCATAGAGGTGGATGATAAGGACAAAGTGCCTACAAGTCAATTATGTTCTAAGTGCTCCATAAAGATTTCAGGACATACTTTCCCTGCCGACCTAATACCTTTTGAGTTAGGAGAATTCGATGTTATTTTAGGCATGGATTGGTTATCTCTGTATAAGGCAAATATTGACTACAAGAAAAAGAGAGTTGTGATGTATACCACAAATAATGTAACGATAAGCTACCAAGGACAGAAGTAGGATAAGAAGTTTCTTTCAGTACTGCAAGAAAAAAAATTGTTACGGCAGGGGTGTGAAGCATATCTGGCTCATGTGGTGGATACTAAGAAAGAGACTCCTACCTTGGATGAGATCCCCATAGTAAGAGAATATCCCGACATCTTTCCAGAAGAATTGCCAGGATTACCACCTGATCGAGAAATAGAGTTCTCCATTTATTTGATAGAGCCAAACCAGTTTCCAAAGCTCCATATCGAATGGCTCCGGTGGAAATGAAGGAATTGGACAAGCAACTTCAGGAACTGTTGGATAAAGAAGTCATCTGACCAAGCGTTTCTCCGTGGGGTTCTCTAGTGTTATTCATAAAGAAGAAGGATGGAAGTATGAGGTTATTCATTGACTATAGAGAGCTGAACAAGTTGACGATAAAGAACAAGTATCCTTTACTAGGAAACTTTGTGATTTATAGCGATGATTCTTTAAAAGGTTTAGATTGTGTATTGATGCAACATGACAGAGTCATTTCCTATGCCTCCCAGCAACTAAAGCCTCACAAATAGAAGTATCTAGTCTATGATCTTGAGTTAGCAGCTATAGTATTTGTATTTAAATTGTGGAGACATTACCTATATGGAGAAAAGTGCGATATTTACACAGATCACAAGAGCTTAAAGTATATATTCACTCAGAAGGACTTGAACATGAGACAGAGAAGATGGTTAGAGTTATTAAAAGACTACAACTCTTCAATTAACTAACACCCAAGTAAGGCCAATGTGGTGGATGATGCCTTGAGCAAAAAAGAGAAGTTAAATATGGTGTAGATTGCGGATGAGCTAGCATGAGACTTGGAAAAGATGGAGATTGAAGTTCGAATACCAGGAGAAAGTAAGGAGCAATTGTACGAGATTACCTTCCAGCCAGCATTGTTGGAAAAGATCAAAAGATGTCAAGAGGGAGTTATGGAACAAAAGTTGGACACTCTGACGGGAGAATAATTATGCACTGAAAAGGATAGCCAAGGTATGCTTAGATTCTCTTGCATAATTTGGATTTTCAATATGACGGAACTGAAAAATGAAGTGTTACATGAAGCGCACAACTCTCGATTTTCTATTCACCCTGGTAGCACTAATTTGAAGAAAAACTTTTGGTGGCCGGGAATGAAGAAGGATATTGTAAATTGTGTTAGCAAATGTCACGTGTGCCAGACGGTAAAGGCAGAATATCAACGGCCAAGTGGATTGTTACAACCTTTGGATATTCCCTAGTGGAAGTGGGAAGAGATTGCCATGGAATTTGTGGTAGGATTGCCGAAGAGGAGAGCCAATCATGACGCTATTTGGGTAATCATTGACAGATTTACAAAGTCAGCAAATTTCCTCCCGATCAATGAAAGGTATTCTTTGGAAAAGATAGTTAAGTGGTATTTGGATGTGATAGTTACCAAGCATGGAGTTCCTGTGTCTATTGTGTCAGATTGAGACCCAAGATTTAATTCAAGGTTCTGGACTAAGTTCCAAGAATGTCTAAGAACCAACTGAATATGAGACTGCCTATCATCCTCAAACGGGCGGTCAAAGTGAGAGGACAATCCAGACCATAGATGATATGTTAAGATTTTGTGCTTTGGATTTTAAGGGAAATTGGGACGAACACTTACCTTTGATTGAGTTCTCGTACAATAATAGTTATCATGCCAGCATTGGAATTCCGCCCTACGAAGTTTTGTATGGACGTAAGTGTATATCACCATTGTATTGGGATGAAGTAGGAGAGAAGAAAGTGTTAGGCCACGAGCTGGTTCAGCAAACTAAAGATACAGTGGAGTTAATTCAGAAAAGGTTAGAAGCCGCCCAGGATAGACAGAGAAAGAATGCAGATTTGCATCGAAAAGATATAAATTTTGAATTAGGGTAACTGGTATTGTTGAAAGTCTCTCCCTGGAAAGGATTAGTGCGATTCGGTCAGAAAGGTAAGCTTAGCCCCAGATTTATATGACCATTTGAGGTTCTGAAGAAAATAGGAAATGTCACTTACAAGATAGCTTTGCCGCCACAGATACAGCATATCCATAATGTGTTCCACGTATCCATGTTGAAGCCCTATATTCCTGATTCAAATCAAGTTATAGAGTACAAACCGATTGAGCTTCGACCAGATTTGTCCTATGTGGAACAACCAATCCAATTTTTTGATCGTAAAGAGCTAGTCCTTAGAAATAAGTCAATCCCCAAAGTAAAAGTAATTTGGAGAAATCCTCAAGTAGAAGAGTCTACTTGGGAGTTAGAGTCAGACATGCTTGATAAATATACTCATTTATTTAGTTAAGTTAGATTCTGGGGACAGAATCTTTTAAGGGGGAAAGATATAACGACTCGTATATTTTGTATTATTTTAAAAGTGTAGTTATTGAATAATTAATTAAATAAAAATTTGTGTTGGTTTTGACAGTTGTGTTTTGATTTTTATTAAATAATTGTGATTTATTGGTGAATAGGATTTAATTGCGTAGTCAATTATTGAGTTATATTGTTTTGTTTCACTTTTAAAAGTGATTTTATTGCATTTTTATTTTCATAAATATTTGGATTATCTTTAAAATTGGTTTTATGATTTTATAATTTCAATATTTATTTTTAAGATTTTGTAAAATTGAGAAATCAATATTTCATTAATTATTTATCTTTAAACGATTTTCTGATTGCATTTATTTGTAAAATCAGTATTTAATTCCAGAACTCTTCAAAAATTACGAAACTCATATTTTATTAAGTTTTTAATATTCTGAGAATTATAAAATTATTTTGGAGATTTTTGGGATTAAATTCACCCGCACGTTTGTTCGATAAACTGTTAATGCGGGAACGAGTTGTGTTTCAAAAGCGGCTTAAAAATTATGGAAAATTTTATTTGACTAGTTTTATTTATTCGGAGAATTTTAAAAGTGGTTTCGTAATTTTCGGGTTTTATTTACCCGCGCATTATTTGTTAAATTGTAAAAGAAAATGATACAAAAGCGGATAAATAAGGATACATGTTCAATTATGGCAAATGCAGTGATACGTGTCCAAAACTCATTTATTTTCCTCCTTCTCTGTTATTCCCCAAACAAGCCCTATTCTTTGTCTCTCTCAATCTAAATCTCTCTCATCTCTTTCCTCTCAAACCTCTCTCGCGCTCTTGTCTCTCTTCCCTTCCTCTTTCTCCTTCTCGATTTCCCGTCTCTTTCTCTTTCTTTCTCCCCGGTTTTCTTCCTTTTTGCTCCGATGAGTTTTCGGTCGGTGGTTCCGGCGAGCTCTCTGCTTTCGTTCATGTTTCAGATTGAATACATATGTATATAAATACATGATTATGTGTATATATGTTCTTGTGTGTGTTATTGTGTGTGTAACAGTGTGTGTGTGGGTGTGTGTGTTTTTGCATCTGTGTGTGGTGGCGCGTTTGTGCACGTGTTGTGGTGCTATGTGGCTTGTTTTTGGTTCATTGTTCCTGTTCTGTGTTGCCGGTTGCAAAATTAAAATTATTATATTAATTTCAAAACTATTTCTGTAGGAATTATGTTGAGTGGTTTCGTGATATTAAATATAATTGCGTGCGGGATTGACTCATAAGTTTATCGGTGGAATTTTCGTGTTGGAACCCGAATAAGCTGGTGCCCCGAAATTTTGTTGCCGTCCGCGATGAATTTTTACGATCGAACGGTGGACAGTGATGAATTGATTTTGAGTCCTAAATATAAAATAAATAAAATAATTTGTATAATTGGTTTTGTACGTAAATAATTATGGAATTGTGGAAATTGTGTTGCGAGTTGTGGATTGTGTTTTGTTGAGATTTGAACGTCGTTTATGTTTCGACGGGTAGGCTTATAAGCAGAAGAGTAGCTGTCAAAATTTTTCTAAATTTATTTCAAAATATGATAAAAATGTACTTTATAATACAAAACGTTTTACCCTTATTTGAATACAGATTACGTGTATAATCGTTATACGAGTCGGGTTGTCGGATTGGAATACTTAGGATCGATATAACTAATTAGGGTATTCTGTTACAATAGATCCCGGTCGAGTTTCGCAAGGAATAAAGTCAGTATAAAAGCTACCTAGTTTTTTTGTAAAGCGTTGCAAGGCAAGTACCCCTAACCATTTTTTTATGGTTCAGTACGCATGAATAGACTATTGTTTTATTCTCTTAAAGGAACAGAACGTTTTAAGTTACGTATCCCATGTAGTTATAAATCACTATTTTAAACCTGTTTTTGGGAAAAAGTAACACGGTATATTCCTTTTCCATCCTTTTGAGATTTAATTTCTTCTCCTGACAACTTATCCTTTTCGTGATTCATCACTTGCTCTTGACATCATCGAATCTTCTCCAAATTTTCGGGTTGAAATGACATCGCATATATAGCTTCACTTCCAAATTATGGAGTCTTTACTTCTATTTCCATCTTTTCAAAATCCTTGACGAAATCTTCCGACGATGTTAACATATTCAACCTTTCCTTGCGACTTAGAGCGTCTGCTACCACATTTGCCTTTCCAGGATGATAGTTTATCGTACAATCATAATCTTTGATCAACTCTAACCATCTCCTATGTCTCATATTCAATTTCTTTTGAGTGAAAATATACTTTAAACTCTTACGATCTGTATAAATCTCACACTTTTACCTGTATAAATAATGCCTCCAAATCTTAAGGACAAACACGATTGCTGCCAATTCCAAATCATGCGTTGGATACTTTTGCTCGTGCGGCTTGAGTTGCCTTGACGCATATGTTATTACCTTACCGTGTTGCATTAACACACATCAAAGTCCTTTATATGAAGCATCACTGAATATCACAAATTCTCCTTTCTCATCCGATTAGTCCAACATGTCAGAGACCTAGCTAGTCTCTAAGTTCCGGAACAGGTGTATGGGATGGCAGTTGGAGCCATCTAGTGTTGATAACTTGATCAGTTGTCTTCACATATCCGTTACGTATCTGATTTGGCTTTTTGATTCCCGTAAGGGAATAAGTGATTGATACAGTTGATTAATAAATGTGAATAGCATGCTAAAATTGGACTCGGATACTTAAACAGCACACAACTACGTTTGTTTTCTGAAAAGCATTCTAGTCAGTGATATCCAGTTTTTTTTAGTTACTGTTGCTTGAAATGCTTTATAGATTACGGATTTCATGTTCATTTATACCTCTGTTCCTATAACTGTTTACATTATTATTTTTATCTTGATATTCATATTTTGGTACTGCTGAGCGATTATGCTAACCCTTGCAACCTGTTATATATATATCGTAGATGCCTAGAAGACCAGTCAGACCTTGGCAGGACCGTGTCTTAGCCTCTTCAGGACCCGACTCCTCAGAGGTAGTTAGTATCGGACCATGTGCGGTCTGATGAGTTGCTGAATAAGTTTAGTGTGTCAGACTTTTGAATAAATGGTTTGTAATAATGAAGGACTTGAATCATACTTGAACCTGGATCAGATCTTAGTTTGGGGTCGTCTTAGTTTGATATTAATACTAATTTCGTAGTTTACATATTGTAGTTTATTGTGTTTAGTGATGTCAACTCCTGGCCCCGGGGTTGAGGCCGTCACAATAAAGCTAAGACTCACTAAGGCAAGGAAAAGATGAGTGTGAGGTCAAGAAGAAGGAACATTGTGGATGAGTCGGATGCTGATGATGTATCAGATCCTGACATAGATGTTGATGAGGATTCTGATATTGATATGGATGATCCTCAAGTGGTTGAAATGGTTGCAATGCTTGTGAAAGACTTCAGAAAGATGAGGTTTGCAAAATCACAGAGGAAAGGCGGTTTCAACAAAAGGTTCTCTAGTCAAGGCAAAGACAGGTTCAGAAAGAGTAATGGTCAGTACAACAAGGAAAGGAAGTTTGACAAGACCAAGGTAACATGTTATAACTGTAATGAAAGGGGACATCTGGCTAATAAGTTCCCCAAAACAACTGGAAAAGCTTTGGTCACAATAAACTCCAACAAAGACTGGATGGATTCATCAGGAGCTCACAATGGTAATAAATGATATGCACTCATGGGCAACTCATGGAGAGAATGCCTCAGTAACCAATAAGGTACCTTCAGTTATATTTCATGTTAATATTGTTAATTTATCTGAACTGAAAACTTTATTGTACTCTTTGCATATTACTTTTAAAAGTAAAACTATTGAATGTGATAGTTTGATTGCTGATAATAAGAGGCTTAAAGAAAGAAATGATTTCTTAGAAGCTGAGTTAGTTTGTATGCATGAGCATGAAAAAGCATGTAAGAAGGCATAACATAATGAAACTCAGATAAACATCAGGTATGCCAGACTAGAGAAAGTTGTAGAAAAGGAAAGATAAGTGTTTAAAATATGGATGACCTCATGAAAGAAAGTTCATGATTTCATTAATGATAAAAACTTGAAAGAATGTCTAGGTTATAACAAATTTACTGAAAGGAATATCAATAAATCCATCAATAACACTATTCCATTTAAGTTTGTTGGGACTGATGAAAGAGGAGTTGAGTCTGTCTATGAATTTGGTTCTACTTCTAAGAACAATGCTGAAGGAAAGGCTAAACCTAGAGTCCCTGGTAAAAAGAAAGAAGATATTAAAATTCAAGAAAAGAAAAGTAAAAATATAGGACTTTTGCCTAAGAGTCAGTTAGACAAGAAGATATGTGAAGTAACTACTAAGGCTTCCAAACCTAGGTCTGATAGAGGTAGAAATGAAAAACAGGGAATAAACAAAGCAAATAACTACAAGTACATTCCTAATGCTCCTAGGAAAGCTTGTTTTAACTGTGGTAATACTAATTATATTGCTAATGATTGCAGGAAGTGAAGGGTTTTTAACACATAAACGCAGCGAAAACATAAATTTAATCTTAAAAAAAACCGAAACCCTCCGCAGGATCCATGCGAAAAAGAATATTTAATTCATAGTTCAGTATGTTTACCTTAAGAAGCTTTACGTTAATGGAAAGATGGAGGTGTTTAATAGCGATCCAAGAACGATAAACGGAAATCCTTAGCAGCTGTTCCTCAAGTGTGAAGCACTCCACCGGTATTCACCAAGAAAACGATGTAATGAAGGACGAAGAGATGGAGAGAATTAGGGTTTTGTAAACCTTTTTAATTGAGGCAAAAATAGGGTCTATAATAGTATATTTATAGGCAAAATTTTTAGCTGAAAATTTTCCCATAAAATATTATTATTATTAACCCTTTATTATTCTCACTAATAATTAAAACACCTTTTAATTATTAATCCTTTTTCTAAACTCTTCAGAAATAATTCTCTCACTTGATTTAATTTCCAAAAATTAAATTCTTAATTAATAATATTAAGAACCTTTTGTTAATTAATTTATAATCAATTAAATCTCATTTAATAAATTATTAAATTTTCCAATTAATTATTTATTTCATAAATAAATAATTATCAGCTATTATTAATTAATTCTTCCACCATTAAATCATTCTCTTTTATGGTGTGACCCTGTAGGTTCAATATTAAGCCGGTAGTAGAAATAAATAATAATAAAACTATTTTATCATTATTTATATAAATTCTCTAATTCATTAAATATGATTAGTTAATTAATCATATTTATTCTACATCATGAGGGATACTTCTCAGCATATCGCGAATATCCGGATAATACGAATTCACTGCTTAGAATACCAAGAACCTATTTAGTGATTAGTTATCGTACAATTAATTCCTTCTACCCTACAATGTCACGATTAAATACAAGGCATGGAACTTGTGTCAAGCCTATCTTATTTAATCACTTGCTTTCCCATTCACTATGCTTAGCTCTATTTAATGTAAATTAGAAACTCCTTTCTAATTTCATTCACTCTGTCCAGAGATTCCTGAACTAACATAAGTGGATCAGCATTGAACATTCTCTTCCTTCACTGGAAGGGGTAGATCCTTTATTGATCATACACTTTCTTCGTGTACAAATTCCTATACCCAGTAGAGCCCTTATAATTGTCCCTTGAGACTAAGAACTAAACCAAAGTATAGTTCAGTGTACACAAGATGACTATGATGACCTCAAGTCTAAGGATACTTGTACAACTATCACTATGTGAACAACTGCTGACACGTGAGTGAACTCCATCAGTTGTTCAGCTGTGTGAGTCATGTTCAGTTAACTTATTCTATAATAAGCACCTACATACTAGATATAGTGTTACCACATAAATGTCTATGAGAACAGACATCCTTCATAATGAAGCAAGCATAGTATGTACCGATCTTTGCGGATTATTAATTACCAGTTAGTAATCCTACGACAAGGAACTATTTAAGTTTAGAGTTATCATCTTTTAGGTCTTATTATTATGATCTCATCACAATCCATAAAAAGCTTTACTCTAAACTGTGGTATATCTTATTTAAACATTTAAATAGATAGAGCCCACAATAAAAATAAAACAAGCCTTTTATTAATATCAATGAAATCAAAACAGATTACATAAAAGTTATTCCTAAATCCTCATACATGATTGGACTTAGGACATATCTCTTTTAATCTCCCACTTGTACTAAAGTCAATCACTCTGGCATCTAATACCCATCTTGTCTTTATGACGATCAAAGTGACTCTGAGAAAGTGGCTTTGTGAGTGGGTCTGCTATGTTGTTATGTGTGTCAACTCTCTCGACGTTGACATCTCCTCTTTCAACAATCTGAATTGCACCACCATTCAGAGTAAACACGTACCCTGACATGGATTTGCTATCACTTTCTGATTGAAAACTAGAGTCAGTATAACCCTCTATTTTCAACTTAGATTCACCACCAAAAAAAAAGAAAAATGTCCTGAGTCCTTCACAAGTACTTAAGGATGTTTATCACTGCTTTTCAGTGGTCTTCACCTGGATTGGACTGATATCTGCTCGTCACACTAATTGAATAAGCAACATTAGGCCTTGTACATAACATCGCGTACATGATTGATCCTATTGCTGAAGTATAAGGAATCTTACTCATACGCTTTCTTTCCTCAGGTATCTTAGGAGACATTTTTTCGGAAAGGGACACTCCATGGCTCATCGGTATGAGACCTCTTTTGGAGTTTTCCATGCTAAACCTTTTAAGCACTTTCTGGATGTATGTACCCTGGGTAAGACCTATCATTCTTCTAGATCTATCTCTATAGATCTTCATACCGAGAATGTAGGATGCTTCTCCCAGGTCCTTCATGGTGAAGTTCTTTGATAGCCATACTTTGACTGATTGTAGCATCAGTAGATCATTTCCTATAAGAAGTATGTCATCCACATACAATACAAGAAATATTACCGCGCTCCCACTAACCTTCTTGTAGACACATGGTTCATTTATGTTTTTGATAAAACCAAACTCTTTGATTGTCTCATCAAAATGGATGTTCCATCTACGAGAAGCTTGCCTTAAACCATATATGGTTCACAGCAGCTTACACACTAGGTGTTCATTTCCCTTGGAAAGAAAACCCTATGGTTGTGTCATATACACTTCCTCCTCAAGTTCCCCATTGAGGAAGGTCATTTTCACGTCCATTTGCCAGATCTCATAGTCGTAGTAAGCAGCAATCGCAAGCAAAAACCGAATTGATTTTAACAGGGCTACAGGCAAAAAAGTTTCATCAAAGTCAATCCCTTGCCTTTATCTAAATCCTTTTGCCACGACCCTGGCCTTATAGGTCTCCACCTGCCCATCTGCTCCAATCTTTCTTTTGTATACCCACTTGCACCCAATAGGCTTAACACCTTCAGGCGCTTCAACCAGAGTCCATACTTGGTTGGTATACATAGATTCCATTCCAGATTTCATGGCACTATGCCATTTCTCTGAGTCAACATTACTCATAGCCTCATTATAGGTCACAGGGTCATCATCATCAATGATTGACAACTCATTTCCATTCTCAATGACAAGGCCATGATACCTCTCAGGTTGGTGAGACACTCTCCTTGTCCACGAATGGGTTGTTCCACAGAAGGTTGTTCAGTCTGAACAGGTGTTTCCACTTGATCCGTAGTAGTTTGTGCTTCTTGAACTTCATCAAGTTCAATTTTGCTCCCACTGTTTCCTTCAAGTATAAACTCATGTTCCAAGAAGGTAGCATGTCTGGAGACAAACACCCGATGATCGGTGTAAAAGTAATACCCCAGAGTCTCTTTAGGATATCCCACAAAATTACATTTTACGGATCGAGATTCCAGCTAATCTGGGTCAACTTTCTTGACATAAGCTGGACATCCCCAAATCTTAACATGTTTAAGACTCGGTTTCCTTTCTTTCCATATCTCATATGGTGTTTGAGGAGCAGAGTTGGAAGGCACCTTATTCAGTAAATATGCTGAGGTTTCCAATGCATAACCCTATAGGAATACTGGAAGATTCGCATAGCTCATCATGCACCGAACCATGTCTAACAAAGTTCGATTTCTCCTTTCAGATACCCCATTTAACTGTGTAGTATATGGAGGAGTCCACTGGGAGACTATACCATTTTCTTTGAGATAATCTAGAAACTCTCCATTCAAGTATTCACCACCTCGATCTGATCGAAGAGTTATAATACTGTGTTTGGTTTGTTTCTTCACTTCATGTTTATATTCTTTGAACTTTTCAAAGGCTTCAGACTTGTGTTTCATCAAATACACATATCTGAATCTAGATCTATCATCTATGAAAGTAATGAAGTACGAAAATCCACCCATGGCTTGCGTAGACATTGGTCCATATACATCTGTGTGTACCAATCCTAGCAAATCTGCAGCCCTCTCTCAATGTCCACTAAATGAAGATTTGGTCATTTTACCCAATAGACAAGATCGCATGTAGGATATGATTCAAAATCAAAGGGGTCAAGTAACCCTTTCTTATGCAATGTGCGCAGTCTATTTTCACTAATACGACCTAGCCTACAGTGCCATAAATAGGTCAGATTTTCATCATCTCGTTTTCTTTTATTAGTTTGTTCAATCTGAAGTAAATCATGCTCTACGTCACATACATACAGACCATTATTTAAAATGCCACGTCCAAAAAGAACATTATCTCTAAGGATAGAACATTCATTATTCTTAATAATAAATGAAAAACCATCCACATCCAACATAGGAATAGAAACAATATTCATCACAATAGAGGGAACGTAATAACAATTATTCAAAATAATAGTCTTGCCCGTAGGCATATGTAAACTAAATGATCCTACAGATATGGCCGCAACCCTTGCTCCATTGCCCATACGTAGAATCACCTCATCTTTTTCAAGAGTCCTACTTCCCTTTAGTCCTTGCAACGAATTACAAATATGAGAACCACGGGCGGTGTCTAATACCCAAGTAGAAATTTGACCTAGTGACATATTAACTTTGATCATGAACATTCCTGAATCAGAAGCGGTAGTCTCACTACCCTTCTTCTTCAATTCTGTAAGGTAAACCTTGCAGTTCCTCTTCCAGTGCCCCAACTTGTTACAGTGAAAACAAATAGCTAAATTAGGACCAGTCATCTTCTGAGCATCTAGTATGCTCCGGAGTGATAGTACGGAAGACATGACGAATATAGTAAATCTGTAAATGATAAACACATAACAACACTGAGCAAATACTCAATTTCATTTCAAAATACTATATGAATCGGGTCTTTATTCATAAGTGTCTCCCACTAGTTTATCTAATTTTTTCAACCCCCTAAGTGAAAATGAAGCATTCATAATGCTAGTGGGAATAGGGATCCTACATTCCATCACACAACTTCGGCTGTGGCACGAAATGTCATGTGATGGTCAATAGGCAGACAACTCTTGTCAATTACATCTTATGTTATTCCCTAATATAACTTTAGCCTCTTGAATAATTGAGTCACGGTTGTGGCACGACAAACTCAATATTCTAAGTCAAGTCTAACCCAACATTTCGTACAATTGAATCAGTCTCCAACGGCCCACGGCTGTGGCACGTACCAACCTTTAGATTCTAATTCAATGTACACATCTCTTTGTAATAGACAAGTATTTCTTATTTCGAAATCAAAGCCCTCGGCTGTAGCACGAAACGACAATGATTTAAAAATAAGAACCACTTTCTACCATATTGGAAGGCTATGACCGATGCAAGCCCGTTGTGTCATTGGCCAATTACTACTTGATATTATTTAATTTTAGAGGGATTATATTACGTTACAATCATAATCATATTATAAAGAGATTCTTCCTTTTAAATTAAATATTTCAAATCAATAATCGATAATCAGATGATTCCCAGATCGGGTGGAGCATTGTCAAGAGACGTCACTTAATAACTCTTTCTTACAGATAGAAATCTGTTATTGACAGAATTATCCTTTCTCTCAATATTGAAAATTCATATTCAATTACGTGTTTCATAAACACAAGAATCTTATGATCGTATTCATAATATTTATTGTTAAGGCAAGAAACGATTCCTATTCTAGATTTTCTAGAGCATGCCTTATATTGATTTAAGTTCACTTAAATCTATCATCGCATGGTAAACATACGCATATATCTCATATATAAAATTAAATAAACAAGTAAATGTAAAGTGCAATAAAGTAAATGTGTTTGGTTATGACCCCATCCTATGTGATCTTTATCAAGCTCATGATAAAGATCAAGTTCAATCTAATATGGTGATGGAAATAAATACAACTACTTATTACATAAGTCTTCTTCTTTGTTTAGACTTCTTGTATGCCTCGTCTTCTTCTTTGTATCACCTCCATTGGATAGCCTTCTTGAGTCTTCAATTATATTACATGATTGAAAGTAAAACTAATATAATGAACTTACAAGAATAACTCGAGTTACATTCGAGATTTATGATTACAAAGATTGACGACATGCAAGTCGTATTTAAAACCAAAACCAAAACCACTACACTAAGGTCGAAAGGCCATAACCATCCACCATGCTCAAACAACACATAAAAGTATGTTAAAACACATAATCTGATCTTAACATATCATATTATCCATGATCTAATCATAAAAAGAAAATATGACAAAAATCAGAAAAATCAGAATCAAATCAGAAAAACAAGAATCATTGTTTACGGGCAGTAAACGACGTTAAACGCCTTACAGACGAGTCGTTAATAGGTTTAGCTATCAGTTTTGTTCAGATGCTCGTTTACCTATGGAATAGGGTATTCATTTCCGTAAATCGGACACAAGACCCAGATTTCAGCAAATCTGCATCAGCCAATTCAGAATCCGTATCTAATATGATTCTCATAATTAGAACAAACATAAATCATGTATATATCAGTATATATACAGATTACATAATCATCTTATAATTATACAACTCACATGAATATCATATATTCAAAACCATACATATATAAGCATATTATATCAACATCAAATCATTGCGAATCACGTACATGCTCATATATCGAAAACAGTTAAACACATAAATGAATTAAATACTTTTTGCAAGTAGCTCTGATGCCTTTGAAGGGTTTTTAGCACATAAATGCAGTAAATTTAATCTTAAAAAAAACGAAACCCTCCGCAGGATCCATGCGAAAAATAATATTTAATTCGTAGTTCAGTATATTTACCTTAAGAAGCTTCACGTTAATGGAAAGATGGAGGTCTTTAATAGCGATCCAAGAATGATGAACAGAGATCCTTAGCAGCTGCTCCTCAAGTGTGAAGTACTCCACCGGTATCCACCAAAAAAACGATGTAATGAAGGAGGAAGAGATGAAGAGAATTAGGGTTTTGTAAATCTTTTTGGTTGAGGCAAAAATTAGGTCTATAATAGTATATTTATAGGCAAAATTTTCAGCTGAAAATTTTCCCATAAAATATTATTATTATTAACCCTTTATTATTCTCACTAATAATTAAAACACCTTTTAATTATTAATCCTTTTTCTAAACTCTTTAGAAATAATTCTCTCACTTGATTTAATTTCCAAAAATTAAATTCTTAATTAATAATATTAAGAACCTTTTCTTAATTAATTTATAATCAATTAAATCTCATTTAATCAATTATTAAATTTGTAAATTAATTATTTATTTCATAAATAAATAATTATCGGCCATTATTAATTAATTCCTCCACCATTAAATCATTCTCTTTTATGGTGTGACCCTGTAGGTTCAATATTAAGCCGGTAGTAGAAATAAATAATAATAAAACTATTTTATCATTATTTATATAAATTCTCTAATTCATTAAATATGATTAATTACACTACACAAGAAACTGAAGCAGACAACACCACTTACACAATGGTTGATCAAAAAACTGTTGTCCCAAATTATCAGACAACGGTGAATGGTTCGTTGGCTGAAAAGCATTGTGTGACTTCCCTTCACACAATGGTGATTCAACTTTTTCCAAAGTGTTGTCTACATGGTACCAGTGTGCTCCAATGAGACAATGGTTATAGTTCAACTTATTGTGTGACTTCTCTTACACAAGTTGTTTTTAGGTCATAATAAACCATTGTGCTCACTTTGAATTTAGACAACTAATTGTCATGACTGTGGTGCAAGTTAGACAACGGTGGCTCAGAACACATGTGTTCATGTATTTTAGACAATGGTGCTGAAAAACCATTGTTAGAAGCAAAACATGTAGACAATTGTTTATCACCTCTGTTGAGTAAATGAGTGTCACACAATAGTGTATTACCTGTTGTCTAAATCACCTCCATTAGAATATAGGTGACAACAGTTTTCTTGTAAAACCATTATCTAATTACCTGAGAGGTTTTTTTAAAAAAATCCTGAAGCATACAACAATCCTTAGGAAAAATATCAAACCAATCCTTAAAGAACATTTTCAAAGCAAATCTTGCAACAAATTATCGTTGAATTTGTGTCTCAATTTAAACTAATTACCTTTCTTTTTAAATTATTTTTACTGTAAATTTTATTTATATAAAACTAAAAAAGTTACAATTTCTTGATCGTTGGATTATGAATAGACTATTCTGAGCCGTTGATTTACAAAAAATTAAAATTTTCGTTTCCCCCTCTATTTTATTTGGATTCGCGCTTGGATTTCTAAAAAAAAATTGAATTTTTTTTAAGGTGATTTAGGATTGGAAGAATGATTTTCTAAAATATAAGACAACAGTTTTAAAATTAAACCATTGTACGAAAGTGTACAAACAAGCCTCTTTTTTGGAAACTATTGTGTCATGACATCAACCTTTTTGACAAAATATAAGACAACAGTTTGGGCGAAAATCCATTGTAAGAACCTGTACAAACAAGTCTTTTTCGTTCAAACCATTGTCTATTGACATCAAATTTATTGACAATCCCAAAGAATTGAATGGGACTTGAATCGTTACCGTACGCTTTCAAAATGTGCTACAAGAGAAGTGATTGGCATGTAAAAACTCACATTATCAAACACATGTTTAAATATCACTAAGGTTATATGAAATAAATAACTTATATTTTTCATTATAATATGTTGTATCATAATGATATACGTACGTAGATCCCGTCATTACTTTCGAAATATAGTCAATAACTATACATATGAAAGATTCGGGACTTGTTAAGTTTACAATATTATATAGAGACACCGTATGAGTGAAGAAAAGTGAAACGAGCCATTTAATGTCGATCCATTTGAATATTTCGTTTTTTCTTAATTTAATTCGATATATGGGTTTAAAATTTGGAATAATGATTTCCTAAAATATAAGACAATCGTTTCAAAATTAAACCATGGTACAAAAGTGTACAAACAAGCCTTTTTTCAGGAAATCATTGTGTCATGACATCAACCTTTTTGACAAAAAATAAGACAAAGGTTTGGGCGAAAATCCATTGTAAGAACCTGTACAAACAAGTCTTCTTCGTTCAAACCATTGTCTATTGACATCAAATTTCTTGACAATCCCAAAGACTTGAATGGGACTTGAATCGATACCATACACTTTCAAAATGTGCTACAAGAGAAGTGACTGGCATGTAAAAACTCACATTATCAAACACATGTTTAAATATCACTAAGGCTATATGAAATAGATAACTTATATTTTTTCGTTTATATCGTAATCATATACGTACGTAGATCCCGTCATTAGTTTCGAAATATAGTCGTTAACTATACATATAAAACATTCGGGACTTGTTGAGTTTGTAATATTACATAGAGACACCGTATGAGTAAAGAAAAGTGAAACGAGCCATTTAATGTCGATCAATTTGAATATTTTGTTTTATATTAATTTAATTTGATATAGTTGTTTAAAATTTGGAAGAATGATTTTCTATAATATAAGACAACCATTTTAAAATTAAACCATTGTACGAAAGTGTACAAATAAGTCTTTTTTCAGGAAATCATTGTGTCATGACATCAACCTTTTTGACAAAATATAAGACAATGGTTTGGGCGAAAATCCATTGTAAGAACATGTACAAACAAGTCTTTTCGTTCAAACCATTGTATATTGATATCAAATTTCTTGACAATCCTAAAGACTTGAATGGGACTTGAATCGATACCGTACACTTTCAAAATATGCTACAAGAGAAGTGATTGGCATGTAAAAACTCACATTATCAAACACATGTTCAAATATCACTAAGGTTATATGAAATAAATAACTTATATTTTTTCGTTATAATATGTTGTATCGTAATCATATATGTACGTAGATACCGTCATTACTTTCGAAATATAATCGATAACTATACATATGAAAGATTCGGGACTTGTTAAGTTTACAATATTACATAGAGACACCGTATGAGTAAAGAAAAGTGAAACGAGCCATTTAATGTCGATCCATTTGAATATTTCATTTTTTCTTAATTAATTCGATATAGGTGTTTAAAATTTGGAAGAATGATTTTCTAAAATATAAGACAACCATTTTAAAATTAAACCATTGTACGAAAGTGTACAAACAAGGCTTTTTTTAAGAAATCATTGTGTCATGACATCAAACGTTTTGAAAAAATATAAGACAACGGTTTGGGTGAAAATCCATTGTAAGAACCTGTACAAACAAGTCTTTTTCGTTCAAACCATTGACTATTGAAATCAAATTTCTTGACAATCCCAAAGACTTTAATGGGACTTGAATCGATACCGTACGATTTCAAAATGTGCTACAAGAGAAGTGATTGGCATCTAAAAACTCACATTATCAAACACATGTTTAAATATCACTAAGGTTATACGAAATAAATAACTTATATTTTTTCGTTATAATATGTTGTATCGTAATCATATATGTACGTAGATCCCGTCATTATTTTCGAAATATAGTCGATAACTATACGTAGGAAAGATTCAGGGCTTGTTAAGTTTACAATATTACATAGAGACACCGTATGAGTAAAGAAAAGTGAAACAAGCCATTTAATGTCGATCCATTTGAATATTTCATTTTTTCTTAATTAATTCGATATAGGGGTTTAAAATTTGGAAGAATGATTTTCAAATTCATCTTGCTTGTCAGAATTAGAAAAATCTAGTAAAAGTACCTCTCCCGACAACGAGACTCGTTCCCGATTTACTAGATAAATTTTTAAAAGTATTTTTTCGACGATCCAACCGTACAGATGTTAAGATATATCAATTTTAGTCATATGATAAAAATATTAAAAAAAAATCAAATTCATCTTGCATGCCAGGATTAGAAAATACTAGCAAAAGTTCTGCTCCCGACAACGAGACTCGTTCCAGATTTACTAGATAATTAAGGAAAAATACAACTACCTAGAACGGGATTTGTTCCTGATTAAATAGATAATTTTTAAAAATAATTTTTTCAATGATACAATCGTACGAATGTGAAGATATATCGTTTTACTTATTAGAATTTTTTTTTAAATCTAATTCATCTTAGATGATCGGAATAAAAAAATCTAATAAATTAAGGTATTACTCCCCAAAACAAGATTATTTCTGGATAAACAAGATAGTTGTATAAAAAATTTCTAGTGTCATAAATAAATTATCGTATTATATTAATATATAAAAAACTAAAAAATAATTATGTTATAATATTAATATATATATATAATTATATTATACAGATTTTTCTCCCTTAAAATATTTTTTGTTTCCCCCCTTTAACAAAATAATTTTGCCTTTGTTTCCCCCATAATTTATCCTGCCCCTCTTTCACTCTAACCCTACTAGCATCATCTCCATCGCCTGCCGCCTCTCCACCTCTCCACCCTAACACACCATCTCTCTCTTCTCTCACCAGCTTTCATAAGCTCTCAGAAATAGGTTGAATATGCTCCTACTCCTATCTTACCTCATATATCTTCTGTATCTCTTTCACTCACTTTGACTCACTCATTAATCCTAGATTCTTGAGCAAAATCAAACATTAGTTTAAGAACTCTAATTGGATCGATTTTTAGTTATTCAAAATCTGAGTTGTAATTTGTTTGTGATTGATTCGATTGGAGTTAATTAAGCGGAAGCCTGCGTTTAATTAGCATGAAATAGTAAGTTTATCGACTCTTTTACAATTTTAGATTAATTTTTTCTTTTTTCCTACACCATTTGAGATTTATTCAAACTCTATGTTTCTTCTCTTCAGTCTCTATACATTTCTTATTTTTCTGTTTAGAGCTTTTGAGATGATTTAGAGTTTTTAGGTTTTGATTTGGGATTCGGTTTAAATTGGGATTTGCTGTTTTAATTTGGGATTTTCATTTTGAATTTAGGGTTTCTTTTAAAAATTATATATTTAGAACTTATTGTGCAAATTATCCAATATAGATTTTGCAGTGGTGGAAATTCAAGCAGATGCATTAGTTGGTCAGGCCAACCTCTTGGCAGCCCAAGCAAGGGAGTCTGATGATGTAAATACAATAGATTGGAGACAAAGATATTTAGGAATCATAAGTTTCTCTGCAATTGTGTTGTAAGTTTTTGTATATGGTATATTTCTACAATGCAACAAGAGGTAATTAATCTATCAGCGGCAATATTACTAGATCTTACCTAACAATTACTTAATCTAAATTTTTTTGGAACTAATTCCATGATATATAATTTGGTTTCTAAAATTATAATTCGGTCTTTTAATTGTGATGTATACTATATCTATGCATATATTAATTGAAAGTTTTTTCCTGATACTCCTTAAAGTTATAACATATATGCACTTATTTGTTAACATGTAGCCTAATAAAGCTCAGGTCTCTCACTTTCTTGACTCCACTGTGTGCTTCACTTTTTGGGTAAGATAATATTATCATAGAGTTTTCTTTTTTCTGTCACATGTATTAAATACAATCAGAATTTGTAAATTTTAGTAGTAGTTATTAAATGCTCGCATGGTTTCTCATATGTCTTACAATCGAGTGCTACTAACTGTTCAACAACTTCACCAAGAAAATAAGTAAGGCTCCAAGAGAAATAAATTCTACATGCATCCTTCTGTTTTAGAGTTGAATTATTTAGTTTGTCTTCAGTTTTTGTGGATATGTCTTGTGAATAGTTCTTGCTACTTCAGATGCAATTATATAGCGATAGAGAAATTATGATATCTATAAAACTTAAAGCCTAAAATTCAGATTTACTTGATAATAATTTCAAATATAAGTGGTGCCTTAAAAAAGTGAGATTATGTATGTCCCTGTTTTGTTATCTTTAAAATGGTAATGCATTGTATTTATGTATGATTAGTAAGCACCTTTTATTTACCATGAAATGCAGGGCAATATGCTCTGCTAGGATGTATTGCCAATCATTAGGTTAGCTTTTGATTTGGATATTGTTTACTTTATCTAATGTATATTCCATGCAGTGAAAGTTCTTCTTAGGTAATCCAGGAAGCAAGTTTTATTATTGGCAGAGAATTCTGAAAACTAAAGCACAGAGAAAGGAAATTAAAAGGTGATTCAACATTAATAATGCAAGAACTAATATCTAGTAACCATGGCCTAACCGTTGATTTTTCTCTCCAAACCAGAGGTTTATATATTCTGTTTTTTTAACAATATATAGAGGGTTAGAGATAAGGTGTACAATTGTGACATTCATGACCACACTTAATGATGAAATGGATGGATTAATTTGTAAACATCATAGAACCATTTTTTTTATAAATTTAATCTACTACTTTCGAAAATATATAGTATCACAAGATGAATAACATCACATCTTCATTGCAGGTCTAGCCAGCCCAAGTCCTGAACCACTTTTTAACACTTTTTTTTGAAGAATACCTTGCAGCTAGTATCGGTACCTTGTGTTAATAAAAAAGTTTTATTAGCACGTTCCACAAGTTTAATATATCTCTTTCTTCTTCTGTGTAGTTTTTGTGATTCTGAAAAAGAGTTTTAACTTGTGATTAATTTTTAATGTCAACTCAGATATTCTAATGTGGTCATTGCTAACTTGATTTATTTTGTGTTACCTTTTTAGGTGTTAAGGTATTTTTGGTTTCTCCATTTCATGTTATAGAGGATCTTGTAAAGGAGGGCAAAGAGTAAATGGTGAAGCAACTGTTAAAGGTGATTTATTAATAGGTTATAATTTATACAACATCGCACTACTTCTTGTTGTATACTTACCATAGCCTAAATAATTTTCTTGTCTCTTATAATTATGTTATGGAAGCACTGGACACAACTGAAGTCTGGTTGGATAAAAATGGACTTGTAACATCTTCACGCATGAAGAGGCAGACTGATCAACGACTTTGCTTTGAACGCTTGATTTGTTGTCACCATTCCTTGTGCATTTGTTGATATGAACTCAATGCACATTTTAGAAATTTATTTTAGGTATCATTGTATTCTCCTTGTTAAGTTTTATTATATCTTATGTTCAATTATAAAATTATTGTATGAGTACGAGAATATCATTACAATTATTTATTTAAAATGATAAAGTTAATGTTGTAAGCATTGTTTAGTAAAATAAAAATACCTATTGTGCTAAGTTATACTAGACAATAGTTGGTATAAAAGTAAACCATTGTTCTTAGCTATATTAGACAATATTTGGCACAAAAGTAAACCATTGTGCTAAAGATATTCGACAATGATGTTTTAAAAAGGCATACACTTGTATGAAACAAACTTATACAACTGATTAATAGAACTTAAACATCGTGCCTTAATGATTTGCACAATAGATCAAATGATTAACACCATTGTATGTACAAATCCTAACAATATATTGGGATCACTACATACCATTACTAGATTAGCTTCTAACAATATCTAGGTTATTACAAAAGCTGTTGTGAGCATAGCTAAAACACAATACCCAAAAAATAAAAAATTGTTGCCTAAAGTATCTGATACATTTGGTTCTTAATGAAAACCATTATGTAACTAGATGAAATAAATACATAAACTGTTGTGGGAGTCAATTCTCATAACACTATTTTAAACTATTGTGCCTGTAAATTGTTACAACGGCTAAAAAACTGTTGTTTGTAG
Organism: Apium graveolens; assembly: GCF_009905375.1. NCBI lineage: Eukaryota > Viridiplantae > Streptophyta > Magnoliopsida > Apiales > Apiaceae > Apium > Apium graveolens. The sequence goes on from NC_133653.1 coordinate 50,530,513, forward strand.
AATATTATAAAGGGTCATATGCGTTGTGTGAATAAAAAGAGACAAATGCTTTATATTCAGTTGTGTGATGTATTTGTTATAATGGTGTGTAATCATTGTATCCAAACACACCGCCCCCGGATAGAGAACGAAAAATTCATCTTTTAGACAATGGTGGAAAATCATTGTCTGATTCAGTATTTCTTGTAGTGTTAATTAATCATATTTATTCTATATCGTGAGGGTTACTTCTCAGCATATCGCGACTATCCGAATAATACGAATTCACTGCTTAGAATACCAAGAACCTATTCAGTGAGTAGTTATCGTACAATTAATTCTTTCTACCCTGCAATGTCACGATTAAATACAAGGCATGGAACTTGTGTCAAGCCTATCTTATTTAATCACTTGCTTTCCCATTCACTATGCTTTGTTCTATTTAATGTAAATTAGAAAATCCTTTCTAATTTTATTCACCCTGGCCAGAGATTCCTGAACTAACATAAGTGGATCAGCATTGAACATTCTCTTCCTTCACTGGAAGGGGTAGATCCTTTATTGATCATACACTTTCTTCGTGTACAAATTCCTATACCCAGTAGAGCCCTTATAATTGTCCCTTGAGACTAAGAACTAAACCAAAGCATAGTTCAGTGTACACAAGATGACTATGATGACCTTAAGTCTAAGGATACTTGAACAACTATCACTATATGAACAACTGCTGACACGTGAGTGAACTCCATCAGTTGTTGAGCTGTGTGATTCATGTTCAGTAAACTTATTCAATAATAAGCACCTACATACTAGCTATAGTGTCACCACACAAATGTCTATGAGAACAAACATCCTTCATAATGAAGCAAACATAGTATGTACCGATCTTTGTGGATTATTAATTACCAGTTAGTAATCTTACGACCAGGAACTGTTTAAGTTTAGAGTTATCATCTTTTAGGTCTCATTATTATGATCTCATCACAATCCATAAGAAACTTTACTCTAAACTGTGGTATATCTTATTTAAAAATTTAAATAGATAGAGCCCGCAATAAAAATAAAACAAGCCTTTTATTAATATCAATGAAATCAAAACAGATTACATAAAAGTTATTCCTAAATCCTCATACATGATTGGACTTAGGACATATCTCTTTCAGGAAGCCTAAAAAGAAAGTTTCTAAAATTCCTGTGTTTGATATTAGTGGTAAATCAGTATTATACAAACCACAAAATCCTTGTTCTCATTATGGTAGCAGTTGGCATTCTATTTACACTTGTAAAGATTATCCTAGTTTGTATCACAAAAATTATGATCCTTTGAAAAAATTCAATAAAATTGTTGTTTTAATAAAACTTCTAAACTGAATGTGCATACATCTTATAGAGTCAAAAATGTCAAGACAAGATGGAGTAAATCCTGATGGATCAAATCCTGACAAGACGTTTGCTAAAGTATAAATACATAAGCTATCAAAAAGGACCCAATAAGTGTGAGTTCTTAAAAATTCTAACTGATTTCCATATTTCTGATTACAGGGAACTAAGAAGAATGTGCTTGTCTTGGACAATGGTCGTTCAACACATATGAGTGGAACCAAATCCATGTTGTCAGAATATGAGGAGAAGGTTGGACCAATGCTTTCCTTTCGAGATGGAAATGTAAGAAAAATACTGGGATATAGAAATATTATCATTGGAAATATCATCATCTCAAATATAGCTCTGGTAGATGGACTGAAGCACAAATTGTTAAGCATTAGTCAAATCACTGACAGAGGTTCATTTGTCGTGTTCTATGATATGCAATGTAAAATAGTTCATAAAAGCACAAAGAAAACTATTTTCAAAACTTACACACATGGAAACATTTATGAAGCCACACTTCATGCAAATACGGATGGTCCAGAAACTTATCTGGTAATAAAGGCATCGGTAGATGAAAGTTGGAATTGGAACAAGAAGCTTTCTCATCTCAACTTCAATAATCCCAATGAATTGGTGACAGAAGAATGTAACCATGAAAATTTTGGACAAATGGAAAAAAATCTTAATTAGGAAAGAAGGCATATCCTGATGAAAATGCACATGTTGAGAGGGAGAAACATAAAAATGTCAGGAAGTGACAGCACAGTTACAGGGGGAGCTTTGTGTGGAACTAAATTTGTTATTCACATTACTAATGATTTGTAAATTTCTAACAAATTGGTTAGTAGAGTAGAGATTCTGGTTTTTGCTAATAAATTAAATATTGCAAATACTGAGGGGGAGAAATCATGATTAAATTCTTGATTTTGTATTACAAATTTTATCTCAGCAAGTGATGGACAAGACATGATTTTTTTTAAAAGGATGGTAACATTATTTTTTTCGTGATTTTTTAAAAAGGATGGTAATATTATGTCTTAACGGTTTCCCACCAGTAGGTGGCTTCATTTTTCAAATAATAACTTGCAAACTCAACTTTCTATTCCTCTCTCAACTTAACCAAAGCGAATGACTTCTCTTTCTCTTTTAACCAAACTATCGCTTCAATTGGATCTAAAGAACCCTTGAATTCCGGTGGATTCACCGCCTGAAATGTCTTAAAAGTTACCTGAGGATTGGTCTGTCTCTGTTGCTGTTGAGTTAGGTGGACTTCTTGTTGAGCCAAGATCTGGAGAATTTGGGCTACTATTGGGTCTATGAGACCTGGATTTGCATTCTGGTTATTGTTGTCTTGCTTTTTGTTGTTGGTGTTGTTGGTTTCTTCATTCTGGTTGGTAAAATGAGTATTTCTTCTGGGAGGCATTTTATGTAAAGAATCAAACAACTTATTTAGCTTTTTCAAAAATCAAATCCTTCTTGTGAAATGTTTTTGTAAAATAGAAATATCTCTTTTATAAATCATTTATAGTAGTTGAAGTAAGTAAATTGCAATCTTCTTTACAGAATGTAAACAATTAAGGGGATAGGGTGCATGGTATCACAAGAGTTTATAACAGGTGTAGTAAATAAAGTATGATAAAACATGTGCAGTAATGTAAATGACAATGCTGAAAAAAGAAATGGTACTGATATATATATATATATATATTTCAAAGTTTTGATAGTAAAAGCATGAAAGCATGTCAGCAAAAGCAAAAGGGTACAACAAGTCTACACACTACTCAGTAAGTCTAGTCTATATATACAAACCCAAAAGTCTGCTGATACACACTACACACTAATGTATATAATAAAACTATCACAGCAACTGTGGCTCAGCATCTCTATCTCTGCATCTCTGTCTCTAGCTCATAGAAAATCTGGACCTCCAATCTCCTCAAGCTCCTCTAAAACCCACTTAGCCCACTCCATAAGAAAATCAGGGGTGATATCCTCATGAGTAGCTCTAGCTATCCTCACAACGGCGGCTCTCCAAAATACCTGGATCCTCTCTCTAAGCTGCCTCTTACAACTCCCGATATCTCTGGTACGCATGATATGTAGTAACTCCTGGATCTGTGCTTGTAGATGCTGCTGCTCCATAAGGCAAGCCTCAAACTGGTGGTATGGAACAAGGTATGAAGAAAACCGAAAAGGTAAACCCGCAACTGAGTGCCCAGTCGAATCAGAATCAGCAGGTGGGGGTCCTCGAATAGGTGGCCTCATACCAGGAGGTGGAATAGCTCGCAGTGGTACAGCTATCACAACAGGAGGTAGTATAGCCAACACCGGTGGAAGAGCATGAGGTGGATCAGATGACGGTCCTCCGATTGAAGGCTCAGAATGATCAGCTGGTACTGGAATAAAGGAATCTGCCATCGCTGTTATCTGAAATTCATATCGCAAGGTAAGAAACTTCAACCACAACGTGAATCATACTAACACCTATTATACAGTCGTACTCAACCTCTCAACGTTCTATCTTTCTATTCCTTACTTCTAATCCTAACCCGCTACCCATTCCCGACAATCTTGGCTTGTGTCAGTGACTTATATCATGTAGCTCTGATATCAAACATGTGGCGCCCTCCAAACCCGGGTCAGGAGTTTGTGGTCCACAACACACATACACCATATATTTATAAACCAGCTTATAATAATAATAAAGATAATAATAATATGCAGTGACCCCACTTACCTTCATCCATGGATCACAACAGGTTAAAGTATGTACACAAGCCACAAACACACACTTATGTTACAAACGTCCAAAACCCAACTATTCAAACTTACATCTGAACATAAAATATTCTTACAAACTTCAAACCTAAACTATTGTAAAATTCTTCAGCTAGCTTATTCCACTAAACCTGAAATCCTTGCTCACACACTTTATTGGGGATCCTCGCTACCAACGGGTTCCTTCTTAACTGGAGAAGAACATAAACATAATCGCACAAATGAGCTAACTAGCTCAGCAAGTCACATTGACAATATTGAGATAAAATAATGATCAAATGAAATGATTTAAGGTATCAAGTTTATGGATAAGCAATGATTAAAATTGGATATTAATTTTTAATTTAAAAACCAAGGTTAGGCTGTTGATCAGTCTCGCACTAACCCCGAGCAAGGCACACGTCTCTGCTCTCACTACTGGATCCAAGGCACACATTGGCCTAACATGACCATCAATCTGGTTTGACCATGAATCTGGTCCACATTTTATAAAACAATCTGATTCTATAATAATAACAAAATCATAAGCAAAGTTAGTTTTCAAGCATGAGATGATTTGTAATCATTACAAGTGGACAACATGGTAAATACAAGGATTGGCTATCAGCCGGTAAAATAATTAGATAACAGAAAAATCAAGGTCTCGTGGTTATAAGGATTAGTCTTTTAATATATAAGGTATGAAAAATTTGTATGTTAAACAAATTCGGTTCAGTGATTAGTATTTAGTTTGTATATATTTGTGGAGTAGTATCATATATCGGCGGTTTGTATCTGGGTATTCAACAATCAATGGTTTTCAAAGAATAAGGCTTACAGCTCAAAGTTCAATAGCTAGAATCAAGGTTTACGATTACGTGCTTCAAAGCACTTGCAATATAAAACAGAACTATTCAATTACTAGCAATATATCTTGAGAAGGTTTAGAAAAGTTGCCTTATCTTGATTCGTTAACTCTTTACTTGCTTTCGTCTACCAACTTCTAATCACCGACTACTTGTTTTCCCTTCCTACGCCTCGCTTCTTCTGCTCAGCCATCACGGGTGTCTATCAATACTTATTCTCAATTGATTCTACTCATTACAAGCTTCTGCCCCCCCTCTTCATTTCACCCAAATCTGATTTACGGATTGAAAGTTACAACAAAAATCGTTAAATAATGCACATACAGTCATATTATATATCAATCGGATCACATATTGCACGTAGCATATAAGATATTCAGTCAAAATAATTATTCAAAGAAGATTCAGAGTTAAAATAATTTTCCAGGTATTTAATATAATTTTTTAAATATTTTTCGAAATTAAAACGGGTCTCGGAGTCAATTTATAATTAAATAACAGGATTCGAACATCCGAATCTGACTTTAAAATAATTTAATAATAATAATCGAGCCTTGAAAATAATTTAAAATAATATTTTAAAGCTGAGAACTATTTTTCATAATTTTCAAATCAAAATAAATAATTAAATCTAATTAAATAATAAATTAATAATTTATTAAGAATTAACTAAATCAATTAATCAATTAATATTCTAATTAATTTACCAATTAACTAATTAATTAATTAGTTAATTCAGATTTATTTTTTGAATTAAAAATAATTTTTGGGAATTAAAATAATAATTCTTATAATTTTTATTAATAAAAAGAATTTTCTGAAATTAAAATATAAAAGGAATATAGTTTTTTGCAAGTTTCTAAAACAACAATCTAAAATTTGCAAGTTCAGAAAATTAAGAGTACTAAACTGCAAAAACCCAATTTCAGAATTTATTTTGAAATCAATTCGATCAAAACCGGGTCAGGAAACAGGTTGCCGGGTCACCAAGAACACCGGACGAACCCAGAATCCGGCGACCCTTTCCGGATTCCGGCGACCTCAATTAGACCCTAACCAAGGTCGGTTGAACAGGTTTTCGATGCTAAATCATTCTAAATCACTCCAGGATCACAAATCAGGTCACAAACAATACAAACGATGATCCCCGTTCAATTTCCGTCGAAAATCGAAGCAAAAACCGGTGAAGGTCCGGGGAGCTTCTATTTGGCCATTCCAGGAATCGTTTGTTGCTTTACTATACACCAATCAATTGCAAATCAATCAAGGAACATAATTCAATCAACAAAATCAGTCAATAACCCTCACGGCAAGAACGCCCAAATCTCGATTAAGAACATTCAAACAATTAAAAACCCTAATTTCCAATTTCGAAAATCAAACACAAATTTAAGCATGTTATTGAACTCCAAATTCAACATATCATATACTAAAATGATCAGGATGAAATTATCTACAACATGCAAACATCAAATCACACAAACAACATCAAAATCAAAATTTCATATTTAATTCCAAAATAATTGGAAATTAATAAAATTATAGAAAAATAACCTTTTATTCTGCAGTAAAACAAGTCCTTAATTCTGATAGTACACCTTAATACCTTCGATTTGGTTACTTGAACTCCAAAATCCGATATCGGTAATGCCTTGAAATTTAGGTTTGATTCTAAGAAACTATTATGAATATACTATATTTTCTCTGGAAATTATATAATTTACTGACTACAAATGATTTTCTGTACAAAATAAAATACGGTAAAGTCTATTTATATTTATGGAATATTGGTACCCCGTTGGATCATACCGGATATAAAATATTACGTTTATTTAATAAAATAGATCAAAATCGGTACCGGTTTTAGGATAATTATCCAAATCTATACATTTTGTAAATACAGACTTGGTCTCAGCGCTTTGGTTACACGTATTACGAGAAGATAATATAGTAGTTTAATCAAAAGATCATGTTTCCCAAAAGTACGGGTTTTATCGATATACCGAAACGAATATTGTATCGAAAATTTTGCGTCGGGAGCCGCACAGGGAAAACTCTACTCCGGATCCAAAAAGTCAAAACATAGAAAATGCTCGGAATATTGCAATTAGGTTAGGAAGGAGTTTTTCCGAGACTTCTAGGTTGTAAAAACGTAAAAACGGTTGAAGTCGGTTGGTTCCCGATTACACAAAATAGTTTATAAATACTCTAAAAAATAATTTATTAAATCCATAAATCATTTAAAAAATTATATAACAACATAAAAATTAATAGATAAATATGATAATTATCTATACTTTATTTTGGACATATAAAAATTAAAATACTCAAATTTTATCATATTTAAATATCCAAACACATATACCACTTAACAAATAAGTCACAGAATAATCACGGAATAAATACAAAATATTTAGTTATTGATCAAAAAAATAGTTACACGATGTATCCCGGATATTACATCTAACATGTTGATCGATATGATGGTTAGACATGAACTATTAACATGTTGATCGACGCGATGACATGATACAAACTCTTGACATTTCTGGATGCATAAATGGTTATTAGTAGATTCAATTCCATCCTACAAATAGAAAGAAGATCATGACTTTTTAATAACGGATAGGGGCATCTATTGCTACTTGACCTTGCTATTTGGTCTAACAAGTTTCTATACGAGATTTTAACATATTGTCAACAAGATGATTAAAGATCAAATAGGATATATAATAAGACAACTCCTAGTGATTTGGAAATCGGACATTTTCAGGAAAATTATGGTGTTTTACTTATTTTGATCAATGATGTCACTGCATAAAGAAAGTCTGGGTAAAAACATCAAAACATCAGAACATCTTTATTAGATGTTTGCGATACATTGATGCCAAAATATAATTAACATAAAATTACTTTCTTTTGGCATGATAAATTCATGTACTTAGTTATGTTAATTATATTTTGGACATTTGATTGATACGTGTTGTTCACATATCATGAGTTCATGTTAATTCTTATTTTTTTCCCTTCAAACTGCACAACCATGTATTAGGCTTTTAAATGTTCATGATATAATGTGACATATATATTTGTATCTAATATGCATCAATTTTACCTTATATTCAGAAGTACTTATTATACTATCATGGTTATGTCATACGATTATAATTTCTTACCATTACGTCGTAATTGAATGTTGTCGTTTTAGTCAAAAAATACCTTACGACCAAACATAAATTAGTTTGTGCATGACAAATCAAAGTAATTTCTAATTAAATAGATTTCATGATCAGATGTTATTTTTATCAAAATGTACTTTTTTATGATCAAAGAATGATACTTTTATCATAAGTAATATGCTTCTGACCATAAATTGTTTTATAATAAATTCAACATGATGCCGCAATACGTAATTAGTGCATACATAATATCGAGTAGTTAAATAAAATACATGTGAGAAAGTATAAGTAAGATGTGTACAATATAACCAAAAAGTGAGAATTCACGAGCCTACATAAAAACCAGAACTATAGTTTTATCTTCATGATGATTATAAACACAAAACACATGAATGTGCAACATTGAAGAGGGAAATGCAAGTACTCGTCAAGAAAGGCTACTTGATAAAGAACATGTTGAAACGTAAGGATGGGTTCGATAAGTGGGAGTACAGATGGCAATCGGGTCGGATCGGACCGGGTATTGCAGAATCCATATCTAAACCCGAAAATTTTATCCATACCTGAAACCGACCCGAACCCGAAAAATACCCGAAAATGAATACCCGAACCCGATCCATCGGATTTCGGATCGGCTTCGGGTATACCCGAAACCCGAAATTTTTTGAATTGGATATGAATACCCGAACAAGAAACCCGAATCCGAAATCTGAAAATTTGTAAAATTATTGATATTGTAAGTGTTTGGAATCGAACACGCAACTTGTAGAGAAAGAGTTTTAACGTGGCATCTTCAACCACTACACCACATTATTAATTGTGTTATTATATGTATAGCTAATACTTAGAAAATCAACTCAATTGATACCCAGTTTTTTAGATTTATTACTAAAAGATGTTTTGTTAACCTTATAAACCTTATCACCCGTTTAAATGATTGAATAATCATATTTAATTAAATTTTATAATTAGTTAATTTTTAACATAAATATAAAAATATATGTTCTAAAAATTATATAATAATATGTATAATGTATATTATTAATATATATATATTATAATATAATAATGTGTAATATATAAAATTCTAATATTATATATATAATTAATATATATATATATAATAATTCCGGTTTTTTCGGATTTCGGGTTCGGATCGAGTTCGGATAGAGTTTCGGATTTTGGATCGGGTTTCAGATAGATATACCTAATATCCAAATCCAAATCCAAAAATTTTTGGGTTTAAAAATTAAATCCATATCCAAATCCAAATCCAAAAAATCGGGGTCAGTAAATTCAAAATTTCAAGTTTCGGATCAGGTATCCGTCGGATCGGATTTTTTTGCCATCCCTAAGTGGGAGACGACACCTCCTAAATGACTACACTCACCTTCATGCTAAAAGAAGTCTTCAACTACAACAAATAAAAATGTTGATGGTCACTTAGCCATGCCATCTAGGCTAAAGAATGCATACAAACCATTTTGATGACTTGTTGTGATAAGGAAGACATGAACTCAAGGAACACGGTTGATCACATCGAACACTTGTCTGAAGCTCTCCAACATCATTCGAAGACACCCAATTATTGATATATTGACTAACTTCTTGAAATACATTCATTTTAAATTTAATATATAAGTGCGGACTGTTCCACGATATACTACAATAGAACAAAAGATTCCATGAAAAATCCTTCACACAATTAAAAGAATACTTGACAACTATGATCTCACAAGCCCTGATGATTTTGTGGCTGATTTCAATCCAAGTCTTTTGACACAACTGAAGGAAAAAGTGATGCAATACATGATAGCTGCAAATGTCAATGGACATGACTGGAACTTGTCCTAAAATCACCACAAGGGGACACCAAAGCATACTCTATAGGTCGTGACTTTAAGGAGACGAACAACTAGGGCATATACAACACATTAAAAATTGTCTTGAGAACCGCAAGAAACTAGAAAGTTGACAACATCCGGCCATGATCCATTACTGAAAATGATTAATTTCAACAAATATGAAGAACAAAAAATGGGAAGAATCTAGCTTAATTATAAAATTTCAATTTTCTACAAGTTGAATTCGACATACGACGAGTTCCAGAAAAGTCATGACATACAATTTGACACCTAAGCCAGAATAGGGGAAACATTTAGACATCTCAAAATGTTCAGCATTTCGATCATAGACGTCTCCAAACCAACCGTTGGGAGAGATGACACCTAGGAAGAAATCAGGAAAGTTACAACATAACACTAGCAGGATAGCTTGAATACAATAACTCAAAGATTAGCTAACAAATGACATACATCATATCGACAAAGATGGAATAAGTGTTCTAAGAATAAAATAAGCTATGAAATTTTTAGAAATATTTTTGGAAACAAAATAAGCTTAATATTAGGGCCGATTGATAGAAGATGACAAGAGTAAGAAACTCGTCAATGACTTGGACACAATTGACAAATGTCATTACATGATAAAAATATGAGTGGCCTTGTATCTGCAACAAATGTCAAAATGTTGTATAATGTATAAGTTATAAAATTTCAATAAGATTACCTGATCATAAGAAAGGTATTCATAAATAAAGTCAACATAAGTGTCGGAAAATTCAAAACCACACATGACCATACATTATTGATAACATAACCAACGATGAGCTTACTTACTTATAATAATAGATAGGAACCAAATTCTTGAAGGATGAAATACAATCCAGTTGAAGGCGTTTCATGTTTAACGTCCTTGTAAGACCATATTTTCAATAACTCTAATACGGTACGTTCCTCTTTAAACTATTTTTGTTTATGTTTTTATTTTAACAAGTATGCGACGTGTTTGTATTTTTGTGAATACTATATGATGTCCTATTTACAAGTAAATATATGATATTTGAGTTATGTGAAAGTATATTTAGTTATTTGTGTTTGTTATACCACATGTATCATGCGATTATCCACAACGCCTGTATACATATGCTAGATTTATTATGTGTCTTCTACGTTTTGAATTTAATTAAGTCATATGCATTACATATTATTGTATATTATTGTAGTATATCAAATATATTATATACACAACAGATATGACGTACAAGACTATACCCCATAAATAAAATGAAGGTCACCGTATCTTCACTCTATCATTATAAAGGGATGATCACCCTACCATAATATTTAACTCAAATCCAATATAAATAAAATATTTTACCATATTTTTAATGACAAATTATGATGACATGACGAAAAATGATAAATAAAAAGAACATCACGCCATACTCTCCTATACTAGGTGAGTTTCAAGAGGGAAAGGCCTCTGAACCACTATACGAGTGCATGCACCAATGTAATAAAACACGAAATATACAACACGTCTCATGACTATAGGCTCCAAACTATGCAACAAATATATATTACAATGACTAAGATGTAAACAATGAAAAATAAAATTTCAATTATTTCAAATAATTTTAATTAATTAGCTTACATGAATATGTCGACCCGACATGTGGTGGTAAACATTTGACATAGAAGTACTATACGATATGATTTTGTTCTTCATACGGAACCAAAGAAGCAACTCAAACAAAGATCAAAGCATTTAAACTCTTATAAAAGAAATATCAAAAACTACATTAGGGCTTCACTTATCATCTTTAGCTTCACCTTCAGATGACTTTGCCTATAGTCACCTCCATCCACATTGTCTACAAGAAAGGAATCATAAGGGTAAAATTTTTAGTAGATTAACAATGTCATCCCAAGACTTCTGTTCCTCATGATAGTATTATAGCATCTTCTCTGCTCGAGTTAGTGAGTAGCAATTTTGACATCTAAATCATTTCTCGTTTACTCCAAAAACTGAACTTCAACAAAAAATTCATCAAAATTCATTTACACATCTTTTCGCAGTCTTCAAATTTGTAGAAGCCTGATCTTGTGGGACACAAATCTTATCGACACAGTTACCATGCATGTTTAGCCTTAAGCATATTAAAACCATTTCAATTCATTCTTATAAGCATCACAGGATTCTATGGTGTTTTGAAGAGTCGGTAAACATGAAGTTCAGATTGAAAGTCACATAGTGAGAAAAAAGAAAATGACATGGAAAAAATACATTACAAACATCGTGAAGTAACTTACATGAAGATTATTCCCATTATCATCAAGACCAAAATCAATTCTCTTCATGTAGTGACTCTCCACAACTCGGGGCAACAACATGTCTCAACATAACTGCAGGAAGGATGACTGCCCATCTTCGACATTATACATGTGTCCTTTTAAGAGAAAAGTTATGCCCACTTTGGTTTGAGTTGTCATATTAAAAGGACCAATTTTCACAATCTTAGTTTGGTTGAAAACAAGTGAAGCTTTGGGCATCTTTTTTTATATGAACTTGTCATAACGAGCCTGTTTTTAATATAAATCATTATAATGTGAAGGTGTCTAGACAAAAAAAATGACATTATATATCTGAGGTGAAGATTTCTCACCAGAACATCAAATACTATATAACAGAAGCCGTGAATTTGATGAAAACAAAAGAGCAACTCATCGCCATCACCATCCTTACACAAATTTTGAGTATTATCGTCACCATCAACATCATTCAACAGAAGAACATCTCCCAGATAAGCCTCATTATATCTTTATAGTATATTAAGCATCACATGTCTTTAACTTATAATTTTATACTACAATATTGTTACAGCACGAGTACATCTTACTCTTGGGGACACAACCGATCTTTAACAAATAATGCGTACATGCCAATTATATCGGAATAATTCAAATGGTCGCCGCTAAGAATGTATTCAGGCGGAATAGGTTCTCACGTGAAAAACATGTCATGTTGATTCAACTACAAATTACTCGATGGAATTGTCACAATACCCGTCAGGAATTTATAAAAGTGGACATTCATCTGGAGATTCAATTTTTTTAGACGTCTAAGTAGACGAATTAGCCGTTATAGATAGTAATTATTATTTGGTTTAAATATATAATTTTAAAAAATATTAAAAACCGTAAGGGAAATCCCAAACGAAAATGTTAAAAAAATTTTGAAGAAGGGGGGATAATGTGGTTCACCTTGGTTTACGTGGTTTGCAGATTATTGCGTGAGCCCGTTGGTTTACCCAGTGCGCACCTAAGGGTAGCGGTTGTGGGTTTTCTACTAAAAAAAGGGGATAAAGGGAGTAAAGATGCACAAAACATCAGGTAGGACGGTGTTACATGCTGATTCTTAATGATCAGGAGAAGCTCAAGATCTGGCTATTCTGGATGTCATCAGGATGTGATGTGCCATCAGGATTTGATATCCATCAGTATCCGCAGAAGCATCAGTATTTGAAGAGCAGTCTCTTATGAAGATTGAATCTGTTCCTTATTTTTAGGGATGGATATATGTTCGTTCTGAGTGATAGGACTTTGTATATTCAGTTAGATATATGTATCATTTTCTTTTAGTATTTGATAATGCATATCCTACACTGATTTGTAGCAGCTGTCTATTATATAAACACAGTTTAGGTCATCACATTGTGATTAACTCGAGCATTGTACGACTTAGCAGCTCTCAAGAACATCAGTATTTCTTGACAGAGTTTGTAACAATTTTTATCAGAAATATAAAGAACTGTTATATTTTTATACTTGTTCGAAACATTTATATAATTGTATCCAACCCCCCTTAAACAATTGTATTTTTACTGTGAAACAATTGGTATCAGAGCCTACTGATAAACTTACAATCAGAAGCGATCTAAACATGTTTCTGAACAAGTATGAAAGTATTCAAATCCCCATTATGAAAAAGATTGAATATCCTACATGGAAGGTGAAGATGCTCATGCACCTGGAAGCTACAGATCCAGATTATCTCGACGTAATTAATAATGGACCCTACATGCCAACAAAACTGGTGCCTGCAACTCCTACTGTTGCTGAACATTATCATTTGAAGGAAAAGAGTGAGTGGACAACAGAAGAGAAGGTAGATGTTCTGAAAGATGCAAAGGTAAGAAATATTTTGCATAACAGTCTTGATTCTGTGATGTCAAATAGGGTTATAGCCTACAAGACTGCCAAGGAGATCTGGGATGCTCTTGAAACCCAATGTCAAGGAACCATGACCATCAAGAAGAACAGAAGGGTTGTTCTGATTCAAGAATATGAACACTTTAAGGTCAAGCCTGATGAAAGTCGCACTGATATCTATGACAGATTTCTGACCCTGCTCAACAATCTGTCCTTGGTGGGAAAGGTGTATGATCGAGAAGATTCAAACACTAAGTTTCTGAGAGCCTTGAATGAAGAATAGGAGACTCAGACTTCAATAATACGACATCAGTATGATTGGAAATAATCACTCTGGATGAATTTTATGGCATGCTGAGAACTCATGACTTGGAAGTCCAACAAAGGAAGGAGAGGAAAAGCAGCAAAGGAAAATCAGTTGCTTTGCAAGTAAATGATAAAGCTTCAAAAGAAAGGTTTGTTGATATTGCAAGGAAGACGAACAATCTTCCAAAATCAGATACTGATGATTCATCATCAAATCCTGATAATGATACTGATTCTGAAACTGATGAGAACATGACAGATCCTGATGTCATGTAAAAGGCTGCATTGCTGGTTAAGGGCTTCAAGAGGATGCAATTCAGGAAGTTTAAGAAGAATAAAAGCTTCAGGTTGAAGTTCACTAGAGGTGAAAGAAAGTCAACTGGAAGAAGAGATGGAAAGGACTCTAAAGCTGGAAAGGTAGACATGACAAAAATCAAGTGCTACAACTGTGATGAACCTGGTCACTTTTCTACAGAGTGCAAGAAGACAAATCATGACAAAGGGAAGAACAAAGCCCTGATTACATCAAGCAAGAATTGGATGGACTCCTCTGATTCTGAAAATGAACACACATGCTATGCACTGATGGCTAGCTTTGATGATCATGTTTCCTCTGAGCCTAAGGTATCAACTTCTTTCTTCTCTTTTGATATTGAAGATATCTCTGAACTGAAATCTATTCTTAAGTCTCTCCATGGTAGTTTTAAAAATAATATTCTAGAGAACAATAGACTGTTCACTGAAAATGAAATGTTAAAGTCTAGGAACGATCAGTTGGAGTCTGATTTAGTAAATCAGATTGAAATTCAGAAAGAATGTGAGAAAGCTAAACATACAGCAAAGGTACTAGAAGCTAAGTAAAGTATGTTAGAAAATGAATTAGAAAATGAAAGAAAAACTCTTAATGCCTGGACTGCTTCAGGCAAAAAGGTTCGTGAGATGATATCTAAAAAAACTGGAAAGAATGTATTGGTTATGTAGATGGAATTAATGATGTTGACACTGAGAATGAGACTACCCTCAAAACTCCTGTTAAGTTTATCTCTTCAGAAGTTGATGAACCCAAATCCATCTTTGAAAAGGGTTCAAGATTAGCATCACAAGAAAAATTAGTAAGTTATAAATCTCAAAGAAAGGAAAACAAGGAAACTATTAAGACTGTTAAGAAAGAAAAGAACATAGAACTTTTGTCTAAAAGATAATTGAAAAAGAAATTATTTGAGGTTACTAATAAGCCTCAAGTAAAAACTCCTAAAAGAAACAGGAATGGTAAGCAAGGTATTTCTAAGGATTCTAAGTATAAGGTTGTTCCCAATTCTCTTAGAGAAACTTGTTTTAACTAAGGTAATACTAATCATCTTGCTATTGATTGTAGGAGGAGTAAGAAAATGAAAACTGATATTCCTGAGTCTGATGTTAGGGGTAGATCAGTATTTTATAAACCACAAAATCCTTGTTTTCATTGTGGTAGTAGTTGGCATTCGATTTATACTTGTAGTTCCTATCATAAGCTGTATCATAACTATTATGAACCTTTGCCTAAATTTAATAAAGTTGCTTGTGTGCTTAATTCTCTTGGTTCTACTAAATCTCCTTCTGACAAGACATTCGCGACAATGGAAAAACTGTCAGAAGTACTCCTGACTCACAAAGGCTTAAGTTGTCCAAAACGAGGTCCCAACAAGTGTGGGTCCTTAAAAATCCTTCTAATTAATTATACCTCTGACTGTAGGGTAACAAGAAAAATACACTTGTCTTGGATAATGGATGTTTAGGACATATGACTGGAAATAAATCCCTGCTATTAGAATTTGAGAAGAAGGTTGGTCCAGATGTATCTTATGGAGATGGAAATGTAGGACACACTTTGGGATATGGCAACCTGATAATTGGAAAGGTAGCAATAGAGAATGTAGCTCTGGTGGAAGGACTGAAGCATAATCTTCTCAGCATCAGTCAAATTACTGACATAGGTTATCATGTAGTATTCTATGACTCACACTGTGAAATTTTTCATAACAAGTCAAAGAAAATTGTCTTAATAGGATACATACATGGTAACATATATGAAGCAAGGCTACATGAAAGTCTTGAGAAAGAAGCCACTTGCCTTATCTCAAAGACATCAGTAGATGAGAGCTGGAACTGGCACAAGCTCTCACATCTCAACTTCAATTCAATCAATGAACTTGCCAAGAAAGAGTTGGTAAGATGATTACCAAATATGCTATACTTATCTGATGGTCTTTGTGATGCTTGCCAAAAGTCCAAACAAAGAAGTGTATCTTTCAAAAGCAAAACAGAATTCTCTATTTCTGAGCCATATCACATACTACACTTGGATCTCTTTGGACCAATGAACATAATGTCCATCAACAATAAAAGGTACATACTTGTAATTCTTGATGATTTCACTAGATATACATGGGTTTATTTTCTACACATGAGGAAGGATAAAACTCCAGAAATTCTTCTGGATCACATAAGGCAAATTGAAAATGGATCCGCTCATAAAGTGATAATTCTGAGAAGTCATAATGGCACTGAGTTCAAAAACTCAAAAATGGAGGAATTATGCAAGTACAAAGGCATACAACAACAATTCTCAGCTCCTGGAACATCTCAACAAAATGGTATTCTTGAGAGGAAGAACAGAACCCTGATTAAAGCTGGTAGGACTCTGCTGGAAGAAGCAAAACTACCCACTTAATTTTGGGCTGAAGCAGTAAACACAACATGTTATTCTCAGAATATCACTCTGATAAACAGGTATGGTGTTACTCCTTATCAAATGCTAAAAAAAAGAAGCCCGGTCTCAAACATCTTCATGTATTTGGATGTAAGTGTTTTGTTTGGAGAACTCACACTGATCAACTAGGAAAGGTTGAATCAAAAGCTGATGAAGGAATCTTTGTTGGATACTCCCCATCAAGAGCCTGCAGAGTTTTCAATCTGAGAACAAATATTGTAGTTGTCTCCATAAATGTATCTTTTGATGATAAGAAGATTTCTGGTTTTGAAGAAGACACTCATAAAAGTCTAATATTTACAAATGAAAATGCATTGTTGGAATCTGGATCAAACTCTAATGAACAATCAAATCCTGGTGATCCAAATCCTGATGATCCAAATCCTGATACTCCTTCAGATTCTAAAGATAATCATTGTACTAATGAACCTGCACATGTTGAGAAGGAGCAACAGCAAGGTTTAGCTGATGGTACTAACACTAAAGAATTAACTCAAGATTCTTATCAATCTGATCATTCAGAATAAAATGATGATTCAATATCAGATGGACATGATTCAAGTCCCAATACTTCATTAGGAGATAACACAACTGATTCAAGGGGAGCCTCAAATGCATTTGATGAGGCATATAATTCAGGGGGAGCATCTAGCTCCAGAAGGATACTTTCTAGTACCATAAAATGGACTAAAGATCATACTCCTGATCTGATCATTGGAAATCCTTATGATGGTGTAAAGACAAGGAGTGCAACTCAGAATGAATGTTTATATCACAATCTACTTTCAAAAGAAGAGCCAAACAAAGTAGAAGATGCACTCAAGGATGCAGATTGGGTCATGGCTATGCAAGAAGAGTTGAATGAGTTTGAAAGAAATAAAGTATGGAAGTTTGTGCCTAGACCAAAGAACAGGTCAATTATAGGCACAAAATGGGTCTTCAGAAATAAGACTGATTCTGATGGAACAATCATCAGAAACAAGGCAAGATTGGTGGCTAAACGATATTCCCAACATGAAGGTGTTGACTATGGTGAAACATTTGCTCTTGTTGCTTGGCTGGAAGCAATCAGAATTTTTTTGGCATATGCTACTCACAAGAAGTTTAAAGTCTTCCAGATTGATGTCAAGAGTGCATTTCTTAATGGAGAACTTGAAGAGGAAGTCTATGTTGAACAGCCACATGGTTTTATGGATCCTAAATATCCTGATCATATTTATAGACTTGACAAAACACTCTATGGACTAAAGCAAGCACCTAGGGCATGGTATGAGACTCTTGCTCAGTTTCTGCTGGAAAGTGGATTCAAAAGAGGTAATATAGATAAAACTTTATTTTATCTGAATCAAGATCAAGATCATCTTTTAGTTCAAATTTATGTGGATGATATCATTTTTGGATCAACTAATCAAAAACTGTGTGATAAGTTCTCAAAGTTGATGCAATCAAGATATCAAATGAGTATGATGGGAGAGATGAGTTATTTTTTGGGATTGCAAATTAAACAAACTGATAATGGGATCTACCTTAATCAGTCAAAGTATACAAAGAATCTTCTAAAATGGTTTAATATGCAAGATAGTGCAATAGCAACTACTCCAATGGTAACTGCTACAAAGCTTGATCCTCATGAAGGTACAAAAGTTGATGTCTCAAATTACAGAGGTATGATTGGTTATCTTTTGTACCTGAAGGCTAGTAGGCCAGACATTATGTTTTCCACCTATCTGTGTGCAAGATTTTAGGAAAATCCAAGGGAACCACATATTATTGCAGTAAAGTGAATTTTTATATATCTCAAGGGTATTGTATCACTTGGTCTCTGGTATGCAAGGGAAACTGATTTTGCATTATGTGGTCATTCAGATGCTGATTTTCCTGGCTGCAAAATAGACCCGAAGAGTACATAAGGGAGCTGTCAGTTTTTGAGAGGCAGATTAGTCTCATGGTTCAGTAAGAAGAATAAATCTATTTCTACTTCGACTGCTGAGGCTGAATATATTGCAGCTAGGAGTTGCTGTGCTCAGTTGTTATGGATGAGAAATCAGCTCATGGACTATGGATTATCATTTTCAAACATTCCTGTTTATTGTGATAATCAAAGTGCTATTGCTATGACAGGAAATCCAGTACAACACTCTCTTACTAAACATATCAGCATCAGATATCACTTTTTAAGAGAGCATGTTATGGAAGGAACAATTGAGCATCATTTTGTTCCTACTGATCAGCAGCTGGCTAATATTTTCACGAAGCATTACCTGAAGCAACATTTACAAAGCTTGTCAATGAAGTTATTATGGTTATTTGGGACAAATAAATTTTTTTCAATTTATATTTGATCAAATCCTGATGTATATTGATCAAATCCTGATATGTCCTAAATGTTGCTCTAGATATTAAGCCATGAATATTTGATGTATTTTATTATATGCATGATGAATTAAGTGAATTTATTCGCTATTTGTGCGTATATGAATATATATATATATATATATATATATATATATATATATCATTTTCATAATTACAAATCAGTCTAGGGAGACGCACCTTACCAAGACATCTTTTGGTTAAATCATTAAGTTAACTCTACACTTAATAATCGATCAGTCCCTACTCCTTTGATATACCCTTGGTTATTTAAACCATCATTTATGTTCAGTTCAATCATCTGTTCTTAAACACAAAACTTTCTCTTCGCCATTGTTACTCATATCTCTTTCTTCTCAAACAATGGCACATTTTACCTGGTTTTACAACCATTTCACCAATATTGTGACTATCTTTCATGATGGAATGCAAACTCCGTATCACATCAATGCCATCTCAAATGACATCTGGATTCAACTTCCAGAGGTCATCAAAAATGATCTTCTGGGATTTCAAAAAGATCTTCATCTCCACACTCTTCGACAGCAAGAGAGAGTCATTCGTCATGTTGTTCTCTTTATTGAAAGCAGGAAGAAGCACTGAACATCATCCAACTATTTCTCTTCATCGTCAGCTTTGTCAGGCTTCTTCGACCAAGGATGTTGATGTTCATCTAATTAGACTAGGACCTTCCTGTAATCATCTTTTGCATGTAATAAAAAATTTCATGAAATGTACTCTCTTGAATTATTAATGAAATTTTGTTTATTTTGCTTACAAGACCTAATCTATTATCTTAAATTGTATATGCATGTTCTTGTCCTTAAGTGTAGCCTATTAATCTCTACATCACACTATTAACATCTATCGTTTGATGATTCTTGAGATTAAAATTGTGGTTTTCTGATAAGCTTGAGTTGTTTTAACAAATACTGAAGAATTTGAATCGACAAATCCTGACGATTTCAAATCCTGACAGATAAGAGGTACCAAATACTGATGACAGGTCAGCTTATTTTATTTAGAATATTATTGAAAAATGATTTCTGGATTATTTAATGCTGAAAATGCAATTGTTTTCTTAATTACTACAAGAGCAGTGCATTCTTTGTTGCTGATTCTGCACATTACTCTACTTTCCACTCCAATTTTTCTGTAATTATCCTCTATCAGAAGTCTAATTCACCAATCTTCTTTCTCCTAGTGTGTTACATATAATTGATCTTTACAAACTTATTTTTGCACAAGAAATTCCGTGACACATATTATCATACACACAGCCCCACTGTTCACATCTAACGAACATATTTCCTCAACACTTACAAAATCATGTCATCTTCTGAACTTTCACCCCTCTTCAGCCAAACAACCATTATTCATGGCACTTTTGGAACCAACAACTACTTGGCTCCACTTACACATCAGCAGTTTCCTCAATCTTTTCATGATATATAGGATTTCTTACTCCAATGTCCTATTGGATATGCTCTTACAAATCCTACTAAGGTATCTTACAGGGCTGTAATATAGGTATGGGATACAGCTCTAGTTAATACAACAAATACTGGTATCTCTTTTAAATTTAAGGGACACAGGTATGTGGTTGATGTTGATGTTCTTGTCCAAGCATTAACATTTCCTGCCTGTGATGGTGCTCCTGACCCTTACACAGCTGGGCAGTTGTTTGATATGCTCAGAACTCTGAATTACAAAGGTCACAACAATTGGGAAATTGATAAGAACAAAGTTAAAGAGAGAATGGAATTTTATCTTTGATTACATCAGCAGATGTTTTTTGAATAAGATAACAAATTTTGATGCTCTTCCCTCCACTTCTCTGAAAATTGGGTATTCTCTTCTTCATTCTGGTAATTTTGACTATGGTAACATAATTCTTCAATTCATAATTGCTAGGAGAACAGATGCATCGGGTGTCATAGGGTATACTAGATTTCTTCAACTGATTTTTAATTATCTATGCCCTAATGTTGATTTTGATAATGATGAATTGCTTCATGTATTTCAAATTTCTGAGAAATCTATTACAGATCATATCAAAAGAGATGAAAAGAATTAGTTTTTAGGACTTCCCTTCCCGCCTCAAGAGGTCAGTCAATTTCTATTGAGAAATAGACCTACTCTTGCACAAGTGCATGCAAGTCCTGATGCTGGCACCTCTGTTACAATTCCTGATGTTGTGGAATAAGACACTACCCATCTTGTTTCTAACCTAAGCATTTCTTCTACCGAACAGAAATCTAATCCAGCTCCTAAATTAACCTCCTCTGATGTCTCCCAAAAGACATCAGTTGTAATAAAGAAAAGGCTGGTTAAGAAATCTGTTCAATCTAAACAGAGAGCTCAGCAGGCCTCACTGAGTGAGAGTGAGAAGAAAGAAGAATGTTTTCCATTAAGGAAATGAAGGCTGATCATGTGAGATGATTCTAACTCTGATGATCAGATTCTCATTGGACCAAGAATGAAGACAAAGAAATCAACAGTAGCAACTCCTGATGACACTGTTGACACAACTGGACCTAAAGAGCCAACTACTGATGTTAGTGCTTTGATCACCAAGGTTCCAGTGAACAAAGAAACTGATAGACCAAAGTATACTGCCAAAAGTATGCAGAAAAAAAAAAGCTGAAGATGTGGTAAGGTACATCAGAAAGAAGAAAAAGTCTCAGTCCTCTGCTATGGATGTTAGTCCACAAGAACCTATGTCTCAAAGGGATTTAGACACTGAGAAACACCCAGTCCCACAAGAACCATCTTCTCAAAGGGAGGATGCAGACAAAGAGGCTGCACAAATAATTGTTGATTTTGCTTAAGGTGATATCCTTGCTGATTCTGAAGAACTTCTGCAAGATAAGAAGGCTCGTTAGGATGTATTGTCAAAGGTGGATGCAGTTATTAATGATCTTATGTTCGAGGAGAGTACAGAAGAACATTCACCAATCATTGCTGAAGCAGCTCATAGTCCACCGACCCCACAAGAACCATCGGTTCAAAGTACCGATATTGGTCTAGTTCATTCTTATGACAAGTCAAATCCTAACACTACAACAACTCCTGATGCTGACCAATTAATAATTCGAGCAGATTCTACTGATGACTCATTGCTAAGAGATAGTTCGTTACAGCATCCTGATGTTGTGTTTGTTCCTCCACTGACATCACTGCCACTTGAGGATTCATCTTCAGGATCTCATCAGACACAGATAATTATTGCTAAGGATCCTCTCAAAAGAAAAGCAATTTTACCAAGCTCTGCAAATTCTTCCGAGAGTCTGTCTTGCTCTGATTCTGATGAAGACAGTGATTCTGATGATCCGGACACAGCTCAATTGAAGACTGTTATTGATGTATCAAAGAAGTCCAATATTGGTTCTTCTTCATATTTCAATGATGATCCCTCTCATTACAATGCTGATGCTGAGCATTTTCGAAAGGCTGAATGGGATTTTACATGGAGAGATGCACATACTACTATCTAGTCAGTTGTGGGTATGCAACATGTTCACAAGGCATATGATGGACTTCAAAACCCTGATCTCAAATTGCATCTCAAGGCTTCTACCATTTTTTTGAAAGGAATTCTCTCTGAACTTGCTGCTATGAAGACATCTCATACCACTTTACAGAACAAAATTGATGCTTTTATGGTTAATCCACTTACTTCAGCTGAACTCATAAGTGTGAAGAAAGCTATTAGAGTCGTGGTTCAATCTCAACAAAGCATGGATACTCGATTTTCTTCCTTGGAAGATAAAGTGCCTTCAATGGCTGATAAACTGGATGTTATATTTTCTCTTCTTTCAAATTCTGATGCCAAAAAGGGGGAGAAGATAGCTGTCACAAAATGTACACCTGACTCTATTCAATTGAAAGAAAAAGATACTAATGATGACGGTGATAAGAATCCAGTTGTTGATGTTCAAATTACTTTTGTTGCTCAACAACCTCAACACTCTAAAAGATCTGGTTCAGGACAAGGAAAAACTACTGGTGCTCATGAAGTTAAACTGGTGATGTTACAATCTCTAACTTAGCAGATGCTAAAGGATTATTCTTTCCTTATAGACATAAAGAAACAGGTGAAGAGATTATTTTATATTACAAAGATAAGAGGTTTGAGCAAAAGAATGCCAGAATTGCTCTTTGGTTGATAACTGAAGAATTTCCTGATCTAATAACCGAAGAAGCAGTTATGCAACAAAAGGACTTAATGGCTGAAATTGAAGCTGAAGAAAACACCTCCAAAGGAAGAGGAAAAGAGGTGGAAGAACTACAAGAGCTAGAGGAAGAAAAGGAAGAGGAAGAATTTCCAATTCAAGTAGAGATTCTGCAATTGATTCTGCATTTCCGAATATTCTATTCAGAGAAGGTTTTGTTCATGTACAAGGAAATGATGTAAAAGAAGAAGCTGAGGATATTGAAGAATGGATTGTCCCCAAGAAGAAGAAATCAACCGCTGACATTCCTCAAGTTGATGTAACTAATGCAAATGTGTCTCTTGAAGCAGACACAAATCTTGAGAAAAAGGTAAATCTTAATGTTGTGAATCTGAAAGCTGACTTTGATATTGATGAAAAGATTATCAAAATATTGGATGAATCAATTCTTGATGCACATGAAAGAATTGACAGAAGGGAAGCTGATCAAGCTTGTAATGACTAAATTTAAAGAGAGAGCTATGGCATAAATTATAAGGGAAGATTCATGATTTTTCTACAAGCTATGCTCCTCCCAGCAAGAAGGATAAAAGATGGAAAGATATGTACTCATTTAGTTATCCTAAAGGATTCAAGCATATTGATTTTGTGTTAGCAGAACTAGGGGATCCTACTCCAGAACAAAAGAATTTTGATAAGACCATCAAGAAACCTTCTTGGGTGGAACATAATGAAAAAAAAATCTTATCAAAACTTGTACGAGAGGAGGTATTTGTCACTCTGGAATGGAAACTCTGAGGTGTGATTTACTTGACACAGATACTCTGACTGACAATCTTGGTGAGAAAATTACTCCTTCATATCTTAAGAAAGTTGATGCTGTGAAGATTTTATACAGAAAGATAAATGATAATGATGTCACAGAGAAGATTTTGTACTTTCTGAGAGATGGTAAAGTAAAAAGCTTTACTTTGCAGCAACTCTTGATAAAGACCGTGACAGAGTTGAAATATATTCATTATCTTCTTAGAGTTGAGTACAATGTCACCAGAAACTGGTCTTCTATGATACTTGAGAGTATCAGAAGAAGAGTCATGACCAGAGAAGACAAATATAATGGTGATTATGTTCCTATGTACAGAACTTACACTGGTCAAGAAATGCAGATATAAAAGGGAGCTACGATTCTAAAGGTTTTTCTCAACAATCCTCAGTTATCTTTCAGTCGTGATCATGAAGATTTCAGTTTGAGCTTTATGGTAATTGGTGATCTTGAAATAACTAAGAGATTAATTTCTAAATTAAGATCAGCCATTTATCAGCTTGGGGAAGATACTGAAGAGAAGAAAGAGTTGAAGAAAAAGCTTTTCAAAGTCCTTTAAGACAAGGTGGAAGAAAGGTTAAATAAATTTTTGGAAACAAATTTCAGTTATCTTAGGATACTGAGGTAACCTTATTCCTTATACATTTTGTAACTTGGTTTTGGCATCATTGAGAATGGAATTTATGCTTCATTACATTAATTATAAATTGGGGGAGATTGTTACGTGCTGATTCTCAATGATCAGGAGAAGCTCAGGATCTGGTTGTTCTGGATGTCATCGGGATTTGATGTCCATCAATATCTGCAGAAGCATCAGTATTTGAAGAGCAGTCTGTTGTGAAGATTGAGTCTGGTCCTTATTTTGAGGGATGGATATATGTTCGTTCTGAGTGATAGGACTTTGTATATTAAGTTAGAGATATGTATCATTTTTTGTTAGTGTTTAATAATGCATATCCTAGAGTGATTTGTAGCAGCTGTGTATTATATAAACACAGTTTAGGTCATCACATTGTGATTAACTCGAGCATTGTACGACTTAGCAGCTCTCAAGAACATGAGTATTACTTGAGAGAGTTTATAACAATATTTATCAGAAATATAAAGAACTGTTATATTTTTATACTTGTTCGAAATATTTATACAATTGTATCTAACCCCCTTAAATAATTGTATATTTACTGGGAAACAGACAGTATTAGGAGTCTAAACTACCCAATTTTTTAGAGCGGTAGGGTGAAGTGTGAACTATTTGAAAAGACCGGGTGTTTCGAAGAGTTTGGACTTTCTAAATCTGGACTTTTAACTGGGTTTTTTCAAGTTGTGGGGTTTTATTTTAATTTATTCAGTTTCGGGATCAATTTCATTTTACATGGTGTTTTCTGTATTGATCTATTTTCGAGTTTAAGCTTATTTGAACATATCTAAAAAATGTAATAAATATGTTAAATTAACCGGAATATAGTTAAAAGAGAGTATTTCAAAAAAAATTACAGGTGATTCCATGTCTAACATTATATTTCTAATTCAATGTTTAAATTTATAACTAATACTAGCCTAAAACCCGTGCGATGCACGATTGTTTTAACTAATTGCTATTTTATCATATACTAAACTTGTATCAAATATCATGCCCATAAAAAATCATATTTAAAAAAGTCCGATTTATCTAAAGGGGAGGATTTGCTTTGATTTAACAAAGCTTACTCTAATATTGGTAACAATTATGCCTGGTTTGTATCGATACCACTAATGCAATAATTAGGAATACTAGCTGAAAACCCGTGTAATGCACGAATCACAAGTTTTTTTAATATTATATATTTTTCCTAAAAAAATGAGTTAAAATTTTAATTTTGTTCATTTAAAATTTAAAATTATACGACTTCATGATAATTATATATACATATGTTCATAGTTTTTCAGAACATTTAAACCAATTGAAAGTAATAGTCTCGGTACCCAGAAAAAATGTTATTTTTATTATTTTATTCAAATTAAAAATAAAATGTCTCCTTAAAAAGTAATTATTTTAGCGAGTTATTACTTAATTGATTGACTATAAGAGCTATTTTAAATAAAATAATATTACTAATTGCACGATTCAGTTTTATTAATAATTCTATGTGACTATGTGTGTTTTTAAAAAAATAGTAATTATGTTTTAATTAAAAGTTAATCTTTAATTCAGATCTATATGATACGAATTAGGCTTAGTCTCACACTAATTTGATTTATCTTGAATCAGTGCTTATATTATTTTATTTTAGCTCGAGGCCCATTATACCGACAAAATCCAACTCATTATTTTTAATTTGATTTTAATTATTTTAATTCCAGATTTATAAGATAATTTTGTTTTAGTCCACATAATTATTATATATTATTTTATTTTATTGTTAGTTGAATTATATTTTAGTTTTAGTTTTGTGTGTGTTTTGATCAATTGTACAATATATTTTTCGTGAAAGAATAATATATATTATTTTGTTTATCCTAATTCAATAGTATAATTTCATAGTCGGATTAGTAGTATTTATTATTTCGTCTTAAACCGAGACCCATTATATCAACTAAAGCCAATTCATTATATTTAGTTTGCTTGTAGTTATTTTAGGCAAAAATATCAATTAGAATAATATAGAACTCGATATAATAGAATTTATATTGGTCGAAGAAATTAATTTATATTGGTAGAATAAGTTGACTTTAATATCAATTATAGTGATATAGAGTTCGATATAAAATAAATTTTAAATTGGGAGGAAGCTAACTTTAATAGTAATTAAAATTGATTGACCAACACCGATTATAATTAAAATAAATAGGTAAGGGTAGATATATAATTTCACCAAGTACCAACCGACTGTCAAACTTTTAATATTTTGTAGTAACTAGTGTCCTAGTTACCCACAAAATATGTTTCCAGTCGCCCTTCCAAACAAAGGTGTATAAGATTGTTTTGACTCCTATGTTTTGGTTGTATTAGATTGATTTGACCAGGAAAATATACTATACAATAATGTGTGCTATGCACTAATTGATTTTAATATTTATAATTGTATAATTTTAATATTTTATAAAATAAATTACAAAAAATAATGATGATCTATTATTGAGATTAATGAAATTAAAATATTAACATATTATTTTATAATTATTATATTATTGAAGAATTCAAAATTTAAATATTTAAAATTTTAAAAAGTTCTTGTTGGTGAGACTATGTAGTTGTATGAACTGTTACGTGATAACTCAACACGAGAACAACACTAGAACATGACATGTTAATAATACTACGTCTACACAAGAAATTAAGAAGAAATGAAAACAAGGCAAATACAAAGAATCAAAAGATTAGAAGAAAGCTTGAAGTCTATATGCAGGTCACTGAAAGTAGCTCATTAAATGTTCATGCCTCAGTGAAGAATAAAGGTTAAAGACTTTCAAGATTTCAAAAATAATGAAGATTCAGTGTATAAGTGCCAACAGAAGGTTTCAGTGTATTGCCATTAGTTGAAGATAGACAGTGTTCGAAACATAGGAATCTGAAGAATTGAAAACATGGTATAGACAGAGTTTAAAGAAAATAGCTGCAGTCTTGAAGGTATACTCATGGACAGGTGTTCATTTATATGTTCAAGCGTCGGTGAAGAACAGTGAATGAAGTATTCGAGATTGTAATAGCAATGAAAACGTTGTCTAAAGTACTAGAAAGGATTCTAGTGAAAATACAGTTGTTTATTGATAGTCAGTGTCTGAAGCAATAAAGTTGTTGCAAGTTTAACAATGTAATCAAGGCTATAATACGAAGACCTGAATCGGGGTTAGTCGTCTGTGAACCAGACCAGTTGCACTAGGCGTCAACAGCTCGTGAAAGGAATTTGGGTATTATTTTTAGAATAATTGTTAAGTTGAGGAACGTATTTGGCTTGAACGTTTATCTGTTGAAGTACGAGAAAAGATGCGCAGGGTATAGCTAAGCGGCTCGAGAGATTGGCGAATCTCAAAGTTTAATTATTAAATTAAATAAATTTATTTAATGGACTTTAATATAATTTATTTAATAAATTCAAAATGATTTATTTTATAAACTTTAAATAGTTTATTTTATAAATCTAAATAAGTTTATTTATATAAATTATATTTAAGTTTATTTTATAAATTAATTTAGTTACAATTTAAACTTAAATTAAAAGAAAAAGGAAAACAAAAAAAAGAGAAAAAGAAAAGAAAAGGAATGGAAAAATAAAAAGAAAATATAAAAAGAAAATCAAAAAGAAAACAAAAGAAAAAAATGAAAATGAAAAAAAAAACAAAGTTGCCAACTTTGTTGTTGGTCGCAACTTAGGTAATAAACCAAAATCAAGTATAAGTTTTGTACTTGTATATATAAGGTCGCAAGTTGGTTTACTTAAATAAGAGGTCGCAAGTTGAATTGAAAAGCTGGGTCACAAGTTGGTGTTTGTGAATAAAAGATTCCCTCCTTGGTCGTAAGTTACAAAGAATATTTCTTGGTCAGCACTTTCTCTCCCATCAGCCACACATTATTGATATAAAAAGTCTACACAAGCAGCAAAAGATTTTCAACACTTCAGATTGAATTTGTTCTGTTCATCTTCTCTCCTAAAAGAGGTGAAGAATAGAAGCAAAGAATTTATAGAGAAGTTCAAGTTTTTTGTTTATCCGTTTAACTTCTCACCGGAGTAACGTTATAATGCCCGATTTAACTCTTGTATATCCATACGGGCATTATATATGTTACCCGGTAATTAAATCCTAGTACAAACAAAAGTTAGATCATTGTATAAGATTTGATTTGTAAATCTTTGTAGTGGCTAGGAACTTTGTTGTTCTTGGATTGTAACCGGTTAATTTATTTAACGGAGTGTAGCAACACCCCTCGCGAATTTATATACGAATATATATATTTTCCCGAATATCTTGTATTCCTCGTTTTATTGTTCCAAACACTATTTACCTCAATAACACGAAATCACTAACCGAGCACTAAATTGTATATCCGCAAAAGATTCAAGAGGATTTTTTTTAATTTTGTAATTATCGTATTCAACAATTGGTATCAGAGCTGACTGATTTATAACAAATCAAGATCCTTAAATTAATTTATTTTATTGATTTTTCATTTACATAAATTTAATTTATAAACTTGATTTAGAAAATTTATTTTATAAATTTAATTTAAATAAGTTTATTTTTTGAACTTAATTTAAATGAATTTATTTTATAAATTTAACTAAATTAATTTACTACTTAAATTTTAGTAAATAAAAATTTGTAATTTAAATTAATTTTCGAATATTAGGCTGCCAGATTGGTAAACACGGGAGATTCATTTGTTAGCTACCATTTTATTTTGTTAAGTTCAGAATTGATTGTTAATTCGAGTGGAATGGCAGCTAAGTTGGTTTCTTTAATTTATGCCATCTCGTGTGTTTTCCATCTCACGCACCAATCAGACAGGCATCCTGGTTTATGCTGGAACACTAGGTTGTACAGGAAGGAAGTCGCAGGTTAACAATACAAGTCGCAGGTTAATACTTAATTTTTGTAACCCATTTTTTAATTTCTGATTCATTTATTTTTTTCGGAAACTTTAAAATTCTAATATTTAAATTTATCTTAAATATTAATTTACTTTTTATTTAAATTTATCTTAAATATTAATTTACTTTTTATTTAAATTTTTAGAAAATTCAAAATTCTTGAAAATTAAATTTTTCGTTAATATTTATTTTTGATTAATTTATTTTCTAAAAAATTTAAAAAATTTGGAAATTTAAATTTCTATTAAATATTAAATTAAGGGTACCGAACGTATTGGTAAACTCAAGATTCCTCCGGGCTTTTAAAGATGTTTTTAATCTTTCGAAGAAAACGAAGATCATGTGCTATTCAGACGGAAAATTCGCGAATACGAAAATTGAAGATAATGGTTTTTTTATTCCAATGAAACTGATTTCAAGACCTACAGACGAAATTTGTGGAACTTCCTCAAAGATTTACTCTATAGGATACCACTAGGTTTTCAGACACAGGAAAGGAAAGAAATTTCTACGGGTAGAACTTTTCTCGAAAATTTTAAGACAACTCTATGATTCCGGATTATACAGTCACACAGTGATTTGTAGCAACGCTACATTTATCCGGGAATTAATGAGATTATATAGGCCGAAATTTTGGAGGTTAGAGAGAATAGTTGGGACATACAAATATCTCAGTTACATGCAGTAAATTTGGAATCTCGGGACAGAGTGTAAGAGTTACTAATAACTGAAGAAGAGGAAGCTCAGGTTGAAGTACTTGAGGGACTGGACGCCAGGGCAGTGTTTCACGTGTCAAGAAAGTTTAGTAGCATCAGATTCACAAGGAGTATATAAGCTATATCAAAGGATCAAGCCTATCTATTCTGAAGCAGAGACTTTACATATTCAGTTCAAGAGGTGATTACAAGACTGAGATTGGGACATAAACAAGATTTGATAGCTACAGGTATTGTAATATCCCATATTTTCAGATATTATTATTATTATTATTATTTGAAGTTGTTTATGTGATTTTTATGTGAATTTTAGTGAATTATATGATAATTGGAGTTGATGTTTTGGATGTTTATATATGATATTATTTGAGTATTCTAATTTTAATATGTCCAGAATAAAATATAGATAATTGGGATATTTTTCTGGTAATTTTTGGATTGTTATATGATTTTATAAGAATTTATAGATTTAATAATATTTTCTGTATAATTACAAACTAATTTTATAAAAACTGGGAATTGCTCAATCTTAACCGTTTCTATGTTTTTGTAATCCGAACCTCTTCGAAAAGCTCCTTCCTAACCTAATCTGGATATTCTGAACATTTTTCGTGTTTTAACTTTTTCGATCTGGATTACGGTTTGACCCGTACGCGTCCCAGTGTATAATTTTTGATACGATAAACGTTTTGATAGATCAACAAAACCCGTATTCTCGCCAGACGGGATATTTGTACATTATTTTATCATAGGATGTTTTATAAGAAGCCCGGTTTTGATAATTATCCAAATGTGATATTAAATTGTATCGTTTTTATAGTTACTTAGCGGCTAAGTAATATTTTTTCGGATCCGATATGATCCAATGGGATACTGGTTATGTGTTTTCGGGGTTTCTGTTAATTTAGGAAGCGTTTGTGTTTTTTAAAAATAAACGGATCGGGACCCCACCGGGACGTCAACAACCACAAAATTTATGTTTATATTATTATAGAATTACTCGTATTTCAATTACCCGCCATTTTTGATTTTAAAATTATTCGCAATTTTTTTTGGGAAATTTTAATATAAATTTTATATTTTATTGTTTTTAAAATTATTCCCCGTAATTATTATTTGGGGCCTAATTATTTTAATTAGGGGATAAAACACCCTTAATTTATTTTATAGTATTACTTTTCTGTAAAAATATAAATAACTGAGACTGATTTTTTATATATTCATTTATTTCATTAAAATTCAGAAAAATAAAAGAAAACGAAGAACAAAGGTTGGGGGTGTTCTTGAACTGCAAGAATTAATCCAATTGATTTCCTATGATACTGAATTCCGTTTTTGATGCTTTTTGTATCCAAATCGAAGCCTGAATCATCAGCTTCCTATTCATATTATCAGATTCAACAACCGGTAATCAAATCAAAAATTCAATTTTTTTTTCTTGAAGCTCGAATTTGATTCTTGTATTGTATGAACTTGTGACTGTTTTTTATGTTACAATCATCTTTGTCTTGACTGTTAGAACTGATTTGGACAGGTTTTACTCATGTTTTGGTTCAGAATAATATAAATTGAATTCTTGTGTGCTTGGACTTTTTTATACACGATTTCAGGACTTGTGACTGATTTGTGATTGATTTGAAATAGATAATTAGATTCTAGGAGTTTAGAGCTTTAATTTCATATGGAAATCATTGAGGTTGGTTGTGGGTTGCTAGCTTGTCGGAAAACCGACGTGTTCCCCGGATATCGGCCGCTGTTGGTCGGAGGAATCAAATTAGAACTGGTTCCTTGGATTTTATGATATAATCTGACTGCTATGGTACTGTAGGATCATTTAGATGTGGTTTTGATCCCCAACGAAGCTGTTTCGAGGTTGATCGGAGAACTCGCCGGTGCCGGGAAGTGCTGCCGGATTCCGGGTTCCTTCCTCAGTTTCCGGTAGGGTTCTTACCCGACCCGGTTTGTTCTTATTTCACCCGTTTTATTTCATTCCCGACCCGGTTTTGATTCCTGAATCCCAATTCCAAATATAATAATCTGTTTCTGATTTTCCTTTTTCAAAAATAAATCAAAATTCATTTTCTATTTTTGAACATCATTTATTTTAATTTCAAAAATCATTTACTTATTATTTTAAATTCTAAAAAAATATTTTCTTAATCATTTTAAATTCCAAAAATTATTTCTTTTTTTATTTTCAAAAACCCATATTTGTTTTAATTATTTATAATTTATTATAGTTGATTATTTATAGATTTAATTAATTGATTAATTCATTTAATCAGTTAATTTTATTTATAAATAGTTAAATAAAATATAATTATTTATAATTAATTTAAATAATTCTTAAAAATTGCTTTTAAGCTTTTCAAAATTACATTTTTGTATTTAAAAATCAATTAATGTTATTATTAATTGATTTAGTCCTAATTATTCATATTTTATTCGTAGAAAATAAACCGTTCGTCCGTTTAATACGAAAAGAACGTGTCTAGACTCAGAAAAATATTCCACTGTCATTAAAAATACTTTCGAGACCTAAATTCTTCTATTTCGAAAGGTCTCTTGTTTTAAGAGTCATTCTGATTCAATTTTTGAGCCATAAATCGTATTTTGACCCGATTTCAAATTTAAACATACTGAGTCGAACCTTTTGACGAACCGAGTCATATGTGATATGAGTTATGTGATACATGCATTATGTAGTTACATGTTATGTGAATTACGTGCGTACGTGGGTCAATAGTCTTATGTTTGGCTGTCTTCTTTATGTGGGCGCTATCATATAGGTAGACAATAGGGTTTTGACGCGCAGTTCGTCGAGTTATTTTCGTTTAGATAATTAAAGTTTTATCTTTTAATTATAGATGTGGATCATTCAAGTTGATCAGGACAAGGGATAGAGTGAAATGGAATAGATCAAGGGTACAGTGGAGCAGTAATGCATATCTGGCTTCTAGCAAGCATAGGAGCAACACATCAGTGAATTATCGAAGGGAAAGACGGTGATGCCATGAGATGTTAGAATGAGGGATTGTGTTTTTGCGAGTGTGACTAACTGCTAAAAACTCAAAGGCAAGTATCCCTATCATCACTTATTATTCAAGTGATATTTCTTTTGAATCGTATTATGCAAGTATTGCTTTTCCTACTCTCAGTTCAGAATAAATAAATGTTTTATATGTCACTGAATTAAATGATTCTGTTTATGCAAGTACTTTTCTGCTATTCTATGTTCATAATAGCTAAGTGATTTTACTTATCAAATTACTGGATTTATAAATGTTTTGGATTTTGAGAAAAATGATTTGGTTTTGAATATTCCTATCCAAGTAAATGAGGGAATAATGGTGTCAATTATTATGACCCCTTTTCAATAAAAGGTTTTAAGATTGTATCAATGCGTAAGTGATCGGGGCGGACGGTCCAGCGGAAGGCTATTTCTAAGTGTCATATAAAATATTATGACACAATTTATGCCACAGGTAGATATATTGCCTTTTTATTTGAGTACTCATGTTTTGGGGACATGTTTCTATGAATCATGACCTTGTGCTATCACACGGGCTGATCAGCATGTGGCAGTACGTCCGTCAGTGAATGATCCCAATCTAAATTTTTATATTGTTTTTGATAATCATAGAATAAATGATTTTTCAATTGTATCTATTTTGGGATTAATGATGAAATGCAGTTTTGATTCAGTTTCTGATTTATGCTGATACTTCCTTTTTTGTTAAATATCAAAGGTGGTATTAGTATAGATGATTGATGTTGACTTCAGTATGGGATGTCGTGAGCATCAAAGTTCGTATTGAGATCTAATTTGATATGACAACAAAATGAGTATTAATATCAAGAGTTCAGTTTTGAATAAAGTTTATGATTCAATCCATAATCATTGCATCTTGTTATTATTGTTTACGATATTTCCGTAAACACGGTTTTGTGAGTTTTATTTTGGTCAAGATTCAAAGTATTGCTAAAGTATTTCACTCCAAATTTTCTGATTCATCAATTATGATTTTAAATGTTCTGCTCTAGTGCAGATGTCGGTTTTTATATCAGAAGACCTTAAATATATAATACTGAACTTGTTGAGCATTTCTTTCGCTCATACTTGCATGGTTTCAAATTTAACCTTCAGTGAGGATTAACTTGCGCTGTTTAACTGCGTAATTCGAGAAAGAGAAGGAAGAAGTTTTTCGAAGGTGGTTGGTCCAGGGTTTGCGAACTAGTGTAAGTTCTATTGTGTAAAGTTGTTTATGTTATGTTATATTATATTATATTATATTATATTATATTATATTATATTATATTATATTATATTATATTATATTATATTATATTATATTATATTATATTATATTATATTATATTATATTATATTATATTATATTATATTATATTATATTATATTATATTATAGTTGTGTATTGTATAGTTGGGACTCGTATACTTATTTTTGAAGTTATACTAGTGGGTTTAGTTTGGAGTTGTAAAGTATTGAAAAGAGTTTTAAAAGAAAGTGAAATATTTATTTATGGAATTTGAAATTCTTGTTTCTAGAACTGTAACCTTAACAGATCTTGGATTAGTTTGGGGTCATAAATGCTAAATATCTTCTGCTGGCAATTTTAATTTTGATTAAACAAGTTAATTTGAATTGAGATTTCTTCGTGACGACCAATTCCTCTGATCCCGGATTTGGGGGTGTGATAGGTATGATAAGCTATATGTGTCAAGTAACTATCAGGGGTTTTTCTACAATAGAATAAGAAGCTTGATAAACAAGCATGAGTAAGGATTTAGTTGAAGAGTTGAGATAAAGGTGGAATATTTTCTTAGGGAAGCAACCAGTCAAAACTTATAGTGCACGGGAAAGAGTTGGGATGGATCAGATGACAAGAATCATGAATATCTTGCCTTCATAGCAATCTTTGAAGATGGTCCAACTCACTTATCTCAGGTTTCAATTTATTGAACCACTACAATATTTTGTTCTCAATATTCAATGCATGATAAGATTTGAGTGTTTAAATGTTTAACATTCACACAAGCATGATAGCATCACATTGATAATGCTGAACTAGTTCACTAGATTATTTCTCTGGTAACTAGGATTAACGTTTAACTTGTGCATGTCACTTTAGATGATCTTAAATATGTGTTTGAATATTTGTTGAACATTATTAATTGCTTTAGTGAGATATATGTTTTCCAGCATATAAGACCTTTGTTAATGCTTATTTTCTGTATCCTAATACAATGTGATTTATTCATTTGATATGAATTATTTGTTAAGATGTATTAGTTTATAATTGGATTGAGATAGCTAGGTGAGATACATTAACAGGATTGGACTAGATAGAATTAGTGATTTATTTGTTAATTCTATTTGTTCTATATCATGCCTGTCTTGCTTAATTCTTATGTGTCATATTTCTAAATGAATGCCATGTATTCTTAATTAAATGCTTGCTTATTTCCATGCCATGAATGCATCACGTAGTACTTGCATTAATTATAGAAGAAACACGTATAGGATTTTAATAGGGCAAAGACTACTAGTCCTCCTTATGCAAGATTGGAATCATTTTTCCCCTAGCCTAGAGACAAATTTGTCGAGGGTATTAAATGGAGAAAATGGTCAGTCAAAGATTAGAATTAGCTTGATAAGGTGGCAGCTGTTGTTATCTCTGTTTGTAGTAAAATCTTAAATCCAACTGGACCCAACACTACAAGAAAAAGTTTAATAGACATCATACATTAGACATCATCCAGTCATGCCACTGATGTCTAATATTTAATAGACCCCATCCGGCGTCAATGTGATGTCTTTCTATTTTTATGACATCGTTAGTTTTAAAACTGATGTCTTAAATTTCATAAAAAATTTGAATGTGCGGCAACCCCAATTATTTTCCCTCTTAGCCAAAATATTCCCTCTTTACCGAAATTTCACTCCCTCCAATAATCATTTTATTCCCCTCTTTCATCTATCACTCAGAAAAATAAAAAAAACTAAAAACCTTTATTTGTTATAACGAGCGTTGTATGATTTTTAAGTTACTAACTATTTTGAATTTGTGAAGAGCACGTGTATAGAAGTCATTTTTTGGTATTTATGCAACTCACTCACATGTAATGCAATACTAGTGCCTGCTATTAATTTCCTAATTTTTTCAACTTGCTTACTTTTAACAGTTCTTGTAATATTTGACGTTGTTATAAATTGTTTTCTGCATCTGTGCTACTTTGTTTTTTGTGTTTTGACAATTTATTTGATTCAATTTTGTTAAAGTTTTGAGATTTTGTTTGTTTGTATAGGGCTTCATTGATAGGGTTTTAAAGATCTTACCTTTTAGTTGATTTGTAGAATAGGTATGTTTAGACTTGTGTAAGAGGTAGGCAGCTGTGAAATTGAACTTCTTGTTTGCAAATTTATTTATGTTTGGTTATTTTTCGTATGTTAAAATATGCTTACCTTGGTTCTTGGATTATGGATATGTAGGTTTTAGTTCATCTTGGATTTGGAGGAGTTTAGGTTGAAAAGATTAATATTGAAGTGAAGGATTAAGTGATAGAAGATGGATGGTAATTGTAAGGGTAATTGTAAGACTATTGTTTGGTTTACGAGGGATCTTAGGATTGATCACAATCCTGTCTTGGTTGCTTGTGCTAGAGATGGTTTTGTTCTGCCTGTGTTTATATGGTTTCCCCAAGAAGAAGGGCAATTTTACATGGGACAAGTTTCAAGGTGGTGGCTTAAGCAGTCTCTTGTACATCTGCAGCAATCCATGGAGTCTCTTGTTACTAAAATTGTTATAATCAAAGCACAAAGTACTTTTAAAGCTCTATTGGAATGCATCAGTGTTGTCGGGGCAACAAAAATAGTATGTAATCATCTTTATGGTATGGTTGGTCCTGCTTCTCCTGTTATGTTTTCCTTTAATTGGATGCATGACCTGGTTTCTCTTTAAAGCACTAATAAAGGTTTAGTGTATGATAATTCCAGGGTCTAGAGAGGTAAGTTTACTTTTTCATAAATTAAACTACTAATCAATCATCTTGTCACAAGTCATTTCTCTATTAATAACTTTTTATACGTTTAAAGATACTTAGAAATCAAAAGAAGCCTTCAGGAAGATCTGGCTTTTTGATAATATTATTATTATTCACAACCACGTCGAGGAAAACCATATTAACATGATCTAGTGTTCTACCCGTAAAAGGATAGAATGTCCTTCTTTTTCATCGATTAGAAACTGTAGTGTATTATCACGATGCAACACACCATATTTTGAAATTCATTCTGGGTATAAGATTAATTGCCTTGATTAAATATTGAGCTGAATAGTGATGCACTACTTATCTTCTATAGATTTCTGTGAATTACTGTTAGCCTTGTACCCTATAAATTGATGAAGGTATGTTCTCTTATAGTATTTCTGAAGGGCATCCTGATGCAATAGATGCTGAATCTCTGACAAAGGAGTTGCTGGACACTAATAAATGCTACCTTTTGGACTCTGGGTTGGAAATCTATGTTTGGTTGGGGAAAAATACTTCTCTTGATGAGAGAAAAAGTGCAAGTCGAGCTGCCGAGGTTATTATTCTGAAGTTACATATATCAACAACTATTTGCAGTAATCTAATAATGTAGGAACTTCTTCAAGCATTAATTGACCAAATACTCATATAATTCATGTGATGGAAGAATTTATGACAGTTATGTTCTGCTCGAAATTTGATTTG
Source organism: Apium graveolens (assembly GCF_009905375.1). NCBI lineage: Eukaryota > Viridiplantae > Streptophyta > Magnoliopsida > Apiales > Apiaceae > Apium > Apium graveolens. The sequence continues at coordinate 50,569,185 of NC_133653.1, forward strand.
TGGCCTCAAGAAACTGAGACAAAAGAGTCTGAGGATGGAAAAGGCAAGGTTGCTGGTTGAATACAGGAAGCTCCTAATATCATGACGATAGTCCTAAAGAGATTTCAGGTAACTGTTGTCTGAGCAGCAAGTGTTAAAATACTCATGTACTTATCCAGAAATCCCTTGTTGTACACGTTAAAATACTCATGTACTGGAGCAGATGATATTACATTACCTATAGATATGCTTAATGCATCTTTCTCCGGGCATAACATTACCTACTTAATGTAAAGTCATTTTTTTTCCAATACTGTGAATCTTTAACGCATCAGTTCTCCAATACCAGAATCATGAGTTGCATAATCTTGAAGGCATAATAAGAGAACTTAAGGACAAACAGTCCTCATATAATGAGATATTAATCACAGTGAACCAACTTTGGAATCAGGTTGCTTCATCTTTTGCATGTCTCATTATTCCGATGTCACTATATAATTTATGTTATTATTATTTTAACTATTTTCCTTTTTCTTCTGATATAGTTAGTTGATGATTTCATTTTTCTTGGCGCACGTGCTGGGGCATGAAAAAGTACGATACAGATGTTGGATCATGCATATCGTGTTAGAGGTCTTTAATGATATTAGTTTACTTTGCATGATACTGGTGATCCCCATAAATGTATTGATTAATTATATCTTATCTGTAATTTAGGTTCAGTTCCATCATGTCCTGCAAAGGAGATGTTTCTTTTTAGAATATTAGAATTGAGCTGTGGAAGCGATGGTTTCTACATGTTAGAGAAGCACTTGCTTCTCATCATTCTGCAACTCTAGAAATGATGAAATTACTAAATAATACTATTAAGGCACAAAGAGACAAAGCTGAAACCATAAGGCAGGTTTTGCATGGGAAGCCATCCGGAGAAGGTCGGGAAACTTGTCTATAATTATGTAATACCATATATAAATATCACTTATTATTATTATTCATTGGATTATGGAACTCCTCTTGTTGCTTTCCGACTATCTGCTAAAGCTAGTCCAGTACCTGTGATAAATACATATAGGATATACTTTGTTTTCTGGAAAGCACATGAAAAATATACTACTAATAGTTAGACTAAAGCATTGACTATTTATATATATAAGCCACACTTTTATAAATAGCTGCTTAAATCACTGGAAAAGTACTTTCTACTGTCAGGACTAAAATTAAGTCGGTATACATTCTGTTGTTTCTTATATCAATGTTAGATATTGTTATTTTTCATAACCATTTAAAATTGATAATGTGCTCTGTTACAATCTGGAGTATGCAGATATTATTGTGCAGTTGTCTAAGATTGACAATATGATGAAAGAGGAGGCTAATAATCTGCATGAGGTGATTGATATTCTACATTTGCTAAAATTTAAACAACATATATCATGTGCTTACCTGTCATATACAGACGAAAAGGTACGAAAAACCAAAGGTTAATTATTAGGAATCGTATATCTAGAGGTTGTTGATAACCTCTAGATTATGCCTATTAGAACTATTATACAACTTCTGTATTATGCTTATTAGAACCATGTAAAATAGTTAGTTTTGTATTTTTGATGTATGCCTGACTTTTCTCAAAAGGAGAGCTGGAAGAGAGCATGGCTGAACTCGAAGAAAGTAGAAGAAGACTGGTTAACTTTAAAATGCAGAAGGATGTGGCATCTGGTGTGCATAGTCTAGTTTCAGGGGCTGCAAATGGAAGTTTGTCACCAGAAAAACATGCAAATAAGTCTATGGGTTTACGTGAACTGAAAGATTCAATAAAGGAAATTTATGTTTCCTCTTACCCTTTTGTTATCGTGCAGGTTGAATCTCCCTTTCCACCTCCTGATAGAATAGACATCAACTCAGTACAGAGGGAGGTTGAAGAAATTATTCTCGATATTTATGTTAGCAGGGATGACTTAGCAAGCATATAACAATAGTTTGGTTTTGAACGATTCTGTAATAAAACTAGATACTTGATATTTATGTTGCTGAATATAAGTTTTTAGTCAGTTCATTGTTTAAATACTTTCAATGAATAAATATTGATGTCATAAAAATATTTGTACATCACTTTTAATGAATAAATACTGATGTCAAAAAAATAATTGTACATCACTTTTAATATATAAATACTGATGTCTCAAATGCTATTGTGCATCAGTCTTAGTAAAGAAAAACTGATGTTATAAAGTTGATATACATTGCTTTTTTTCTAAAAAATCGATGTCAAAGACAAACATGTTCAACTCTAAAAGAAACATACACATCATTTTATTTAGGATACAATTGATGTGTAAGTGACAACATAGACATCACCCTTTACTAAATAAATTGATATTTAATATCAGATTTTACATCACCTAAATGAAAATATTCAATGTCTATGTGGAAAAAAACATAGCTCATTATATATTTAATTTGTTGTAATAGGTGTAATTTATTTATTAAATTATTTATTTCTAACATTTTTTTGTAAAAATTAATGCATGGACATCTCTTTTTTTGCCAGAAACGATATCTAAGGAAGTAAAGACATTGGATTATGGCCGATGTCTAGAATAGACATCACCGACATCAACATCGGTTGCCAAACAGCATAGACATCGGTCAAAAACCGATGTCTATGGACATTTTTTCTTGTAGTGCAAACTAAAAAGGTGGGTATCAAGAAATGTTAATCCATTTGTGAGTGCAGGACATATCAGGTTAATTGATTCATATGTATTCTTTGTAATTGATACTCAAGGCATATGATCAAAGAAAGAGCCTCACAATCAAATGTGATTGACAAAAGCTATTCCATCAATAATCTTTGGGGATGATAACAAAGGCTTTCACTACGAGATAAGTTATATAGAAAAAGGGATGTCATCATGGATTCAACAATTGATATCACTGATAATAATTAATCATTGGAGTCACTGATAACAGTTGAAACATCTTTCTTGCTGAAGAATCAAGGCACAAATCCTCTTATCAGACGGTTCTGCATCAAAGGAAAAAATGTCAATTCAACGAAGAATTGGTGTATCATCTGAAGCAAGAAGGTTGAGAAGCTTGCTCTCATTAAAAGTAAGGAAATGATATGGTCGTGGCTAGACTCTCAGGAAAGGCGAAGTCAATGGTTTCTACTATAAAGCTTTATCTGATAAAAGTTTAGCTATGGTATTAGAAGCTCTCATCCTTGAACATCAACACAAGGAACTATTTTGTGAAGGAGTTAGTTAGAGGACTGCCTCATCTGAAATTCAGAAGACGATAAATGTGAGGCATGTCAGACAGAGAAGTCAAAGACAACATCACATCAAAGTGAAGATATACCTTATTGATGATTGATGACTACTCTTTACACAAAGTTGTTGTTCGTGCGTTCTCAAGACAAGACATCATTGATGGTGATTGATCATATCAAAGAAGATAAAGCTGAAAGAAACTGTAACAGAAATAATCTTCTGGACAGATAATGGGACTGAATTCAAGAAGCAGTTCTGATTAATATCTGTAATATCAAGAATATTTTGAGACATATTCAGCACTGTGAGCTCCGTGTCAGAATGGAGTGGTCCAAAGGAAGAAACAGAACTTGATTAAAGCTACAAGGGAAATATCAAGCTAATCAAGACTTTCTAAATACCATAGGGCTGGAGCAGTCAATACAGTTAGCAACAAGTAAGATCAAGCCTCGATCATGATGTATACATGAAGACCACTAATGAGTTAATGGCCAACACAAGCAAACACTGGATAACCCGAAAGTGTTTGGAGAGAATATTCTACAGAAGCAAGCAATTAAATGTTTTCAGTTGTTTGAAGATCTTGGCATTTGCAGCTAAGACTAGTTAGGATATTTTCTATGGCTACTCAGTGGAGTCCACAACCTACAGGGCATTTATAGTTGATCAACAAATGATGATTGAAAGTCTAAGTGCACAGTTTAACAACTCAATGCTCCAAGCTGTTACAGGAGAAATTAATGGTATTCATGATTCATATCCAAGCAGTGGAATGGCAGTGTATAACACAACTCATTATTTCAATGAAGCTAGACAGCAAGGATAAGGATTTTCAAGAAATCCCAGCAACAGCTTAGGGGGAGCAAAAGAAGGATCAACTAGTCAGACACAACACCAGATTGAAAATCAGAGGACACTAAAGAACATATCTGCTGAGACAAAGGGCTTGACGTTAATATTATTCCCAGAGTCTAGTTCTGGAGTGATTCAAATGGCGGAGTAATGATTAGCAGGGCTACTGAGTGCGTATGAATATTTCTCTAGTTTTTTATCTGAAAAAGAAACTGAGAAAATTATAGTAGCTTTGATAGATCCGGATTGATTGGGTGATTGTAAAGCAAGATGAACTCAATCAGTCAACAAGCATATTGAAGGGAAGCTGGTATCCAAACCAAATGACAATATTGTAATTGGTACAAGGATAACCAGAAGTTAAGTTGGATGATAATGGCATTTTTACGAGGGATAAGGCCAAACTAGATGCTAGGTTATTATCAGGAAGTAGTATCTAACAAAAAGCACCAGTAATGAGACTTAAGGATATTACGACATATCAGGCACCTTTTGCATATTCTACCTGGAATTGGACTCTGGTAAATGTGAACAAGTGTACTCCTAGTTTGCGAGTCAAAGGAAGTAGTCAATGCACAACATTTCATGGACTTTGTAGTTGCAGATCTATTGGACTCTGTCTATCTCCTCACAAGCTCACTTCAGGTTGGTATGAAATGGTATTTTACTCAAGAAATCGTCAAAGACATGGTATGGCACTCTAACTGAAGTTATATTTAAATATTAACTAGTAGAGTCGTCATATTAATAACTCTCTTATCACTAGGCATGAAGATAATGTTATATATGTGCAGTAATGTAATGATAATTTTATATGTTGGTCTATTAACAAAGACTTCTGTAAGATTATTTGCTAAGTAATTGCAGAGTAGGTATGGAGGAGCATGTTGGAAAGGTTGCAATTCTTTTTGAATTTACTTCAAGCAAGCCATTAGAATAATTCTTTTAGAAGCTCAAGCAAGCCAAAAGAACAATTCTTTTAAGAGCACAAGTAAACCAAAAGAATGATGGCAATACAAGTAAGTTAAGGATCTTTTGAAGATGTAAAATTTTTGGAAGATTCTGAACATGCCAAGACTACTTACCAACAGAAACCACTAAAGCTTGATCAATGCAACTCAAGTATGATGATAAGCTATAGATTATGCAGGTTGTAAGAAAGACAGGAGAAGCATCTCTCAAGCTGTCAACTTAAGTGACATGAGAAGCATCTCGAGAAGCTATCAACTTCATGGAAGAAGATTGATTCTTGTAATGATAAGAAACAACCTCAAATCCAACAACTTGGTGATCACTCTATGACAAGGCACCTTCACACCAGGTATTATTACTTTAGAGAGCATGTCTTTTAGTCAAAGAGTCACTTGCAGAAACACTTATTAAATCACGTGTTAAAGTTAATCTTTCAAGACTAGTTTGTAAGTGTGGGATATCATTCATTATATATCAGTTGGAAATCCCATCTGTAAGGAATTCTTCATATAAGTTCACAAGTATTAAATCTTAAATATTTAAAGGACTTGTGAATTTATAATCCAGTTTCTCGTACTTAGTGATACTATCTTGATTATCATGATTAAATGTCATATACATTTGTGGTAGTTAAGTATTATAGCATTAAGTTTGAATATTATTTTAATTAATTTTAATTATGATTGTAGATAATTCCATTCCATATCAGTCTCATAATTTAAATTATATCAAAATATTATGCAGCATAGTTATTTGTATATTTAACGAATAATTGTTATACTTTTAGTATTAGTGATATTATTTAGAATTTTTGTTCTAAGTAATCAATGCTTATTTCTATGTGATGTGTATAAAACCCTCAATATTTTATATGCTTAGAAAGTATTTCTAAAATTACTATTATTAAGAGAGTGATTGTTATTAATATAACTCATATATTCTATTGGTGATTACTCAAGGATAATTATAAATATTTAAGTGCTAGTATCTAACTCATGGATATTTAGAATTTATTTATTTAATATTTATTTTGGGTAGTTTGGATCATGGAAATTGAATCAATTCAATAATTTTATTTGCTCCATAATTCAAACTATCTTAAAATAAATAAGCAGCATGATTGATTATAAGTAAATTTGACAACAATTGATATCTAGCATATTGACTGTAGCTTATGTGTTATAAGTTAATTATGAGATTTTGGTTTTAGTGAATTTAGCAATGTTCACATCTCATGAATTCACTGAAATCAGAATCATAATTGAAGCATGATTAGTTGTATGCTAACTTTTGACTTATATCAGTTAATAATATTTAGTTAAGAGTTCAAGTATGAACTAATTGTGAAGTATTAGTATTTGTGACATTACTTAGAACTCCTCTAAGTAATCAATGCTTATCCTCATCACTTATACTAATGTAAAGTGTAAAAATATCTCTTAAAGTACAACTATGGTCAATGAGGATAATGTTTTATAAGAAGTAACCATATGTTGTCTACTTAGAATAATTTTTATACTCATTTGCAAATTCCTAAACACTTTGATAATAGATGCAATACTCAATGGATCAAAGTATATGGAACTTAAAATATTTTTCTAAGATTACAAATAAGACAATATTGGTAAATGTTGCTTTATTTATCGAACAAATATTGTTTGAGATATTACAGTTGATAGGAGTTAACAATTATATAAAATATGAAATTGAATGTTGATGTCTATTTGATAGATAACTGGTATTTAATTCATTGATATCTTATTTTAATATTTAAAATAAGGTGCAACATAATTATTAGTATCTAAAATACTTGACAAGTATCAGTCAATAATATATTGTTAATATTTTGTTGCAGATAATTATGAGATTTTAAGTTCTAGTGAATATATATGAGTTGCTATATTTGAAAGATTCACTATAACTTGAAATCAGCAGCATAGTAATTTTTATTAAGATTATTTATCAATAAACAATTTTGTTGATTATAATCTTAAAAAGATAGATTATGGAGCTTTTGACATTAATGAGAATTGCTTAGACTTAACCCTAGATGATCAATGCTTTTACAAAAACTCATTCATATTGAAAGACAAAATCTTTCTTTCTCTTCTTACTACTGCTATGTCATCAGTCTGTGTCTTATTTAATCATTTATCTTTTTAGGAATAAAAACGGACTTGTGCACTCGAACAGTTTTAAAAGAAAAATGAAACTTCTTTTTACATTGGTGATTGCTTATTTCATTAAAATATTTTGAAATCACTATTGTACATCATTTCTCTTAAAAGATTAAATGCATTATTTTCATTCTTTATAGATATTAAGTGCATTTTATCTCTATATTGACATATGTTCTGTGATGCAGGTTCAGCCTCCAAAGACATTCTTTCAATTGATAGTCATGAGGTTGAAACCCAACAACTTTTATCCCAGACTGTAAAGACAAACACGGAAACAGAACCAACCAACACTCTCTTATCACTAAAATGAAGTATGAATGAGCGTGAGGGAGAAAGTGCTTTAGTGCACCACATAAGGATGTTTCTAAAGTCAACCCAGCAGCTCTGTCTCCTACAAAGTTGAGATATATTTAAACTGAGGCAACTGCTATCCCCCATACATCTTCTCAAAAAGATGTAATGGCTGAAAAGGCACGGAAACAGTAACTAGATTCATCCTCTCAACAAGGTGCGTCTATTGAAATTCGCCTGTCGGCTAGGGTATCCGATGTAGTGTCACCACCTCAAACATAAACAATTATTGATGCACAAGGATAGGTTACACACACAAAAGATAAGTTGACGGAAAGAAGAGTTTCGACCATTTTACGGTCAGGTTCGATTGTTCAAGGTTCTTTAGTGGACCAATTACCTTTATAGGTGTTAATAGAGGATATTGATCCAATAGCCATATGTCAGTGGTCCCAGTCTACCTCATCAGGCTTAAATCCCCTGAATGCATCTGCGGATAGTGGATCTAACATAGGTCCAGATCGGCAACTTGTTGACAATGATTCAATTATTACCTGATGAGTCACAAGGAAATGTCTTCACAGACATTAAAAGGGAACTTTAATCTTTATGCTAAATTCTTTGGATCATTGTTTACCTTCGCAGAGTTCAAATATGGAACCCTCAAAGAGAAACTAACAACTTGTAGATTATGACTCAGATTCATCTAACGAGTCTAACAATGATGGGGATTTGCGAACTCCCATTGCACCACCTGTGACCTCCTTAAGACTGGCTAAGGTGATTTTCCTTGCACGTATAGCTGGATTTTGGAGCTATGAGAGGAGTGATACACTTATGGGAATGAGTGTGAACACGAGTTCAGAGAAGAGTGAAAACACTTGTGAGGTACACAAAATAGAATCACACACTCACAGTAAGGAAGAAAGAGAAACACCATATCTCATTCCCTATCCCTAAACACTAGTTCTTGATACTTCGGGTCTAGAATCTGTTTATGATTAGAACCTAACTCTTAGGGACCTAACATTTATATATTAGATTTGAATACCTTGAGACCTAACAAGTTGGGAGCTAACAATTGGTAACAATTGGTGATCTCACAGTTGGTAGGTATGAGGAGTTGGAAAGATTGGTGAACATGATGATCAACAGTGAAGTCATTCTTGCAACATTTAAAGGAATATGGTTGATCAGACTCTGACTTATTATTTCTTTTCCAAGAAAGTGAAATATGAGAACTCCTTCAGACAACGACAAACATTTCTTCTCTAAGGGGGAGATAAAAACTTAAGTAATAATTTAGAGGATTCCTCAACTAAGAGGGAGAAATATCAGGCAGGTGAAAAAAGGTAAAATCATATAACCACAACACCATTAATGTTTGTAACTAAGGATCCTATTGTACTGGAGAGGTGGTAAATATGAAGGTGATTTAATAATGATAAGAATAAGTGGATTGGTTCGTCACTATTCTTCATAAGGGGAGAAGTTTTTTTTCCAAAAGGGGAGTACCATTTGTTTTTATCCGCGGATCCTATTCTACAGAGAGGTGGTAAACATAGGTGATCTCCTTTAAGCAGATGATTCTCATACGGGGAAGCAAGAGAGATATGCGCTTCTCAACAGAAAATGTTGTTGTACAAAAGAAGTTGTTGATGATTACTTCAAGATTGTGAAGTATTATCTGACAAAGATTTGAAGAACCAAGGAAATGAAGATGAAACTACTTGAAGATCTGTTCAGTGCTAGAGTAACAAGCATATTTCATTTCGGTTACTCAAGAAATCTGGAAATGCAGAATTTGATCCAGAAAACCAGTAGCATTATTTACAAGTCCTGGCACTTTACTTTTTTTAGTTGTTAGTTGAGTTATTATCCCTATTTAATTTGTTTGTTAGGTTTAACAATCAAATATAGGGAGATTGTTGGTGAGATTGCGTAGCTGTATGGACAGTTACGTGATAACTCAACACGAGAACAACACTAGAACATGAAAGGTTAATAATACTACGTCTACATAAGAAATCAAGAAGAAGTGAAGACAAGGAAAATACAAAGAATCAAAAATATTAGAAGAAAGCTTGAAGTCTGTTTACAGGTCACTTAAAGAAGCTCATTAATATGTTCATGCCTCAGTGAAGAATAAAGGTAAAAGACTTTCAAGGTTTCAGAAATGATAAAGATTCAGTGTATAAGTGCTACCAGAAGATTTCAGTGTATTGGCACTGATTGAAGATAGACAGTATTCGAAGCATAGGAATCTGAAGAATTGAAAACATGGTATAGACAGAGGTTAAAGAAAACAGCTGCAGTCTTGAAGTTATACTCACTGACAGGAGTTCATTTCTATGTTCAAACGTCGGTGAAGAACAGTGAATGAAGTATTCAAGATTGTAGTAGCAATGAAGATGTTATCTAAAGTACCAGAAAAGATTCCAGTGAAAGTACAATTGTTTATTGGCAGTCAGTTTCTGAAGCAATAAAGTTGTTGCAAGCTTAACAATGTAATCAAGGCTATAATATAAAGACCTGAATCGGGGTTAGTCGTCTGTGAACCAAACCAGTTGCACTAGGCGTCATCAGCTCGTGAAAGGAATATAGGTATTATTTTTAGAAGAATTGTTAAGTTGAGAAACATACTTGGATTGAACATTTATTTGTTAAAGTACGAGAAGAGGTGCACAGCGTATACAGCTAAGCGGCTCGAGGTATTGGCGAAGCTCAAAGTTTAATTGTTAAATTAAATAAATTTACTTAATGTACTTTAATATAATTTATTTAATAAACTTTAAATGATTTATTTTATAAACTTTAAATAGTTTATTTTATAAATCTAAATTAGTTTATTTATATGAGTTATATTTAAGTTTATTTTGTAAATTAATTTAGTTACAATTTAAACTTAAATAAAAAGAAAAAGGAAAACAAAAAAAAGTGAAAACGAAAGGAAAAGAAAAAGAAAGGGAAAAGAAAAAAAAATCAAAAAAGAAAATCAAAAAGAAAATAAAAGAAAAAAATTAAAATGAAAAAAAAAGAAACCAAAGTTGCCAACTTTGTTATTGGTCGCAACTTAGGTTATAAACCAAATCAAGTACAAGTTTTGTACTTGTATATAAAAAGTCGCGAGTTGGTTTACTTAAATAATAGGTCACAAGTTAGTTAATCAACTGGTCGCAAGTTGAATTGAAAACCTCGGTCGCAAGTTGGTTTTTGTGATTAAAAGATTCCCTCATTGGTCGCAAGTTACAAAAAATATTCCCTGGTCAGCACTCTCTCTCCTCAGCCACACATTATTGATATAAAAAGTCTACACAAGTAGCAGAAGTTTTTCAGCACTTCAAATTGAATTTGTTTTGTTCATCTTCTCTCCCAAAACAGGTCAAGAATAGAAGGAAAGAATTTACAGAGAAGCTCAAGTTTTTTATTTATCCGTTTAACTTCTCACCGGAGTAACGTTATAATGTCCGATTTAACTCTTGGATATCCATAGGGGCATTATAAACGTTACCCGATAATTAAATCCTAATACAAACAAAAGCTAGATCATTGTATAGGATTTTATTTGTAAATCTTTGTAGAAGTTAGGAACCTTGTTGTTCTTAGATTGTGGCCGGTTAATTTATTAACGGAGAGTATGTTAGGTCACACACACACTGTAGAGGGGGTGAATACAGTGTATAGTACACTCAAATCGAACTTTAAGATCTTAAGTAACAGAAAACAAACTTTATTGAAATAATAAACTCTGTTACAGTATGGAACTGTTACCTCTCAGTGATGAACAAATATCACGAGAGCTGCTAGGGTTAGATAGAATAATAACTTCGATAATGATAACACTTTTAGTGTAAACCCTATGCCTGTGTTTATATACTACAAAGTTACAAGATAATCGCTAATTGATATGGAATATAATTCTGCTTCCTAAAATATATCAATCAGATATCTTTTCTTCCAAGTATTCCATTCTTCACGGAATTCCTTCTTCATGCATATCTCTTCTTATGTTTATCTCGATCTTCTTTCCTTTAATCAGCTACTGTCCTTATCTGATTTTCCTTCAGCACTTAAGTTCTGATATCTATCTTCTGATGATTATCTCCTGATAATATAAGTACTGATATCTTTAAGTCCTGACTTCCAGTATAAGTACTGATCAACAGTTAAGTACTGATTTATCCTGTTCACGTAAGATCTGAAAGCTAAACATAAAACATATTAGCCATGACATTATCAAATATATCTAACAATCTCCCCCAACTTGTAAATTAACAAAATATACAAGTTTAACAGATATTTGATGATGTCAAAAACATTAAGTACAAATGCATGAGAAATAGACTAGATAACTACAACTTACAGTCCTTAAAGTTTTTACCAATTTCAACTTCTGATAACAACTTCAATCTGTATAAATATCATAATTTAAGCAGTTGTAGATCTTCGACTTGGCTTCTTCATTTTCTGATCTCTCTGATGTCAGGAGTTGTTCTGAGATAGTTCTTCAACAAACATTTCTCAGCATATCTTAGTTCATCAATCATTCTCCTTTTAACACCTTTAAGCTCTGCAGTATCTTCACCAGTTTGAAAGATTGCAGCTCTGAGATCATTAATCTTTGCTTTTCTTAACTCCTGATCTAGTCTTATGACATAAGCTTTGTCAGATTCAAGATTGAATTCAAGTCCCTTAATACCAAGATACGTTCTGATCTGTGCAGTATTAGGCTTCATATCAACAATATCACCATTGTGATCTCTGTACTTTGGAACATAGATGCTGTCAGACTTAACAGAATAAAGCCTTTTCTGTCTCTGAATCTGTTCTTTTAAGTAGTTTGCAGCAGTCTCTGTTATTCTATCATCCACTTGAAGTAAGAAAAGTACATGCTCCAATTCTTCAAAATACTTCAAAGGAATGGCATTTTGTCTTATATGATAAACCCTACCATCTGTCATGAAATACAACATGATGTATTCTTTCAAGTAGGTATGGTAAACCATCTGTACAGATTCCAGTTGATTCAATCTCTCAGGAGTTGCTCCAATACCTGGTTCACTCAAGGAAGTTGGATCATTGGTAGTGTTGTGTACTCTTCTTTCATCAGCACTTCCCAATCCAGTTTTATCTCTAGCTTTCTTTCCAGTAACTACTCTTGCTTTAAAACCACTTGCAGTAGTCTTCAAAGATTGAGTCAGTTTTGCTTTAGTGAATCCTGGTAGGAGTGTTTTAGATCTATTTTCTGATATCAAGTTAACTTGAGCACTGTCAGAGGTTACTTGCTTCTTCTGAATATCAGAACTTACAATTTCTTGACTCTGAACAACTTGAGCCATGTCAGAGGTTGTTTTAAGAACTTTTCTTGTAGTCAGAGCAAGATCATCTTTTCCATCAGTAATTTCTTCTTCCTCAGGTGGTACATAAGGCTTGATAGGTTCACCAACCTTTTCTTTACCCTTGGATCTTGGATCTATCTGTGGTTGTGATCTAGCCAAAGTTGCTTCAGTATGTATCCTTTCTTTGATCACAATGCCTTTAGGTTTTGGAAGTAACTTTTTACCAGAAGCTTCAGATTTAGATGTGACTTTCTCTGATTTAAGTCTGGCTTCTTCTTCCTTTAAACTTTCCAAGTCCATCCCTGAATTTTCTTGAAGAAATAATTGTCTTGACATTTCCTCATCAAGATCTAGAAGTTCATCAGAACTTATCCTTTTACCAGCAGCAGAACTTATTCTTTTCCCAGTATCAGAACTTGTTCTGTGACTAGCTTGTCTTGATGTAAACCTTCTACCTTGACTATGACCACTACCCATTCCAGAGGTTCCTTGGTCATCTTTTCCATCATCCTGTCCTTGCAGTGTCTTGTTGGTTTTGCATTTGGACTTAATTACCTTCTCCCCCTTTTTGGCATCAGCAGGTAATAAAAGAGAGATAAGTAGTTCCACTGAGGTCTGGATTTCAGTAAGTTGCGATTGCTGAGAAGCTTGATTTGTCAGAATTTGATCAATCTGAGCTTGTTGCTTCTCTTGAGTTTTCTCAATATAAGCAACCCTGTCAATGGTAGGTTGGAAGAACTTTTTCTTATCAATTTTCCAAACTTGTTCCTGTTTGATAAAGTTCTCCTGAATCTTGTGTAGCTCTGCATGAGTATTGGAATGAAGACCTTGTAGATGTTTAGTACTCAATGCAGTGACTCTAAGCTGGGTTTTAAAATCATCAGAATTTAACATTTCATCAGCTTTAGTCAAGTGCTCAGCAAGATGTAAAGCATTTGGAACACATGAG